>NC_092036.1:77047740-77394327 GCF_003086295.3 Arachis hypogaea
TGCCTTAATAGGTTGGATGAACTTGAACCGACTTGCGACTGTCGTCTCAACACCTTACCTCTGTATATGAAGTTTCCCATAGTGGAAGGAATTGCCACTAGTGAGGGAGATCAAAAGTTAGCATGAAAATGCTACAATGAAAGCCTTAATTTAACAGGCAGTCCTGGGAGCAAAAAGGTCAATACGATTGAACTGGGTGGAGTGCGAACTCGAGAAGAATTACGCCTCCAACCTGGGGCCAAGGTAGAAGAAGTACAAATCGGAGATTACCCCAACAAAACAACTAATGTTGGAGCTAATATGGAGGAAAGTCTAAAGGAACAGATCGTCGCACTACTTAGAAAAAACTCCAACCTCTTCGCCTGGAAGGCCTCCGATATGCTTAGCATAGATCCCGACCTAATGTCCCATGAGCTCGCAGTGTATCCTGGCTCCCAACCTGTTCAACAAAAGCGTCAGAAGCTCGGACCAGAAATGACACAGGTCGTGGAAGAACAAGTGCAAGCCTTGCTGGAGGCAGGATTTATAAGGGAAGTAAAATACCCATTATGGCTAGCTAACGTAATTTTGGTAAAAAAACAAAATGAAAAGTGGAGAATGTGTGTCGATTACACTGACCTCAATAAAGCTTGTTCCAAAGATCCTTATTTTCTCCTAAGCATTGACGCCCTAGTCGACTCAGCATCAGGATATCGATACCTATCTTTTATGGATGCCTACTTGGGGTACAACCAAATCCCGATGTACAAGCCAGATTAAGAGAAGACCTTGTTCATAACTCCAAAAGCTAACTATTGCTACATAGTAATGCCTTTTGGATTAAAGAACGCAGGAGCTACATACCAACTTCTAATGAACAAAGTTTTTTTCTCTCACTTGGGAAAACTTATGGATGTGTACATAGATGACATGCTCATCAAAGCCAAAGAAAACACAACCTTGTTGTCCGATCACTCCGAGGTGTTCTCCACAATAAGGAAGCATGAAATGAGGTTAAACCCCTCAAAATGCACCTTCACAGTAGAACCTGGAAAGTTTTTAGGGTTCATGGTAACCCAATGAGGTATAGAAGCCAACCCAGACAAGTGTCATGCTATACTCAACATGAAGAGCCCAACTTGTGTCAAAGAGGTTCAATAATTAAATGGAAGGTTAGCAGCCCTCCCCAGATTCCTAGCCGAATCAGCTCTGAAATCACTTCCCTTATATTCAATCCTAAGAAAAGGGAGCAATTCGAGTGGACTCCAGAATGCGAACAAACTTTTCAGGACTTCAAAGCATTTCTGGGTAGCTCCAATACTTACCCGACCTATCAAAGGGGAAGAACACGTGCTGTACTTGGCAGTAGGAAGCCGAGCTATAACTTCAGTCTTGATCCGAGAAAACAAAAAGGGGCAGCAACCTATCTATTTTGTCAGCAAAGCCCTACAAGAGACAGAATTGAACTATCAAAAGATGGAAAAGTTTGCTTATGCCCTTATCCTCACATCTTGAAGACTTCGACCTTACTTTTAGGCTCACACTATCAAAGTTCGTACTAATTAGCCAATGAAGCACATTTTACAAAAGTCGTACTTGGCAGGATGAATGCTGCAATGGGTCATGGAACTATCCGAGTTTGACCTAAAGTACGAAACTCAAACATCAATTAAGTCACAATACCTTGCTGACTTTGTTGCTGAGTACACCGAAAGCCCAGGAGACCCAACTACATGGAGCTTATACGTAGATGGTCATCAAACAAAGCCAGAAGTGGGGCACGTGTCATTTTAGAAAGCGACGAAGGAACCCGGATAGAACTCTCTTTAAGGTTTGAGTTCCCTGCTTCTAATAATCAAGCAGAATATGAGGCATTACCCGCTGGCTTAAAGCTAGCTAAAGAAGTGAGGGCTGAGAAATTAGTAGTGTTCAGTGATTTGCAAGTAATAACTTCACAAATCAACGACACCTATCAAGCCAAAGATCCCACTATGAAGAAGTACTTGGATGAAGCCAGAGAACAACTGACACACTTTCTTGAAGGAAAAGTTCGATATATAGCCTGACGGGAGAATATGAAGAAAATCCAAATTAGCTAGCACCAAACCAGGGGGGCAACAATAGAAGTCTTATCCAGGAGACTCTACAGACACTATCAATATTAAGAGAAGAGATCAATTTAGAGTTATTAACCATATCCAACCAAAATTTAGGATAAATGGCCCCTATAGTCAACTACCTCAGGTTCGATGTTATCCCCGAAAATGAAAAAGAAGCCATAAATCTTATTAAAGAAGCACAAAACTATGGATTGTCACAAGGTTTGGAGTTCCACATTCGATCACTAAGGATAATGAGAGATTCATTGACTCAACCTTTAGGAACTTGTTGGTTGACCTAAAAATAAAACACCGGTTCACATCAGTAGAGCATCCCCAGGCCAATGGACAGGTTGATGCCGTCAACAAAGTCATACTAGCCGGGTTAAAGCACCGACTACAAGACGCAAAAGGAGTTTGGGCCGACGAGCTCCCTCAACTCTTGTAGGCATATCGGACCACCCCACGCTCAACAACAGAGGAGTCACCTTTCCGACATGCTTACGTAGTAGAAGCAAAGATCCCCATAGAGATAGCTGAAGAATCACCTAGGGTCATATTCTACATTGAGAGAGCTAACATCCAGGTACAGAAAGAAGAGCTTGACCTCCTCCCCAAAGTTTGAGAAAGAGCTCGGATTAGGGAGGGAGCTTTAAAGCAAAGGATGGGACTAAGATACAACCAAAAGGTGATCAAAAGGATTTTCGCCACCAACGACCTCATCCCGATCTGAAATGACATCGGAGTACAAAAATCACGAGAAGAAAAGATGGCTGCTAATTAGAAAGGACCTTATAAAATAGTATAGGTCATAAGCAAAGGTTACTATAAAGTGTCTGACCTCCAAGGGCGGGAACTCTCGAGGTCTTGGCACGCTTGTAACCTAAAGAAGTACTACATCTAAGTAGCAAACTTTGTGTATTGGTGTACTACTCTTTTTCCCGACTATAAGGGTTTTTTAATGAGGCATCATCATGATGAGTAGGGGTACCCAAGCCTCTAGTACATAGATTTGTAAAGGAATCTCTTAATCATTAATAGAAAATCCTATTTCATTCTTCAAAAGTTTCCTATTTAGAACACAATAATTTAAGCTCGACAAACCACAAAAATCATTGACCAGCCTCAAATAGGTCGGTAGGATGAAGTGACGAGGTACAAGTTAATATAAGAAGTTATATAAACAACGCGTACAAAGCGACCTCAATGAGATCGGATAAAAAACGAGCTGTAAAAAGATCTTAATAAAGGCCGACTACTCGAAGTCGGAACTTTGGAAGAAAACTAATAACTCATAACAAAGTTGTTGAGACCTAAACATCAAGCAAGTTATATTCAACTACTATGAACATAAAATAGAAGGCTTCTTTGAAACATAAAAGAATAGCTTTGAACATTACTTCATGAAAAAATGTGGAAACAACTAAAATAAAAGGTAAAAGTGTTCAGGAAAACGACCAACTATTACGAAAATCAAATGTCATAAGACCCACAGATCGGGTCATTCTATACATCTAAAAACGAAAAGGAACCTAAGGCTTCATGCTAAAAAGGGGATTGAGCTCTTCGCCCGTGGCAGCATCTTTCCCGAGACAGGAGGACTCGAGGGGAGCAAAGAAACAGGCACGACCGAGATAACGACGAAAAGAGAAGGAGAGGCCTCCACATTGACGACCTCGGGCGAAACCTTGGTCTGAACCTTGGGACCAGGGGAGACTTGACCAGTCAAAACCATAAGATCATGTACAGGTCCCTCACTTTCATGCTCAGAAGCAGACACGATCTTCCTGTCAACAACCACGTTGGGCAACACCAAAAGAAGTTGGACAACACCAGCGAAATCAAAGAAAGCCATTTTTTAAAATGGTTTCAAAAAAGCAACTAAAAGGTGTCCTTCCTATGCAAACATCGTCACATTGCAGCGACACTATTGGGGACAACACAGATACAAATAGGCAACAAAATGGTAACAAATATAGTTCCACAAAAATAAGAAAATCCAAAAATTAAAACAAGTAAAGGAGTAATATCAATAAGCTATCAAAGGGAGTCCTTTAGACCCTTGCACTCTACACCAGCCTAAAAAAGAAAACAAAAAGACTTTTTTTTAGCAAAAGAAACAAAACAATAGTTAGAGCAACTCTAAGAGTCAACAAACATAAGCACATCAACATCAACACCATTATTTAGAGCAGGCTCATGGAAACAGAATGCAAGATTATCAGGAAAAAGGTAAAAGAAACAACCTTGATGAAGGTTTCGAAAAAAGGAGGGGCACGTCAAACAGCAGTGAAAACGCGAACATTCCTCTCCGCACCATCAAGGCAAGACCTTCAGAAAACTGAAGATAGAGAAATCTTGGAAGCAGGAGTAATCGAAAGCAGGAAAGGAAGAGGAAAGTTCTTCACAAAGAAATGAGGAAATGGAAAGGATTTTCAGAAATGTGAAAAAGGAAAAGAAGAAGAATGGAAAGGTTTTTATAAGTGACAAATGGCAAACGGCCCTTAACTCCTCTTTAAAATGTGCACAGATCCCAAAGAAAAACTGTCACGCAACATTCGCTCCCCATTAAAAAGGCAACATTTAAAAATTTTCAAAACACGTCGTGTACACGACCTCTAGAAAAGGCGGGTCACCCGACGACTAAGCAGAAGTCACGAAATTGGTTGAGCCCGACCTACAGAAAGCTCAGGGCTCAAGCAGGTGCACTGTTCATACCCTGTCCCATAATACAAAAGCAAGGCCCAATAAGGATGAAAGGTGCACCTAAGAGTGTGGCCTCTACCGTATACCCAACCTCTTTAAAGAGGTCGGACACAATGAAAAGGGGTAGCTTATGCTTATCTAAGTAAGTAATGGCCTCCTCGAATCTCTTCAACTATCTCTATCTTCCCTGAAAGATAGATCCTAACAAACTCCCAAGATAAAGGGATCGGTTATCCATCAATAAAGATAGAACTACTCCAACAAAGGTGGTTATCTACTCTACTATAAATATACTGACACCCTTCATCAGGTATAATACACGTTTTAATCTACTAAAAACTTATCTAAAGCCTTTGCTAACTTAAGCATCGGAGTCTCTTGCAGGTATCACCTCCCACCTTCTCACGAGAAACTCAGACAGGCGACACCTCGGCACTAACAAGTCAGACGCTGCCATCCAAAAGAGTCTGACCTTACATTCAGGCCTAAATGAACGTTTCAGTTAACTCTCAGAACAGTAAAATTAATTATCGCCACTTGACCCTCCTCTTTATGCATAGTTATAATTAATTGTAAGGATGCAAATCCTAATATATATTCTCTCTTGGATTTTTGTTCTATACTGCAATATTTTGCATACATATATGTTCTTAAAGAAATCGACAATAATTCAAATTTTATTTATAGGACCTCATTATTGTTGCTGTCAATCAAGTTTTTCAACATAAAATTAAAAAAATGTTAGATAAAGGTTAGAAGCACGAAATCATGGGTTATTTCAAATTGCAATATTAAGATTTAAGATAACAATAATTTCATGCACACATTATTATTATTATTATTATTATTATTATTATTATTATTATTATTATTATTATTATTATTATTATTATTATTATTATTATTATCAAGTAGTCGTTGATCCTATGTATGTGTGTGTAATATTGTCCAAAGTCAGTAATTTCTCAAATCTACTAAATTGTCATGTACTTAGATCCTTAATGAGGTGGTATCAAGGCACTGATGAAAATTATATACCCACATTTTTTATGTACCTCATGTGCAAGCTGCATATATTCATCTATATAGTATAAATACCGAGTTACTTGTACAATAGACAATTGCTTCTTCTTAATTAATCATATAAGTTTTTTTTTTCTGTCTATCTAGGGTTTAATTTATATACCTGAAAACAATTACAGTTTTTCAAGTTAATTTAAATAAATTAATCAATGTTTTATACAAAAACACTAAACGTCTAAGTTAGTTTACCAATCAAGTACAACTAAACTGTTAAAAATAAAAACCTACTCACACGCTACTCTTTTTCTTTTATTAGGTTCATTCTCTCTCTCCTTTAACAAACAACACCTCTCTTCCAAACACCTCGTTCTTCCTTCTTTTTTGATTTTTCACTACATTGTGCTGTATTTTTTATGCATTCTGTCTAGAATTTTATGCTTATTAAATCTTGTTTCAGGATTTTTTAATCTAAAACACAGCACTTGTGAAATCGGATCTGAATTTTTGTTAAATACGCAAATCTTAGATGATAATGGATAATCATAGTTCAGATAAGCTAATCAGTGTGAATTGGTTGTTTCTTTTCCATTGAACGTAATTAAGAAAATATGAATACTTTTTTAATAATTCTGAAAAATTAGTGTGAACTACTAGAGTATTAACTTCCATTACTTATATTGTTGTATGCTCCATATTTGTGTTATTTCTATATATTTTTGTTCTTTTGTTCTTGATTTTGGTTATTTATGATTATCTTAGCTTTTGTTACTTGAGTTGTTCCATGATTAGATTGTTTGTTTTGTTTCAATATTTTGTTTTTATATTTATAAATTTATGTGCTATACTAACAGAAATATGTGTTATGCTAAAATATTATTGTGCTGCGATGAACCAAAACCTGATTTTTATGTGATTTTTATTGTGGTTATTTTAGGATTAGTTTTTTATATGATGTTAATGAGTAGTATGTGCCAAAGATTAGGACGATTTTTAATACTCTTAAAAAAATTAAAAAATTCTATAAAGATTATATTAAATATGTATCTTTTTCTCTACCAAAATAAGAGACTCAAATAAGAGAAAAAATGAAATAAAAAGTCAACTCATTACATGTAGAAAGATGGGAATAGGAAATTTGATATACACCTGTTGCCAAGACAAATTCAACATCTGTTGTAAGGCGTTCTATAAGAATGCATGTGAATATAGTAAAGGATACGAATTTTTTATTATTTTAAAAGTTGTTTTGACTCATTCACATTCATGTTGTCTTGATCAAGCCAAAATACTTAAACAACACAAAGAGCTTAGCTTACATATTCGTCGAACAATCGAGAATAATGATGAAGCTGGTATTAAACCAAATAAAACATATCAAGCACTTGTTACATCAGTTGATGGTCATCATGAATTAAATTTTATCGAAAAGGATAATAGAAATGATATTATTAGGGAGGATCATTGTAAGAATCGAGACTAATTAGCCGTTTAATTAAGTAATTAATATTGTCCAAATTAGGTTCTGATGAGCGGATATTTTATACGCTTTTTGGAGGTAATTTCATGTAGATTTTAGTATGTTTTAGTTAGTTTTTAGTAGATTTTTATTAGTTTTTAAGAAAAAATCATATTTTTGGATTTTACGATGAGTTTGTGTGTTTTTCTTTGATTTCAAGTATTTTCTGACTGAAATTGAGGGAGCTGAGCAAAAATCTGATTTAGGCTGAAAAAGGACTGCTGATGCTGTTGGATTCTGACCTCTCTGCACTCGGAATGGATTTTTTGGAGCTACAAGATTCCAACTGGCACGCTCTTAATTGGGTTGAAAAGTAGACATATAGGGCTTTCCAGCAATATATAATAGTCCATACTTTTCACGAAGATAGACGACGTAAACTGGCGTTCAACGCCAGTTCCATGTTGCAGTCTGGCGTTCAGCGCCAGAAACAGGTTACAAGTTGGAGTTCAACGCCAGAAACAGGTTACAACCTGGTGTTCAACTCCAGAAACAGCCCATGCACGTGAGAAGCTTAAGTCTCAGCCACAGTACACACCAAGTGGGCCCTAGAAGTGGATTTCTGCACTATCCATTTTAGTTTACTCATTCTCTGTAAATCTAGGTTACGAGTTTAATATTTAAACAACTTTTAGAGAATTATTTTGTATCTCATGACATTTTTAGATCTAAATTTTATACTCTTTAACGACATGAGTCTCTAAACTCCATTGTTGGGGGTGAGGAGCTCTGCAGCGTCTCGATGAATTAATGCAATTATCTCTGTTTTCCATTCAAACACGCTTGTTCCTATCTAAGATGTTCATTCGCGCTTCACCATGAAGAAGGTGATGATCCGTGACACTCATCACCTTCCTCAATCCATGAACGTGTGCTTGACAATCACCTCCATTCTACATTAGATTGAATGAGTATCTCTTAGATTCCTTAATCAGAATCTTCGTGGTATAAGCTAGAATTGATGGCGGCATTCATGAGAACCCGGAAAGTCTAAACCTTGTCTGTGGTATTCCGAGTAGGATTCAAGGATTGAATGGCTGTGACGAGCTTCAAACTCGCGATTGTTGGGAGTAGTGACAGACGTAAAAGAATCAATGGATTCTATTCTGACATGGTCGAGAACCAACAGATGATTAGCCGTGCTGTGACAGAGCATTTGGACTATTTTCACTGAGAGGATGGGAAGTAGCCATTGACATCAGTGACACCCTACATACAGCTTGCCATGGAAGGAGCCTTGCGTGTGTGAAGAGGAGTATGAGAGAAAAGCTGAAATAAAGAGGACAAAGCATCTCCAAAACTCCAACATATTCTCCATTATTAAGTAACAATTAATTATTTTATGCCCTTTCACTTTATTTTACAATTGAGACTAAAGAATCCTATTGGTATCCTGACTAAGAATAATAAGATAACCATAGCTTGCTTCAAGCCAACAATCTCTGTGGGATTCGACCCTTACTCACATAAGGTATTACTTGGACGACCCAGTGCACTTGCTGATTAGCGATACGAATTGTGGAAAGTGTGATTTACAATTTCGTGCACCAAGTTTTTGGCGCCGTTGCTGGGGATTGTTCGAGTTTGAACAACTAAAGGTTTATTTTGTTGCTTAGATTAGGAATAATTTATTTTTGTTGCTATAGAGTCATCAATTCTGAGTCCTTTATTTTCTTTTCAAATTTTTTTTTTCAAAAATATTATTTTTCCTTATTAAAGTTTTAATTTTTCGTGAGTTTAGTGTCATGTTTTAAGTTTGGTGTCAATTGCATATTTTATATTTTCCTTTAAATTTTTGAATTTGTGTTCTTTGTTTTTCCTGGATCTTCAAGTTGTTCTTGTTTATTTTTCTTGTTTGATCTTTAGTTTTTCTTGTTCTGTGTCTTTTCTTGTTTTTCTTGTGCTTTTTCAAAACATTAGTTTTCAAAAAAAAATTATTTTTAGTTATTAAAAATACTTCTTTAAAACAAGTGTTACATTTATAGCTCAATTGGCTAGAGCGTTGGTTTATGTTCTTGGTAATTGGGTATCTTCTTTTTAAAATCTTTTTTTTCGAAAATAATTTCTCTTCGATTGAATATTGTGCCAAACTTTAAGTTTGGTGTTTTCTTGTTACTCTTTCTTTAATTTTCGAAAATTTTATTGTGGTTTTCTAAAAATTTTAAGTTTGGTGTTCTTTCTTTTGTTCTTGGTATTCTTGTGAATCTTCAAGGTGTTCTTGAGTCTTCCTTGTGTTTTGATCTTAAAATTTTGAAGTTTGGTGTTCCTTGGTGTTTTTCCTCCAAAATTTTCAAAAACAAGGAGCATTAGATCTAAAAATTTTAAGTCTTGTGTCTTTTGTGTGTTTTTCTCTTTCATCATAAAATTCAAAATTCAAAAAATATCTTTTCTAACTATTTTTAAGGCATATTTTCGAATTCCTTTATATAAAAATTTCAGATTTCAATTTCAAAAATATCCTAACCACTTTCTCTCTCCTCACTTTTTCGAAAATCTTCATAATATATTTTTAAATTCTCTTTTTTATTTTTATTTTATTTTTATTTATTTTTATTTTTATTGTCGTCTTTATTTTATTTTATTATTTTGAAATTTTTATATATAATAAAATAAATAAAATAAATTCACATCATCTCCCTTTCTCCATCATGGACATAAGTGGAAATGAACAGTCCAGAAGGACTCTGGGGTCATATGCTAATCCCACTACTGCTTCATATGGGAGTAGTATATGTATACCCTCCATTGGAGTTAGTAGTTTTGAGTTGAATCCTCAGCTCATTATCATGGTGTAGCAAAGTTGCCAATATTCTGGTCTTCCACAAGAAGAACCTATAGAGTTTTTGGCACAGTTTTTACAAATTACTGACACAGTACATGATAAGGAGGTAGATCAGGATGTCTACAGGCTATTACTGTTCTCATTTACTGTAAAAGACCAAGCTAAGAGGTGGTTAAATAACCAACCTAAGGACAACATAAAGACATGGAAACAGCTGTCAAAAAAATTCTTGAATCACTATTTTCCTCCAAAACGGATGACACAGCTAAGGCTAAGCATCCAAGGCTTCAAACAAGGAGATAATGAATCTCTTTATGATGCTTGGGAGAGATACAGAAAGATGCTAAGAAAATGCCCCTCTGAAATGTTTTCAGAGTGGGTGCAGTTAGACATCTTCTACTATGGGCTTACAGAAAGAGCTCAGATTTCTCTAGACCACTCAGCTGGTGGATCTATACACATGAGAAAGACAATAGAAGAAGCTCAAGAGCTCATTGATACAGTTGCCAGAAATCAGCATCTGTACCTAAGCAGTGAACCTTCCATGAAAGAAGAAGCTAAAACAGTAACCGATGAACTGAGTCCTAGAGAACAAGTTACTGAATTCAATCAGCAACTGGATTTTCTAACAAAACAGCTAGCCGAATTCAAGGAAATACTACAAGAAACAAGAATGGCTAATATGAATATGGAAGTACAGTTGAAGCAAACAGAACAGCAGTTATCAAAACAAATAACAGAAGAGTGCTAAGCAGTTCAATTAAGAAGGTGGAAAACATTAAATACCTCACTTCAAGGTAGCAAGAAGCCAAGAAATGAGCAAACTACCCAAAATCTATCTGAGGACAGTAAAAGCCCAGAGAGGAATAATTTTGGCGCTCAAACACCAGAAAATGGGTGGAAAGCTGGCGCTGAATGCCCAAACCATGCTCAGTCCTGGCGTTCAACGCCAGAAACAAGCAAGGATTTGGCGTTGAACGCCCAAAGGGAGCACAGTTCTGGCGTTCAGACGCCAGAAACAAGTAAGGAGTTGGCGTCTAACTCCACTCCAGCTTCCACCCCTAGCATTCAAATGCCAGTGGGGGATCAGACACATAGAAGTGCTGATAATAACCCATCTAAAAAGGCTTCTCAACCCACATATGTAGGCAATAAACCTGCAGCAACTAAGGTTGAGGAATACAAAGCCAAAATGCCTTATCCTCAGAAACTCTGCCAAGCGAAACAGGATAAGCAATTTGCCAGCTTTGCAGACTATCTCAGGACTCTTGAAATAAAGATTCCGTTTGTAGAGGCACTTGAGCAAATACCCTCTTATGCTAAGTTCATGAAAGAGATCTTAAGTCATAAGAAGGATTGGAGGGAAACTGAAAAAGTTTACCTCACTGAAGAATGCAGTGCAGTCATTCTGAAAAGCTTACCTAAGAAGCTTAAAGATCCCGGAAGCTTTATGATACCATGCACATTAGAGGGTACTTGTACCAAGCAAGCTCTATGTGATCTTGGGGCAAGTATCAACCTGATACCTGCATCTACTATCAAAAAGTTTGGTTTGACTGAAGAGGTCAAACCAACTCGGATATGTCTCCAACTTGCTGATGGCTCCATTAAATACCCATCAGGCGTGATTGAAGATATGATTGTCAAGGTTGGGCCATTTGCCTTTCCTACTGACTTTGTGGTGCTGGAAATGGAGGAGCACAAGAGTGCAACTCTCATTCTAGGAAGACCTTTCCTAGCAATTGGACGAACCCTCATTGACATCCAAAAAGGGGAAGTAACCTGAGAGTCAATGAAGATAAGTTCAAGTTGAATGTTGTCAAAGCTATACAACATCCAAACACCCTAGATGACTGCATGAGCATTGATATTATTGACTCTCTAGTAAAAGAGATCAATATGACTGAGAGTCTCGAATCAGAGTTGGAGGATATATTTAAAGATGTTCAGCCTGATCTGGAGGAATCAGAGAGAATAATAGAACCTTTGAAAATCCCTCAGGAAGAGGAGAAACCTCCTAAACCCGAGCTCAAACCATTACCACCATCCCTGAAATATGCATTTCTGGGAGAAGGTGATACCTTTCCTGTAATCATAAGTTCTACCTTAGAGCCACAGGAAGAGGAAGCACTAATTCAAGTGCTAAAGACACACAAGACAGCTCTTGAGTGGTCCATCAGTGATCTTAAGGGCATTAGCCTAGCCAGATGCATGCACAAGATCTTATTGGAGGGTGACGCTAAGCCAGTGGTTCAACCACAAAGGCGGCTGAATCCAGCCATGAAGGAGGTGGTGCAGAAGGAGGTTACTAAATTACTAGAGGCTGGGATTATTTATCCTATTTCTGATAGCCCCTGGATAAGCCCTGTCCAAGTCGTCCCTAAGAAGGGTGGCATGACAGTGGTTCATAATGAAAAAAATGAACTGGTTCTTACAAGAACAGTTACAGGGTGGCGTATGTGTATTGATTATAGAAGGCTCAATACAGCTACCAGAAAGGATCATTTTCTTTTACCATTCATAGACCAAATGCTAGAAAGACTAGCAGGTCATGAATACTACTGCTTCCTGGATGGATATTCAGGTTATAATCAAATTGCAGTAGATCCTCACGATCAAGAGAAAACAGCATTCTCATGTCCATCTGGAGTATTTGCATACGGAAGGATGCCATTTGGCCTGTGCAACGCACCTGCAACCTTTTAAAGGTGCATGCTCTCAATTTTCTCTGATATGGTGGAGAAATTTCTGGAAGTCTTCATGGATGACTTTTCAGTATTTGGAGACTCATTCAGCTCCTGTCTTGACCATCTAGCACTTGTTCTAAAGAGGTGCCAAGAGACTAACCTAGTTTTAAACTGGGAGAAATGTCACTTAATGGTGACTGAATGAATTGTCCTTGGGCACAAAATTTCAAACAAGGGAATAGAGTTGGATCAAGCTAAGATAGAGGTAATTGAAAAATTACCACCACCAGCCAATGTTAAGGCAATCAGAAGCTTTCTGGGGCATGCAGGATTCTATAGGAGCTTTATAAAGGATTTTTCAAAAATTGCCAAATCTCTAAGTAATCTGCTAGCTGCTGACACGCCATTTATCTTTGATAACGAGTGTCTATAGGCATTTGAGACTCTGAAAGCTAAGTTGGTCACATCACCAGTCATCTCTGCACCAGACTGGACATTATCTTTTGAATTAATGTGTGATGCCAGTGACCATGCCATTGGTGTAGTGTTGGGACAAAGGCATGACAAGCTCTTGCACGTCATTTAATATGCTAGTCGTGTTTTAAATGATGCATAGAAGAAATACACAACCATAGAAAAAGAGTTACTTGTAGTGGTTTACGCCATTGACAAATTTAGATCTTATTTAGTAGGATCAAAAGTGATTGTGTACATGACCATGCTGCTCTTAAATATCTACTCACAAAGCAGGATTCAAAACCCAGACTCATCAGATGGGTGTTGCTTCTGCAAGAGTTTGATATAGAAATAAGAGACAGAAAAGGGACAGAGAACCAAGTAGCAGATCACCTGTCCCGAATAGAACTAGTAGAAGGGGCGTCCTTCCCTCTTACTGAGATATCTGAAAACTTTCCGGATGAGCAACTCTTTGCCATCCAGGAAGTGCCATGGTTTGCAGATATTGCAAACTACAAGGCAGTGAGATTCATACCCAAAGAGTATAGTAGGCAGCAATCAAAGAAGTTGATCACGGATGCAAAGTACTATCTTTGGGATGAACCATATCTCTTCAAGAGATGTGCAGACGGAGTAATCCGTAGATGTGTGCCTAAAGAAGAAGCACAGAAGATCCTCTGGAACTGCCATGGATCACAGTATGGAGGACATTTTGGAAGTGAGCGAACAGCCACAAGAGTCCTCCAATGTGGCTTCTACTGGCCTACTCTCTATAGAGACTCCCGAGTGTTTGTACTTAATTGTGACAGTTGCCAAAGATCTGGCAATCTGCCTCACAGTTATGCCATACCTCAACAAGGAATCTTGGAGATTGAGTTGTTTGATGTATGGGGTATTGACTTCATGGGGCCATTCCCACCATCATACTCAAATACTTATATTCTGGTGGCAGTGGATTATGTATCGAAATGGGTGGAAGCTATAGCAACACCCACTAATGATACTAAGACAGTGCTGAAATTCCTCCAGAAACACATCTTCAGCAGATTTGGTATCCCTAGAGTACTAATCAGTGATGGGGGCACTCATTTCTGCAATAAACAGCTTTACTCTGCTTTGGTTCGATATGGAGTTAGCCATAGGGTAGCCACTCCATATCATCCACAGACAAATGGGTAAGCTGAAGTCTCTAATAAAGAACTTAAAAGAATCCTAGAACGGACTGTGATTAACCGTAGAAGGGATTAGGCAAGAAGCTTGGATGATGCTTTGTGGACATACAGAACAGCATTCAAGACTTCTATAGGAACTTCTCCATACCAGCTTTTGTATGGAAAAGCCTGTCACTTGCCAGTGGAATTGGAACATAAGGCCTACTGGCCAACCAGATTCCTAAACTTTGATGCCAAGTTAGCTGGAGAAAAATGATTTCTCTAGTTAAAAGAGCTAGAGAAATTCAGACTCAATGCTTTCGAAAATGCAAAAATTTACAAAGAGAAAGCAAAAAGATGGTATGATAAGAAACTGTCATCCAGAGTCTTTGAGCCAGGGCAGAAAGTTCTACTATTTAATTCTAGGCTCAGATTATTCCCCGGAAAATTGAAATCCCGGTGGAGAAGACCATATGTGAAAGTTCATTGTTAATGGATAAGAGTCAAACATTATCTTGAAAGAAATTTTGAGCAAGAATGCTCAAAATTGAGACTTAATTAGAGCTCAGTAATAGTCCAGTTAAAGATAATAAAGAAGCGCTTGCTGGGAGGCAACCCAGCCATTTACAAAGCTTATTTGTTAATTACTTGATTTTACAGTTATATGTCAATTATCTTCAAGGTAAAATAGCAATTGCTTAAGTTCACAGAGTTACAGAAGGATCCAGAGGATAAAACAGCAAAAAGGCAGCTCACTGGTGCGAAAAAGCCAGCAAAAGCTGTTTTGGGCGTTGAACGCCCAAAAGAAGTACCTACTGGGCGTTCAACGCTAGTAAGGATAGCCATCTGGGCGTTAAACGCCAGAAAGGAGCATCTTCTGGGAGTTGAACGCCAGAAAGAAGCAAACATTCTGGGCATTCAACGTCAGATTTACAGCGTCCTGGGCGTTCAGAAAAACGCCCAGTGACAAAGGAGTTCATGGCGTTCAACGACAGAAAGAAGCAATAGCTGGGCGTTGAACGCCCAGGAGAAGCTGCACATGGGCGTTAAACGCCCAAAACATGCAGCGTTTGGGCGTTTAACGCCAGGATGGTGGGGAGGAGGTAAATTCGTTTTTACTTCAATTTTTTTTAATTTTTATGTTCCAATTCATGATTTCTTGCTTAAACATGTTACAAATTCTCATCCTTTAATTCCAAAAATTTTAATCCTAATTTCTAAAAACCCTTTTTCAAAAATATCAAATGTATCTTAATCCATAAACACAAATCTTTTTCCAATCCAATCCAACGCTTTTACAAATTTTTCAAAACTCAATTATCTTTTAAAATCTTTTTCAAAATAAAAATTCAGATTTATCTTTTTCAAATATCATTCACAATTTTTTAATTTTAAATTATATCTTTTTCTTATCATATTTATCTTTTATAAATCATATCTTCTATCTTATCTTTCTTCAATATTTTCGAAAACCCACCCCCTCCCTTTAAATCCACATTCGGCCTCCCTCCTATCATCCACCATTCGACAATAGCTCTCCTTCTATCCCTTTCCTTTCTTTTCTTTTGCTTGAGGACAAGCAAACCTTTAAGTTTGGTGTGTTTATCCGTGATCACTAAACCATACCCACTAAGATCATGGCTCCTAAAGGAAAACAACCCACTCCAAGAGGCAAGAAAGAGAGTATTCCAAAACCACTTTGGAATCAAGGGAAGCTCTTAACCAAAGAACATTCAGACCATTACTACAAAATAATGGGTCTAAGATCAGTAATCCCGGAAGTCAAATTTGATCTGAAAGAAGATGAATATCTGGAGATCCAAGAGCAAATTCGAAACAGGAACTGGGAAATCCTAGCTAATCCTGAAACAAAAGTGGGAAGGAATATGGTTCAGGAGTTCTATGCTAATCTGTGGCAAATAGACAGGCAGAGAATATCTGGAACTGCCCTCTATGACTATCGGACCTTGGTCAGAGGAAAGATTGTTCACATCCATCCTGCAAAATTAGGGAGATCTTTAAGCTGCCTCAGCTGAAAGATGACCCAGATTCCTTTAATAGGAGAATGATGAGAACAAATAAGGGCCTAGACAAGATTCTAGAGGATATATACATCCCTGGAGCCAGGTTGACCACCAGCACCACGGGTGTCCCAAATCAACTCAAGAGAGAAGATATCAAACCAGTAGCCAGAGGCTGGCTGGACTTCATTGGGCGTTCTATATTGCCAACTAGCAACCGTTCTGAAGTCACTGTTAAAAGAGCAGTGATGATTCACTGCATTATGTTGGGAAAAGAAGTAGAAGTTCATCAGTTAATTTTGTGTGAACTTTACATAATAGCAAACAAGAAATCCAAAGACGCCAAATTGGCTTATCCAAGCTTAATCTCTATGCTATGTAAAGATGCTGGAGTAAAGATGGGAATAACTGAATATATCTCAGTTGAGCGGCCAATCACCAAAATATCAATGGAAAAACAACAAATGCAGGATGACCCCATCAAAAGGAAAGCATAAGAATTCCTCCCAGAAATCCCTCAATTTGAATACTGGGAGCATCTTGAAGCATCTGTTACCAAGTTGCAAGAAGCTATGGACCAAATAAAGGAAGAACAGAATAATCAAAATAGCATGCTTTGCAAATTGCTTAGGGAACAAGAAGAGCAAGGGCGTGACTTAAAGGAACTGAAGCGTCAAAAATTTTCTCTTGAAGGACCAAGCACTCCACAGACTAGAGGAACATCCACTTCCCAAAATAAAGGTTGTTGAGTTCAAATTTTAGCTTTAACTCTGTGATAGTTGTTATTATAGGAATTTACCTTAGAAGTTATATATAAGTAGTGAAAATTAGTATATCTATTTTGATTTTATCGTCAATTAAGTTATAATTTATTTTTCTCATCATCATCAAACATGAATAAAATAGTAGAATTTTAGAATAAAGAGGCAATTTATATTTTTCGAGTATTTAATAAGAAAAATTCTAATTAATTATATGTGGTGGCAATACTTTTTATCTTCTGAATGAATGCTTGAACAGTGCATATTTTTTTATCTTGAATTTTATGAATGTTAAAATTGTTGGCTCCTGAAAGAATGATGAACAAAGAGAAATATTATTGCTGATCTGAAAAATCATAAAATTGATTCTTGAAGCAAGAAAAAGCAGTGAAAAAAAAATTTACAAGGAATCATTAGAAAAAGAAAAAGCCAATAGCCCTTAAAACCAAAAGGCAAGGGTAAAAAGGATCCAAGGCTTTGAGCATCAATGGATAAGAGGGCCTAAGGAAATAAATCCAGGCCTAAGCGGCTAAATCAAGCTGTCCCTAACCATGTGCTTGTGGCATGCAGGTCCAAGTGAAAAGCTTGAGACTGAGTGGTTAAAGTCGTGATCCAAAGCAGAAAGAGTGTGCTTAAGAACTCTGGACACCTCTAATTGGGGACTTTAGCATAGCTAAGTCACAATCTGAAAAGGTTCACCCAATTATGTGTCTGTGGCATTTATGTATTCGGTGGTAATACTGGAAAACAAAGTGCTTAGGGCCACGGCCAAGACTCATAACGTAGCTGTGTTCAAGAATCAACATACTAACTTAGGAGAATTAATAATACTATCTAAATTCTGAGTTCCTATGGATGCCAATCATTCTGAAATTCAAAGGATAAAGTGAGATGCCAAAACTGTTCAGAAGCAAAAAGCTACTAGCCCCGCTCATCTAATTAGAATCTGAGCTTCACTTGAAACTCTGAGATATTATTGTTTCTTAATTTCTTTTTATCCTATTTTATTTATCTAGTTGCTTGAGGACAAGCAACAGTTTAAGTTTGGTGTTGTGATGAGCGGATATTTTATACACTTTTTCGAGGTAATTTCATGTAGATTTTAGTATGTTTTAGTTAGTTTTTAGTAGATTTTTATTAGTTTTTAAGCAAAAATCATATTTCTGGACTTTACTATGAGTTTGTGTGTTTTTTTTTATTTCAGGTATTTTCTGACTGAAATTGAGGGAGCTGAGCAAAAATCTGATTCAGGCTGAAAAAGGACTGTTGATGCTGTTGGATTCTGACCTCTCTGCACTCGGAATGGATTTTTTTGGAGCTGCAGGAGTCCAATTGGCGCTCTCTCAATTGTGTTGGAAAGTAGACATCCAGGGCTTTCCAGAAATATATAATAGTTCATACTTTACACGAAGATAGATGACATAAACTGGCGTTTAAAGCCAGTTCCATGTTGCAGTCTGGCGTTTAGCGCCAGAAACACGTTACAAGTTGGAGTTCAACACCAGAAACAGGTTACAACCTGGCGTTCAACTCCAGAAACAGCCCATGCACGTGAGAAGCTTAAGTCTCAGCCCCATCACACACCAAGTGGGCCCCAGAAGTGGATTTTTGCACTATCCATTTTAGTTTACTCATTCTCTGTAAACCTAGGTTACTAGTTTAGTATTTAAACAACTTTTAGAGAATTATTTTGTATCTCATGACATTTTTAGATCTAAATTTTATACTCTTTGATGGCATGAGTCTCTAAACTCCATTGTTGGGGGTGAGGAGCTCTGCAGCGTCTCGATGAATTAATGCAATTATCTCTGTTTTCCATTCAAACACACTTGTTCCTATCTAAGATGTTCATTCACGCTTCACCATGAAGAAGGTGATGATCCGTGACACTCATCACCTTTCTCAATCCATGAACCTGTGCTTGATAATCACCTCTGTTCTACATTAGATTGAATGAGTATCTCTTAGATTCCTTAATCAGAATCTTCGTGGTATAAGCTAGAATTGATGGCGGCATTCATGAGAACCCGGAAAGTCTAAACCTTGTCTGTGGTATTCCGAATAGGATTCAAGGATTGAATGGCTGTGACGAGCTTCAACGTGGCGATTGTTGGGCATAGTGACAGATGCAAAAGAATCAATGGATTCTATTCCGACATGATCGAGAACCAACAGATGATTAGTTGTGCTGTGACAGAGCATTTGGACTATTTTCACTGAGAGGATAGGAAGTAGCCATTGACAACGGTGACACCCTACATACAGCTTGCCATGGAAGGAGCCTTGCTTGTGTGAAGAGGAGTACAAGAGAAAAGCAGAAATAAAGAGGACAAAGCATCTCCAAAACTCCAACATATTCTCCATTATTAAGTAACAATTAATTATTTTATGCCCTTTCACTTTATTTTACAATTGAGACTAAAGAATCCTATTGGTATCCTGACTAAGAATAATAAGATAACCATAGCTTGCTTCAAGCCAACAATCTCCGTGGGATTCGACCCTTACTCACGTAAGGTATTACTTGGACGACCCAGTGCACTTGTTGGTTAGTGGTACGAATTGTGAAAAGTGTGATTTACAATTTCGTGCACCAGGTTCCAAAAATTTAGGATGAGAATTCGAAAATATAAATATGATTTTTGGACTCAGTAGATTTTTTCTGAGTCAGAAAATGTATACTCTGTGAAAAATCGAGTAAAATCGCGAACTGACAGCCGAACTGGTCAAACCGGTTTACGTCTATCCGGTACTGTGCGAGAATAATTAAAAATAGTGAAAAAACTTAGAAAAATAATAAAAACTTAGAAAAATAATTAAAGACGAAAACCGTGCATTAATTTTAAAGGTTTGGCCCGAAATTGAGCCAAACGGGCCAAATACGCTAACGGGTTGGACCGGACCCAAGTTAGGCCCAAGCCCAACATATATAACCCACCATTAATGAACCCATCAGCCCTAAACACAACACCACACAGCTGAGAAGAGAAGAGAGAAGAGGGTTTCCATTATGACTATTCATCATCATCTTCCCAAGCTCATAACTTGAGCTATGGAGCTCCGATCGCCGCACCGTTTACAGCCACGCGATCCTCGTAAAGAGCTCTACAAAATCCACCCACGAAACAGGTAAGGAAATCACGAAATCCCCCTCATCCTTTCCTTCAAAAATTCGAAAATCTAGTGTTTGGGGTTTTTGATGTTTTGGTGTTTTGATATGTTTAGGATCAATCTAGCTTGAGGAATCTATTGGGTTTTGCTTCCAAAATTGTTGGGTAAGGTGAGTTGTTCTTAACCCTTATAAAATTATAATTATGATGAACCCTAAGTTGATTAGTTATAAATTTGTGTGTATGTAGCTTGATTATTGTGAATTTGGGAGCCTTTGGATTTGAGTTGGTGGCTTGTTGGTGAATTGAAGCTTGTTGGAGTTCAATTTTGGGTTTTTGGCATGTTGAGAATCAACCAAGGTATGGTTTTAGTTTTCTCTATGTAATATATAATATTTCTAGACACTTAGGCTAGTGACCCATAGGATAGGTTTGGATTGATATGGCTGTTGAATTTGGTTGGTTGATGATGTATGATGAATTGATGTTGTTAATGTTGTTAAATAATGTGTTGATGTATAATGTATGATGAATTTATATGGGTAATATTGTTGATTATTGATATGGAGCATGAATGATGTTGATGTTGAAGATTGATAGTGATATAATGATGATTGATGAATGTGTTGGTGGAGGAATGATTATAGTGTTATGTACTTGATATTTGAGGTTGAGAATAATAAAGTGCGAATAAAAATTTGGTATGAATGGTGAATTGTGACACAAAGGGTGAGTTAGGAGGAAAATTGGAGTTTGGTATGGTTTTGGTTTGATTCTGGTTGAGAATTTTGGAAAATTGAGAACCTTGTGAAATTTTGGTAAAAATAGATTTTTGGTGAACTTTGACGGATCATAACTTGAGCCTCAGTTTTCAAAACTTGTTGAAATTTGCTATAAATTAAAGTTCATTGAAAAATCTTCAAATGGGTATAACGTTTGTAGGAAATAGATTTTTGAAGAGGAAGTTATGATCATTCAAAGTTTGGTGTCAAAATCTGAATTCTGTTCATGCTGTAGAATTTGTAAATTCTGGTTTGCGTGCGCACGCATAGCTTTATGCGCAAGCACACCCCTGTGAGTTTTTGAACCTGTGCGCCCGTACAGCCTTGTGCGCACACACACGCAGGGGAAGGCTTGCTGTTGAGAGCGCTAGCATGACCTGTGCGCACACATAACCAACAAAGTTTTGCAAGCTGTGCACACGCATAGCCCTATGCGTACGCACACGTTGGAAGGTGCATTCTGTTGAGGGCATTCGCACTCCTTATGCGAGCAAACAGAATTGGAAAATTTTTCACTTGTGCGTACGCACACCTCTATGCGTACGCACACATTTTGAAAATCCTCCTGGGCGTGCGCACACACACCCCTATGCATACGCATATGCACTGTTTTTCAACTAAAATATTGTTTTTAACTGTTTCATCTTTCCAACAAGCTTGTAAACTTCTGTGACACCTATTTAAGACTTTTTGGCTTGTTTTTGGATGTCAAAACATAGAGAAGGTCTTGGGTGGAATTATTTGGTATTACCTTGAAAAGTTAGAGAACGGAGGCTTAGGTTTCTGGTGTACTGAGGATGGGTTTGGTGGAGTGATGCCAGGGCATCTTAGCTAGTTTTACTATCCATTTTTTTTGTATGTTTTAGGTTAGTTTTATGCATTTTCTTAGGTAATAAGCAAGCATTTGGGTGAATATGCACTTACATATTGATTCAAGCAAACATTGTGCATTTTGAACATTTGCATGAGAATAATGCCAGAATTAAATGATAAAATAAATGATGCATGATCTCATGCTTTGGAGCAAGGCTTTGATACACTTTGTTTCTTCGATTTTAGGCCCAAAGAAGCAGAGAAGAGCCACGTTAGTGCCACTAACATGGACATTAATGTAGAAGAGAAGCAAGCTTGCAATGTTAGTGGTGAAGTTAACACCACTAACGTCTTCGAAGGCCATTTAAGCCCAGGTTAGTGCCACTAATGTGGGCACTAACGTAGAAGAGAGGAGAAGCTCCAACGCTAGTGGTGAAGTAAACACCACTAATGCTATGAAGGCCAATATAAGCCCGCGTTAGTGGCTGGTATGCGAAATTGTGATCAATACTTTTCACAACTCAAATAATCCCCGGTAATGAATCCAAAAACTTGGTGTTCAATACCATGGCATAAACACAACTTCGCACAACTAACCAGCAAGTGTACTGGGTCGTCCAAGTAATAAACCTTACGCGAGTAAAGGTCGATCCCACAGAGATTGTTGGTATGAAGCAAGCTATGGTCACCTTGTAAATCTTAGTCAGGCAAACTCAAATGGATATGGGTGATATACGAATAAAACATAAAGATAAAGATAGAGATACTTATGTAATTCATTGGTGGGAATTTCAGATAAGCGCATGAAGATGCTGTTTCCCTTCCGTCTCTCTGCTTTCCTAATGTCTTCATCCAATCCTTCTTACTCCTTTCCATGGCAAGCTGTATGCAAGGGTTTCACCGTTGTCAGTGGCTACCTCCCATCCTCTCAGTGGAAATGTTCAACGCACCCTGTCACGGCACGGCTATCCATCTGTCGGTTCTCAATCAGGCCGGAATAGAATCCAGTGATTCTTTTGCGTCTGTCACTAACGCCCCGCCTTCAGGAGTTTGAAGCTCGTCACAGTCATTCAATCATTGAATCCTACTCAAAATACGACAGACAAGGTTTAGACCTTCCGGATTCTCTTGAATGCCGCCATCAGTTCTAGCTTATACCACGAAGATTCCGGTTAAAGAATCCAAGAGATATCCACCCAATCTAAGGTAGAACGGAGGTGGTTGTCAGGCACACGTTCATAGGTGAGAATGATGATGAGTGTCACGGATCATCACATTCATCAAGTTGAAGAACAAGTGATATCTTAGAACAAGAACAAGCGGAATTGAATAGGAGAACAATAGTAATTGCATTAATACTCGAGGTACAGCAGAGCTCCACACCTTAATCTATGGTGTGTAGAAACTCCACCGTTGAAAATACATAAGAACAAGGTCTAGGCATGGCCGTGAGGCCAGCCTCCCAATGATCAAAAGATCTAAAGAAAAAGATTCCAAAGATCCGAAGATGAAAATACAATAGTAAAAGGTCCTATATATAGAGAACTAGTAGCCTAGGGTTTACAGAGATGAGTAAATGACATAAAAATCCACTTCCGGGCCCACTTGATGTGTGCTTGGGCTGAGCAATGAAGCATTTTCGTGTAGAGACTCCTCTTGGAGTTAAACGCCAGCTTTGGTGCCAGTTTGGGCGTTTAACTCCCATTCTTGTGCCAGTTCCGGCGTTTAACGCTGGGAATTCTGAGGGTGACTTTGAACGCCGGTTTGGGCCATCAAATCTTGGGCAAAGTATGAACTATCATATATTGCTGGAAAGCCCAGGATGTCTACCTTCCAACGCCGTTGAGAGCGCGCCGATTGGGCTTCTGTAGCTCCAGAAAATCCACTTCGAGTGCAGGGAGGTCAGAATCCAACAGCATCTGCAGTCCTTTTTAGTCTCTGAATCAGATTTTTGCTCAGGTCCCTCAATTTCAGCCAGAAAATACCTGAAATCACAGAAAAACACACAAACTCATAGTAAAGTCCAGAAAAGTGAATTTTAACTAAAAACTAATAAAAATATACTAAAAACTAACTAGATCATACTAAAAACAATGCCAAAAAGCGTACAAATTATCCGCTCATCACAACACCAAACTTAAATTGTTGCTTGTCCTCAAGCAACTGAAAATTAAATAAGATAAAAAGAAGAGAATATGCAATGAATTCCAAAAACATCTATGAAGATCAGTATTAATTAGATGAGCGGGGCTTTTAGCGTTTTTGCCTCTGAACAGTTTTGGCATCTCACTCTATCCTTTGAAATTCAGAATGATTGGCTTCTTTAGGAACTCAGAATCCAGATAGTGTTATTGATTCTCCTAGTTAAGTATGATGATTCTTGAACACAGCTACTTATTGAGTCTTGGCCGTGGCCCAAAGCACTCTGTCTTCCAGTATTACCACTGGATACATACATGCCACAGACACATAATTGGATGAACCTTTTCAGATTGTGACTCAGCTTTGCTAGAGTCCCCAATTAGAGGTGTCCAGGGTTCTTAAGCACACTCTTTTTGCCTTGGATCACAACTTTAATTTTTTATTTTTCTCTCTTTTTTTTTTCTTTTTCTTTCTTCCCCCTTTTTTTTCGTTTTTCTCTTTCTCTCTCTTTTTTTTTTGAATTCACTTCTTTTTCTTGCTTCAAGAATCAATCTGATGATTTTTCAGATCCTCAGTAACATGTCTCCTTTTTCATCATTCTTTCAAGAGTCAACATTCATGAACCACAAATTCAAAAGACATATGCATTGTTTAAGCATACATTCAGAAAACAAAATTATTGCCACCACATCAAAATAATTAAACTGTTATAAAATTCAAAATTCATGCAATTCTTCTCTTTTTCAATTAAGAACATTTTTCATTTAAGAAAGGTGATGGATTCATAGGATATTCATAACTTTAAGGCATAGACACTAAGACACTAATGATCACAAGACACAAACATAGATAAACATAAGCACTAAAATTCGAAAAACAGGAAAATAAAGAACAAGGAAATTAAAGAACGGGTCCACCTTAGTGATGGCGGCTTGTTCTTCCTCTTGAAGATCCTATGGAGTGCTTGAGCTCCTCAATGTCTCTTCCTTGTCTTTTTTGCTCCTCTCTCATGATTCTTTGATCTTCTCTAATTTCATGGAGGAGAATGGAATGTTCTTGGTGCTCCACCCTTAGTTGTCCCATGTTGGAACTCAATTTTCCTAGGGAGGTATTTAGTTGCTCCCAATAGTTTTGTGGAGGAAAGTGCATCCCTTGAGGTATCTCAGGGATTTCATGATAAGTGGGATCTCTTGTTTGCTCCATCCTTTTCTTAGTGATGAGCTTGAGGTCATGCCTTCTCAGTTGAACTGGTTTCCCTCTTGAGTTTCTCTTCCATTGAGTGCCCTCTTCATAAATGTTTATGAGGACTTGGTCCAACCTTTGATCAAAGTTGACCCTTTTTGAGTTTGAAAGGGACCTCGGGGATCACCTTCTTCAAGGCCACAACTTCATAGAAGTGGTCTTGATGCACCCTTGAGATGAATCTCTCCATCTCCCAGGACTCGGAGGTGGAAGCTTTTGCCTTCCCTTTCCTCTTTCTAGAGGTTTCTCCGGCCTTGGATGCCATAAATGGTTATGGAAAAACAAAAAGCAGTACTTTTACCACACCAAACTTAAAAGGTTTGCTCGTCCTCGAGCAAAAGAAGAAAGAAGAGAGTAGAAGAAGAAGAAATGAAAGAGAAGGGAATGGCTTTGTGTTTGGCCAAAGGGGGGAGAAGTAGTGTTTAGGTTGTGTGGAAATGAAGGAGTGAAGATGGGTTTATATAGGGGTGGGGGGGTTATGGTTCGGTTATCGGAGGGTGATTTTGGGTGGGAAAGTGTTTTGAATTTGAATGGTGGGGTAGGTGGGGTTTTATGAAGGATGGATGTGAGTGGTGAAGAGAAAGATGGGATTTGATAGGTGAATGGGTGAAGAAGAGAGAGAGTGGTAGGGTGGGTGGGGATCCTGTGTGGTCCACAGATCCAGAAGTGTCAAGGAAAAGTCATCCCTGCACCAAATGTCATGCAAAAATGCGTTTTGAGCCAATTCTGGCGTTAAACACCGGGCTGGTGCCCATTTCTGGCGTTTAACGCCAAGTGCTTGCCCTTTTCTGGCGTTTAACGCCAGTCTGGTGCCCCTTTCTGGCGTTAAACGCCCAGAATGGTGCCAGACTGGGCGTTAAACGCCCATCTGCTAGCCTTACTGGCGTTTAAATGCCAGTAGGTTCTTCCTCCAGGGTGTGCTGTTTTTCTTCCTGTTTTTCTTTCTGTTTTTGCTTTTTCAATTGATTTTGTGACTTCTCATGATCATCAACCTACAGAAAACATAAAATAACAAAAGAGAATAGATAAAATATAACATTGGGTTGCCTCCCAACAAGCGCTTCTTTAATGTCAGTAGCTTGACAGAGGGCTCTCATGGAGCCTCAGAGATGCTCAGAGCAATGTTGGAACCTCCCAACACCAAACTTAGAGTTTGAATGTGGGGGTTCAACACCAAACTTAGAAGTTGGTTGAGGCCTCTCAACACCAAACTTAGAGTTTGACTGTGGGGGCTCTGTTTGACTCTGTTTTGAGAGAAGCTCTTCATGCTTCCTCTTCATGATGACAGGGGGATATCCTTGACCCTTAAACACAAAGAATTCTTCATTCACTTGAATGATCAATTCTCCTCTGTCAACATCAATCACAGCCTTTGCTGTGGCTAAGAAGGGTCTGCCAAGGATGATGGATTCATCCATGCACTTCCCAGTCTCTAGGACTATGAAATCAGCAGGGATATAGTGGTCTTCAACTTTTACCAGAACATCCTCTACAAGTCCATAAGCTTGTTTTCTTGAGTTGTCTGCCATCTCTAGTGAGATTTTTGCAGCTTGCACCTCAAAGATCCCTAGCTTCTCCATTACAGAGAGAGGCATGAGGTTTACACTTGACCCTAAGTCACACAAGGCCTTCTTGAAGGTCATGGTGCCTATGGTACAAGGTATTGAAAACTTCCCAGGATCCTGTCTCTTTTGAGGCAGTTTCTGCCTAGACAAGTCATCCAGTTCTTTGGTGAGCAGAGGGGGTTCATCCTCCCAAGTCTCATTTCCAAATAACTTGTCATTTAGCTTCATGATTGCTCCAAGGTATTTAGCAACTTGCTCTTCAGTGACATACTCATCCTCTTCAGAGGAAGAATACTCATCAGAGCTCATGAATGGCAGAAGTAGGTCCAATGGAATCTCTATGGTCTCATTTTGAGCCTCAGATTCCCATGGTTCCTCATTGGGGAACTCATTGGAGGCCAGTGGACGTCCATTGAGGTCTTCCTCAGTGGCGTTCACTGCCTCTTTCTCCTCTCCAAGTTCGGCCATGTTGATGGCCTTGCACTCTCCTTTTGGATTTTCTTCTGTATTGCTTGGAAGAGTACTAGGAGGGAGTTCAGTAATTTTCTTGCTCAGCTGACCCACTTGTGCCTCCAAATTTCTAATGGAGGACCTTGTTTCAGTCATGAAACTTTGAGTGGTTTTGATTAGATCAGAGACCATGGTTGCTAAGTCAGAGGTATTCTGCTTAGAACTCTCTGTCTGTTGCTGAGAAGATGATGGAAAAGGCTTGCCATTGCTAAACCTATTTCTTCCACCATTATTATTGTTGAAACCTTGTTGAGGTCCCTGTTGATCCTTCCATGAGAAATTTGGATGATTTCTCCATGAAGGATTGTAGGTGTTTCCATAGGATTCTCCCATGTAATTCACCTCTTCCATTGAAGGGTTCTCAGGATCATAAGCTTCTTCTTCAGACGAAGCCTCCTTAGTACTGCTTGGTGCATTTTGCATTCTAGACAGACTTTGAGAAATCATATTGACTTGCTGAGTCAATATCTTGTTCTGAGCCAATATGGCATTCAGAGTGTCAATCTCAAGAACTCCTTTCTTCTGATTAGTCCCATTGTTTACAGGATTTCTTTCAGAAGTGTACATGAATTGGTTATTTGCAACCATTTCAATCAGCTCTTGAGCTTCTATAGGCGTCTTCTTCAGATGAAGAGATCCTCCAGCAGAGCTATCCAAAGACATCTTGGACAGTTCAGACAGACCATCATAGAAAATACCTATGATGCTCCATTCAGAAAGCATGTCAGAGGGACACTTTCTGATTAATTGTTTGTATCTTTCCCAAGCTTCATAGAGGGATTCTCCTTCCTTCTGTCTGAAGGTTTGGACTTCCACTCTAAGCTTACTCAATTTCTGAGGTGGAAAGAACTTTGCCAAGAAGGCATTGACTAGCTTTTCCCAAGAGTTCAGGCTTTCTTTAGGTTGAGAGTCCAACGATGTCCTAGCTCTGTCTCTTACAGCAAAAGGGAATAGCATAAGTCTGTAGACCTCAGGGTCAACCCCATTAGTCTTGACAGTGTCACAGATTTGCAAGAATTCAGCTAAGAACTGATGAGGATCTTCCAATGGAAGTCCATGGAACTTGCAATTCTGTTGCATTAGAGAAACTAATTGAGGCTTAAGCTCAAAGTTGTTTGCTCCAATGGCAGGGATAGAGATGCTTCTCCCATAGAAGTCGGGAGTAGGTGCAGTAAAGTCACCCAGCACCTTCCTTGCATTGTTGGCATTGTTGTTGTTTTCGGCTGCCATGGGTTCTTCTTCTTTGAAGATTTCTGTTAGGTCCTCTACAGAGAGTTGTGCCTTGGCTTCTCTTAGCTTTCTCTTCAAGGTCCTTTCAGGTTCATGATCAGCCTCAACAAGAATGCTTTTGTCCTTGCTCCTGGTCATAAGAAAGAGAAGAGAACAAGAAAATGTGGAATCCTCTATGTCACAGTATAGAGATTCCTTAAGGTGTCAGAGGAAAAGGAAAATGGAAGACAGAGGTAGAAAATTCGAACTTATCAAGAAAGATGGAGTTCAAATTGTGATTTAAGGAATAGTGTTAGTCCATAAATAGAAGGATGTGAGAAGAAGGGAAGTAGTATTCGAAAATTAAGTAAAGGATTTTGAAGACATTTTGAAAAACACTTATTGATTTTCGAAAATAAAAGTGGGAAAGAAACCAAGTATGGACTATTATATATTGCTGGAAAGCCCAGGATGTCTACTTTTCAACGCCGTTAAGAGCACGCCAATTTGGCGTCTGTAGCTCCAGAAAATCTACTTCGAGTGCAGAGAAGTCAGAATCCAACAGCATCTGCAGTCCTTTTCAGCCTCTGAATAAGATTTTTGCTCAGGTCCCTCAATTTCAGCCAGAAAATACCTGAAATCACAGAAAAACACACAAACTCATAGTAAAGTCCAGAAAAATAAATTTTAACTAAAAACTAATAAAAATATAATAAAAACTAACTAAAACATACTAAAAATATACTAAAAACAATGCCAAAAAGCGTATAAATTATCCGCTCATCACTTATTTTGAGGGAAAAACTTGTATAAGCTGTTTTAACTGTCAGGATTTTGTATTATTTGCATATAGCTAGCCGGTTTAAACACCGCGAGCCGTGGCTAGATCTTTATGCTATTATACTCTTATATTTTGTTATATTATATCTATGTCTTGTGCGTTAAGTTTGTAGCTTCGTGTGTACATTTTGTGCTTTTCAAATCCTACTTTTGAGCTGTATCCTTCATCGGGTTTTTATAATATATTACTTCTTCTATATAATATGTATAAGCTTTAGAATTGTCGTAAACGTTTATTAACCTTTGCTTTACAACGCGAGGTAAGGCTTAGGGTAATTAGGGTGTTACATTTAGTGGTATCAGAGTGGTTCATCCTCGTGAGCCTGTGGGATGGACTGATTGTGCTTCAATGCATACTCTGTTTCTTTTTCTTTGATGCTATTTAGGTTATCTCATTGATATTGCATAGCATGCTTGTTTGTGAGTGCCTTTTTGGGATAATTGAAGCACTAGACTTTTGATATTGTGAATGATCACCTTGATATTGATTGTGCTTCAATGCATACTCTGTGTCATTTTCTTTGATGCTATTTAGGTTATCTCATTGATATTGCATAGCATGCTTGTTTGTGAGTGCCTTTTTGGGATAATTGAAGCACTAGGCTTTTGATATTGAGAATGATCACCTTGATATCAATTGTTTGGTGTAGACAGGAACCTTAATGGACACTCGCGGATGAGGTCGTACACGTTCACGAGGAGAGAGTAGAAATGAACGACCGGCCGATAACCATGCCGAGTTCATAATGGAAATGGATAATCTTGCCAATACCATGGAGGCGCAACTCTGCAAGCTATGCAAAGGTTAGGTCAACCAGCCAGAAACAAAAATGGTGATGAAAACGGGAATGATAATGCGGAAGGAAATGGTGATAATATGGGAGGTTGCTTGACGACCTTGACTACTTTTCTCAAGGTTCATCCGCCAATTTTCAGACGTTCAACCAATCCTACGGAAGCAGATAATTGTTTCCAGGCCAGGGAGCATGCGTTACAAGCACAGTATGTTTCGAACAACCGATATGTAGAGTTTGCTGTGTATCAGCTTTTGGGAGAGGCTCAGCATTGGTGGCAAGGAGAATGTCGCTTGCTACAGCTTCGAATGCCGATATCTTATAAGAAGTACTCTTCTGAATCTGCAACAAAAGCGAAGGAGATGGAACTTATGCAGCTAAAGCAAGGTTCTTTGTCTGTGGCGGACTATACTAGCCGATTTGAGGAGCTCTGTAGGTTCTCTATGGTGCATCAGGGCGCCCTGGAGACCTATGAAAGCTGGAAGTGTATCAAGTATTAAAGGGGCTTGAAGGATAACATCATGACTGCTGTGGCTCCTTTGGAGATTCGGATTTTTTCTGATCTAGTGAGGAAGGAAAGAGTTGTTAAGGAATATGCAAAGACGGTAGCCTCACAAAGGGACACTCATGGAGGAAACACTAAACGGGGACGTGGCAAGTACTTTCAGCCAAGGGGTTAGAATTTCAAGAGAGGAAGACATGCATCTCAAGGTCAAGGAGGCTTCAGAAAGAACACTTACGATCAGTACCAGTGTGGCAAAGGCAGGGGAAATCAGAGTAAGGTTTCTCCGGATTTAATTTATAATCATTGTGGATGTTTTCATCCATATGAATCTTGCAAGATTGGTATTGGTGGTTGTTTCAACTGTGGTTTGCCTGGTCACATTGCGAGAGATTGCACTCGTGGGAAGAACCCGAATGCGGGTCAGAGTCAATACCAAGGGCGCGTATTTGCTGTAAACGCCAAGGATACTGCTAAGGCGAATCCTCTGATGAGAGGTAACTGTTTAATTGGTGATAAGATCTTGGTTGCATTGTATGATACTAGAGCTTCACATTCATTTATTTCATTTGCTAAAGTTGAGGAGCTAGGCTTGAAAATGTCAGAATTAGCATTTGAATTGCATGTACATACTCCGCATCAGACGGGAGTGACTAGGTTAGGTTGTAGGCAACTAGGTTTCAAGCTTGAGGGTAGAGACTTTGTGCATGATTTGATTTGTTTACCAGTGGTTGGGTTAGAGATGATTTTGGGGTTTGATTGGTTGTCAAAGAATTGAGTTTTGTTGGATTGCTTTGAATGGTCAATTCAGTTTATGCCGGAAGGAGAAAATAGATCAGTGGTAGCTGAGGGTTATTACCTGAACTCTGTAATGGTGCACTGTAGTGGGGAAGAGTGTCAGGGTTATATACTGTTGGCTGCAAATGCATTAGGTGACAATCAGAAGATAGATCAAATCCCGGTAGTTAGAGACTTTCTGGAGGTATTCCCGGAAGATATTCCTGAATTTCCACCTCAAAGGGAGATTGAATTTGCGATTGAATTGGCCCCGGGAGCCGGACCAGTGTCGATTATGCTGTATCGAATGGCTCCGATAGAGCTGGTTGAATTAAAGACTCAGTTGGAAGAGCTTTTGAACAAGAGGATCATTCATCCGTGTGTATCTCCGTGGGGAGCGCCAGTTTATTGGTAAAGAAGAAGGATGGAGGAATACAACTTTGTGTTGATTACAGACAGTTGAAAAAGTGACTGTGAAGAACAAGTACCCACTGCCAATGATAGATGACTTGATGGATCAATTGCGTTTAGGATGATATTATGAAAATTGCGTTTAGGATGCTCTAGACACTACGAGTTTGCAGTGATGTCCTTTGGGAAAACGAATGCACCTGCTGTGTTCATGGATTACATGAATAGAGTATTTCGTCCCTTTTTGGACAAATTCATGGTGTTTTTTATAGACGACATTCTAGTTTACTCAAAGAACGAAAAAGAACACGAGAAACACTTGAGAATTATGTTGCAAATTCTAAAGGAGCGGAAATTGTATGCTAAGTTGTCAAAATGCGAGTTCTGGAAGGAAGAAGTGAAGTTCTTAGGTCATGTGGTGAGCAAAGGAGGAATAGCGGTGGATCCTTCGAAAGTAGAGGTGGTAATAGAATGGAAAAAGCAACGATGACGACAGAAGTTGGGAGTTTCTTGGGTTTGGCCGGATATTACCAGAGATTTATTGAAGGATTTTCCCGGATTCCACTACCATTGTCTAAGTTGACAAGGAATAAGGTGCTGTTTGTGTGGACATTGAAGTGTGAGGAAAGTTTTCAGACTTTAAAACAAAAGTTAACTTTAGCACCTATTTTGATTTTTTTGGAACCGCATGAGCCGTTTGAAGTATACTATGATGCCTCTGTGAAGGGTTTGGTTTGCGTGTTAATGCAACACCGGAACTTGGTGGCTTACGCATCGCGTCAGCTGAGACCGCATGAGGTGAATTACCCAATTCAGGATTTGGAATTAGGGGTGATTGTGTTTGCATTGAAGATTTGGAGGCACCACTTGTACGTAGTGAGGTTTAATGTCTTTTCTGATCACAAGAGTCTCAAGTACATCTTTGATCAGAAAGAGCACAATATGCGTTAGAGGAGATGGATGGAACTTTGGAAGGATTATGATTTTGAACTAAGTTATCACCCTGGAAAGGCAAATGTAGTAGCAAACGCTTTGAGTCGGATGTCTTTAACAATAGCTTGGATGAGAATCAAGGAAGAGGAGTTAGTGGATAAGTTTATGGATTGATGAGCGGATAATTTATACGCTTTTTGGCATTATTTTTAGGTAGTTTTTAGTATGTTTTAGTTACTTTTTAGTATATTTTTATTAGTTTTTATGCAAAAATCACATTTTTGGACTTTACTATGAGTTTCTATATTTTTTGTGATTTCAGGTATTTTCTGGCTAAAATTGAGGGATCTGAGCAAAAATCTAATTCAGAGGCTGAGAAAGGACTGCAGATGCTGTTGGATTCTGACCCTCCTGCACTCGAAGTGGATTTTCTGGAGCTACATAAGCTCAATTGGCACGCTCTCAATTGAGTTGGAAAGTAGACATCTTGGGATTTCCAGCAATGTTAATATTTCATACTTTGTTCGGGATTTGATGGCTTAAACTGGCGTCCAAACGCCCATCAGAGACCATTTTATGGCGTAAAACGCCGGAACTGGCACCAAAACTGGAGTTTAACACCCAAACTAGCATCCAAGCTGGCGTTTAACTCCAAGAATGGCCTATGCACGTGAAAGCTTCAAAGCTCAGCCCAAGCACACAAGTGGGCCCCGGAAGTGGATTTCTGTACTATCTGCACTTAGTTACTCATTTTCTATAAACCCTAGTAACTAGTTTAGTATATATAGCACTTTTTACTATAGTATTCAGAGGCTGGTAGCTTTTGAGAATTAGCTTATGCCATTTTTCACAATTGGAAGGCTGGCCATTCGGCCATGCCTAGACCTTTTTCTCTTATGTATTTTCCATTGGTGGAGTTTCTACACTTCATAGATTAAGGTGAGGAGCTCTACTGTTCTTCATGAACTAATGCAAGTATTATTGTTTCTCTTTCAATTCACTCCTACTTCTTCTCCAAGATATACTCTCGTACTTAATTCAGTTAAGTCAGAATGAAGGGGTGACCTGTGACAATCACCCACTATCTTCATTACTAGCTTAGCCAAGATCCGCATGCCTGACAACCACAAGGGTTTACATGATGTTCAACATAGTCATTAGACGACAGCTGTAGTATAATCTCTTGGGTCTATGATCCATAGATCGAGTCCGCGTGGTTAGAACTTTCGTGGTATAGGCTAGAAACAATTGGCAGCATTCCTGAGATCCGGAAAGTCTAAACCTTGTCTGTAGTATTCTGAGTGGGATCTGGGATGGGATGACTGTGATGAGCTTCAAACTCACGATTGTTGGGCGTAGTGACAGTGTGCAAAAGGTTAGAGTGATCCTATTCTGACACAAGTGGGAACCGACAAATAATTAGCCATGCGGTAGCTGTGCCTGGTATTTTTCATCTGAGACGAGAAATCTGACAGTTGATTAGCCGTACAGAAACCGTAGCCAGACCATTTTCACTGAGAGAATCATACAGCTTGCCATGGAAGGGAGGACGCATGATTGGATGAAGACAATAGGAAAGCAGAGGTTCAGAAGCAACAAAGCATCTCCAAACGCTTATCTGAAATTCCCACAATGAATTACATAAGTATCTCTATGTTATTTTCCGTTTTATTTACCTTTTAATTATCAATACCTCATAACCATTTGAATCCGCCTGACTGAGATTTACAAGATGACCATAGCTTGCTTCAAGCTGACAATCTCTATGGGATCGACCCTTACTCACGTAAGATTTTATTACTTGGACGACTCAATGCACTTGCTGGTTAGTTATGTGGAGTTGTGAAAAGTGTGATCACAATTTCGTGCACCAAGTTTTTGGCGCCGTTGCCGGGGATTGTTCGAGTTTGGACAACTGACGGTTCATCTTGTTACTTAGATTAGGTAACTTTTTTTTCTTGTTTTAACCTTTATTTTCTTTTCAAAAATGTTTTCGAAAAATATTTTTTATAAAATCATAAAAAAAAAATTTGTGTTTCTTGTTTGAGTCTAGTGTCAAATTTTAAGTTTGGTGTCTTGCATGTCTTTTTTTCTTAAAAATTTTCAAAAATATGTTCTTGATGTTCATCATGATCTTCAAAGTGTTCTTGGTGTTCATCTTGACATTCAAAGTGTTCTTGCATGCATTATTAGTTTTGATCTTAAGTTTTTCTGTTGTGATTCATTTTGTTGTTTTTCTCTCTCCTCATAAAAAGATTTCAAAAAAAATAAAAAATATATATCTTTTCAAGTAAATAATACAACGAAATAAAGGATCAGAACATAAAGCAGAGAATCATAGAGAAAAAGAGCTCACTGACATTAAAACGCCAGTAAAGAGGCATTTTGGGCGTTAAACGCCAGAATGACTATCATTCTGGGCGTTTAACGCCAGTAAAGATATCATTTTGGGCGTTAAACGCCAGAATGGGCAGCATTTTGGGCATTTAATGCCAGAAATGGCAGCATTCTAGGCGTTCAGAAAAACGCCCAGTAAAGAAGGATTCTTGGAGTTTAACGAAAGAAAATCTTTTTCAATCAAATCTTTTTCAATTATATCTTTTTAAAATTTTGATTTCAAAATCTTTTTCTAACTTCTTATCTTTTCAAAATTATTTTCAAATCTTTTTCAACTAATTACTATTTCTTATCTTTTTCAAAACCACCTAACCACCAATTTTCGAAAATCACTAACCACTTTTTCAAAAATCTTTTTAATTAACTAATTGTTTTAGTTTTAATTTTTGAATACTCTCTCTCTCATCTCTTTCTATTTATTTGCTAACACTTTTCTTCTACTTATAATTCGAACTCTCTCTCTCCCTTTGTGTTTGAATTCTTCTTATTCTCTCTCTACCTCATTCCTCTATTCTTCTTTTCTTCTGACACCTCAAGGAATTTATATACTGTGACATAGAGGATTCCACTACTCCCTTTGTTCTCTTCTTTTTCATATGAGCAGAAACAAGGGATAAAAATATTCTTGTTGAAGTTGATCCTAAACCTGAAAGGAGTCTGAAGAAGAAGCTAAGACAAGCTAAAGCACAACACTCTAGAGAAGACCTTACAGAAATTTTCGAAAAAGAAGCAGACATGGCAGCCGAACCCAACAACAATGCCAGAGATGCAAGGAAGATGCTTGGTGACTATATTGCACCAACTTCCAACTTCTATGGAAGAAGCATCTCAATTCCTGCCATTGAAGCAAACAACTTTGAGCTTAAGCCTCAATTAGTTTCTCTAATGCAGTAGAATTGCAAGTTTCATGGACTTCTATTGGAAGATCCTCATTAGTTCTTAGCTGAATTCTTGCAGATCTGTGATACTGTTAAGACCAATGGGGTTGATCTCGAGGTCTACAGACTTATGCTTTTCCCTTTTGCTATAAGAGACAGAGCTAGAACATGGTTGAACTCACAACCTAGAGAAAGCCTGAACTCTTGGGACAAGTTGGTCAACGCTTTCTTGACCAAATTCTTTCCACCTCAAATGCTGAGCAAGCTTAGAGTGGACGTCCAAACCTTCAGACAGAAGGAAGGTGAATCTCTCTATGAAGCTTGGGAAAGATACAAGCAATTAACCAAAAGGTGTCCTTCTGACATGCTTCCTGAATATAGTGTCATATGCATATTCTATGATGGTCTGTCTGAATTGTCCAAGATGTCATTGGACCATTCTGCTGGTGGATCTCTTCATCTGAAAACACCTGCAGAAACCCAGAACTCATTGAGATGGTTGTAAATAACCAGTTCATGTACACTTCTGAAAGAAATCCTGTGAATAATGGGATGACTCAGAAGAAAGGAGTTCTTGAGATTGATACTCTGTATGCCATATTGGCTCTGAACAAAATATTGACTCAGCAAGTCAATATGATTTCTTAGAATCTGACCGGATTGCAAGCTGCATCCGGTAGTACTAAAGAAGCATCCTCTGAAGGAGAAGCTTATAATCCTGAGAATCCTACAATGGAAGAGGTGAATTACATGGGAGAATCCTATAGAAACACTGGTACACGAAATCGTGATACACAACTTCGTGCAGCTGACCAGCAAGTGCACTGGGTCGTCCAAGTAATACCTTACGTGAGTAAAGGTCGATCCCACGGAGATTGCCGGCTTGAAGCAAGCTATGGTTATCTTGTAACTCTTAGTCAGGAGATTAATGATAAAAATTATTTTTGTTTATGAAGAATAAATAACATGAAATAAAAAGTACTTGTGATTCAGTAATGAGGAACAGGTTGAGGTTTTGGAGATGCTCTGCCTTCTGAATCTCTACTTTTCTACTGTTGTCTTCTTCACGCACGTAAGGCTCCTTCCTTGACAAGCTGTATGTTGGTGGATCACTGTTGTCAATGGCTACCATCTGTCCTCTCAGTGAAAATAGTTTGACTACGGGTTACGTAGGGCTAATCATCTATCGGTTCTCATTCATGCTGGAATAGGATCCATTGATCCTTTTGCACACTGTCACTACGCCCAACATTTGTGAGTTTGAAGCTCGTCACAGTCACCCCTTCCCGGATACTACTCAGAATACCACAGACAAGGTTTAGACTTTCCGAATCTCAAGAGTGCTGCCAATTGATTCTAGCTTATACCACGAAGACTCTGGTTTCACGGATTTGAACACTCTGTTGTCAGGAGAGGCAATCAAGCTCGTGAACCAGGAACCCAAGAGATACACACTCAATCTAAGGTAGAACGGAGGTGGTTGTCAGGCATGCATTCATAAGTTGAGAATGGTGATGAGTGTCACGGATCATCACATTCATCATGTTGAAGTGCGAATGAATATCTTAGAATAGAAACAAGCGTGATTGAATGGAAAACAGAAATAATTGCATTAATCCATCGAGACACAGCAGAGCTCCTCATCCCCAACCATGGGGTTTAGAGACTCATGCCGTAGAAGATACAAATTCAGATGTAAAATGTCATGAGGTACAAAATGAATCTCTAAAAGTAGTTTTTATACTAAACTAGTAACCTAGGTTTACAGAAAATGGGTAAACTAAGATAGACAATGCAAAAATCCACTTCCGGGGCCCACTTGGTGTGTGTTTGGGCTGAGCATTTAAGCTTTCATGGTTAGAGGCTATTTCTAGCATTAAACGCCAGCTTTGGTGCCAGTTTGGGCGTTTAACTCCAATTTTTATGCCAGTTCTGGCGTTTAACGTCAAAAATGGGTAAAAAGTTGGCGTTAAAACGCCAGTTTGCGCTATCAAATCTCGAGCAAAGTATGGACTGTTATACGTTGCTGGAAAGCCCAAGATGTCTACTTTCCAAAGCAATTGAAAGTGCGTCAATTGGGCTTTTGTATCTCCAGAAAATTTCTTTCGCGTGCAGGAGGGTCAGAATCCAACAACATCTGTAGTCCTTTTTTAGCCTCGAATAAGATTTTTGCTCTGGCCCCTCAATTTCAGCCAGAAAATACCTGAAATCATAGAAAAATACACAAACTCATAGTAAAGTCCAGAAATGTGATTTTTGCATAAAAACTAATAAAAATATACTAAAAAGTAGCTAAAACATACTAAAAACTACAGGAAAATACCACCAAAAAGCGTATAAAATATCCGCTCATCAAACACCTATAATCCTTTCATGGAGAAATCATCCAAATTTCTCATAAAAGGATCAACAGAAGCCTTAAAAAGGCTTCAATAATAATAATGGTGGGAGAAATAGGTTTGGCAATAGCAAGCCTTTTCCATCATCTTCTCAGCAACAGACAGAGAATTCAGAGCAGAGCCCCTCTGGCTTAGCAAATATAGTCTCTGATCTATCTAAGGCCACTCTCAGTTTTATGACTAAAACAAGGTCCTCCATCAAAAATTTGGAGGCAGAAGTGGGTCAGCTGAGTAAAAGAGTTACTGAAACTCCTCCTAGTACTCTCCCAAGCAATACAGAAGAGAATCCCAAAAGAGAGTGCAAGGCCATAACTATAACCAAAATGGCCGAACTTGGAGAGAGTGACAAGGCAGTGATTCCCAGTGAGGAAGACCTCAAGGGACGTTCACTGACCAATAAGGAGTTCCCTATTGAGGAACCAAAGAAATCTGAGGCTCATACAGAAACCATAGCGTTTCCACTGAACTTACTTTTGCTATTCATGAGCTTTGATGAGTATCCTTCCTCTGAAAATGACGAAGATATTGTTGAAGAGCAAGTTGCTTAGTATCTAGGAACAATCATGAAGCTGAATGCCAAGTTATTTAGTAATGAGACTTTCGAGGATAACCTCTATTGCTCATCAATGAACTGAATACCTAGATTCAGCAGACATTACCTTAAAAAGAAACCGGATCCCGGAAAGTTCTTAATACCTTGCACCATAGGCACCATGAACTTTGAGAAGGCTCTGTGTGACCTGGGGTCAGGTATCAACCTCATGCCACTCTCTGTAATGGAGAAACTAGGGATCTTTGAGGTGCAAGCTGTAAGAATCTCACTAGAGATGGCAGACAAATCAATGAAACAGGCTTATGGACTTGTAGAGGATGTCTTAGTGAAGGTTGAAGGCCTTTACATCCCTGCTGACTTCATAATCCTAGACACTGGAAAGGATGAGGATGAATCCATCAGCCTTGGAAGACCCTTCCTAGCCACAGCAAGAGCTGTGATTGATGTGGACAGAGGAGAGTTAGTCCTTCAATTGAAAGAGGACTACCTTGTGTTTAAGACTCAAGGATCTTCTTTTGTAAACATAGAGAAGAAGCATGAAAAGCTTCTCTCAATACAGAGTTAGACAAAGCCCCCACATTCAGACTCTAAGTTTGGTGTTGGGAGGCCACAACCATGCTCTGAGCATCTGTGAAGCTCTGTAAGAGCTTCCTGTCAAGCTATTGACATTAAAGAAGTGCTTATTGGGAGGCAACCCAATTTTATTTATCTATATTAATTACTTTTCAATTGTTAGTATATGTTTTCTTTAGGTTGATGATCATGTGAAGTCACAAAAACAGCTGCAGAATTAAAGCAGAATCAAAAATAGCATCACAAACAGCACACCCTGGAAGACGGGCTTACTGGCGTTTAAACGCCAGTAAGGATAGCAAAATGGGCGTTTAACGCCCAGTCTAGCAACATTCTGGGCGCTTGTGTTTAATGCCTAATCTGGTAGCATTCTGGGCATTAAACGCCAGAAATGGCACACAGACTGGCGTTTAACGCCAGAAACGGGTGTCTGGTGTCTGGCTGGCATTAAACGCCAATAAGGGTAGCAAAATGGGCATTTAACGCCCAGTCTGGCAGCATTCTGGGCATTAAACGCTAGAATTGGCAGCCAGATTGGCATTTAACGCCAGAAATGGGCATCAGCCTGGCGTTTAACGCCAAAAATGGCACACAGTGGGCATTTAAATGTCAGAAAGGTGCAGGGATGAGAAATCTTTGACACCTCAGGATCTGTGGACCCCACAAGATCCCTACCTATCCCAACTCACTCTCTCCCTTCTTCACACCTTTCCATAACACTCTTCCCCAAACACCATTCACCTATCAAATCCTACTCTCTTCCCCAAAATCTCTCCATCAGTCACATCCATCCACTATTTCCCAAGATAAACCCTACCCACCTCACCATTCAAATTCAAAACCATTTTCCTCCCAAACCCACCCCTTCTCACATGGATTCCGTATCTCTCTTACCCTATAAATAACCCTCTACACTCCTTTATTTTCACACATCACCAACACTTCCTACCCCCTTGGCCGAACCCTTCACACACCTCCATTTCCTCAATTTCTTCTTCTTCTCCTCCTTTCTTTCTTCGTTTACTCGAGGACGAGCAAACCTTTTAAGTTTGGTGTGGGAAAAATCGTTGCTTTTTGTTTTTCCATAACCATTAATGGCACCTAAGACCGGAGAAACCACTAGAAAGAGGAAAGGGAAGGCAATTGCTTCCATTTCTGAGTCATGAGAGATGGAGAGATTCATCTCAAAGGTCCATCAAGACTACTTCTATGAAGTTTTGGCCAAGAAAAAGGTGATCCCCGAGGTCCCCTTCAAGCTCAAAAAGAGCGAATATCCAGAGATCCGACGAGAGATTCGAAGAAAAAATTGGGAAATTCTCACCAACCCCATCCAACAAGTCAGAATCTTAATGGTTAAAGAGTTCTATGTGAATGCATGGATGACTAAGAACCATGATCAAAGTGTGAACCCAAACCCAAAGAATTGGCTCACAGTGGTTTGGGGGAAATACTTGGATTTCAGTCCGGAAACCATGAGGTTGGCATTCAACTTGCCTATGATGTAAGGAGATCTTCATCCTTTCACAAGAAGGGTCAACTTTGATCAAAGGTTGGACCAAGTCCTCATGGATATCTGTGTGGAAGGAGCCCAATGGAAGAGAGACTCCAAAGGCAAGCCGGTTCAACTGAGAAGGCTTGACCTCAAACCCATGGCTAGAGGATGGTTAGAGTTCATCCAACGCTCTATCATTCCTACTAGCAACCTGTCCGAAGTAACTTTGGATCGGGCTATCATGATCCATAGTATCATGATTGGAGAGGAAGTGGAAGTTCATGAGATCATTCCTCTAGAACTATACAAGGTGGCTGACAAACCCTCCACTTTGGCAAGGTTAGCCTTCCCTCATCTCATCTGTCACCTATGCAATTCAGCCAGAATTGTCATAGAGGAAAACATCCTTATTGAAGAGGACAAGGCCATCACTAAAAAGAGGATGGAGCAAACAAGAGAGCCCACTCATGGACCTCAACAAGAGCATAAGGAAGTCCCTCATGAAGAAATCCCTGAGATGCCTCAAGGGATGCATTTTCCTCCACACAACTATTAGGAGTAACTTAACACCTCTTTAGGAGATTTGAGTTCCAATATGGAGCAACTAAGGATGGAGCACCAAGAGCACTCCATTATCCTCCATGAAATTAGCGAGGACCAAAGAGCCATGAGGGAGGAACAACAAAGGCAAGGAAGAGATATTGAGGAAATTAAGCACTCCATAGGATCTTCAAGAGGAAGAACTAGCCGCCGTTACTAAGGTGGACCCGTTCTTTAATTTCTTTGTTCTGTTTTTCGGTTTTTATGCTTTATGTTTTGTCTATGTTTGTGTCTTTATTACATGATCATTAGTGACTAGTGTCTATTTCTTAAGGCTATGAATGTTCCATGAATCCTTCACCTTTCTTAAAAGAAAAATGTTTCTATTTGCAAAAGAACAAGAAGTACATGAATTTCGAATTCTATCTTGAAATTAGTTTAATTATTTTGATGTGGTGTTAATACCTTTTGTTTTCTGAATGAATTCTTGAACAGTGCATATTTTTTATAGTGAAGTTTATGAATGTTAAAATTGTTGGCTCTAGAAAGAATAATGAAAAAAGAGAAATGTTATTGATAATCTGAAAAATCATAAAATCGATTCTTGAAGCAAGAAAAAGCAGTGAAAAATACAAACTTGCAAAAAAAAAGGGGGCGAAAAATAGAGAAAAAGAAAGAAAAAGAAAAAAGCAAATAGAAAAAGCCAATAGCCCTTTAAACCAAAAGGCAAGGGTAAAGAGGATCCAAGGCTTTGAGCATCAGTGGATAGGAAGGCCCAAAGGAATAAAATCCTGGTAAAAAGCTTGGGACTGAGTGGTTAAAGTCGTGATCCAAAGCAAAAGAGTGTGCTTAAGAACTCTGGACACCTCTAACTGGGGACTCTAGCAAAGCTGAGTCACAATTTGAAAAGGTTCACCCAGTTATGTGTCTGTGGCATTTATGTATCCGGTGGTAATACTGGAAATCAAGATGCTTAGGGTCACGGCTAAGAATCATAAGTAGTTGTGTTCAATAATCAACATACTAAACTAGGAGAATCAATAACAGTATCTGAATTCTGAGTTCCTATAGATGCCAATCATTCTGAACTTCAAAGGATAAAGGAAGATGCTAAAACTGTTCAGAAACAAAAAACTACTAGTCCCGCTCATCTAATTGAAACTAAGCTTCATTAATGTTTTGGAATTTATTGTATATTTTCTTCTTTCTATCCTATTTTGTTTTTGGTTGCTTGGAGATAAGCAACAATTTAAGTTTGCTGTTGTGATGAGCGGATAATTTATACGCTTTTTGGCATTATTTTTAGGTAGTTTTTAGTATGTTTTAGTTACTTTTTAGTATATTTTTATTAGTTTTTATGCGAAAATCACATTTCTGGACTTTACAATGAGTTTGTATTTTTCTGTGATTTCAGGTATTTTTTTGCTGAAATTGAGGGACCTGAGCAGAAATCTGATTTAGAGGCTGAAAAAGGACTGCAGATGTTGTTGGATTCTGACCTTCTTGCACTCGAAGTGGATTTTCTGGAGCTACAAAAGCCCAATTGGCGCGCTCTCAATTGCGTTAGAAAGTAGACATCTTGGGCTTTCCAGAAATGTATAATATTCCATATTTTCTCGAGATTTGATGGCCCAAATTGGCGTCCAAATGCCCACTAGGGACTCTTTTCTGGCGTAAAACGCAGGAACTGGCACCAGAACTGGAGTTAAACGCCCAAACTGGCATCCAAGCTGGCGTTTAACTCCAAGAATGGCCTATGCATATGAAAGCTTCAAAGCTTAGCCCAAGCACACACCAAGTGGGCCCCGGAAGTGGATTTCTGCACTATCGGCACTTAGTTACTCATTTTCTATAAACCCTAGTAACTAGTTTAGTATATATAGCACTTTTTACTATTGTATTAAGAGGCTGGCAGCTTTTGAGAATTAGCTTATGCCATTTTTCACATTGGGAAGGCTGGCCATTTGGCCATGCCTAGACCTTTTTCTCTTATGTATTTTCCAATGGTGGAGTTTCTACACCTCATAGATTAAGGTGAGGAGCTCTGCTGTGCTTCATAAACTAATGCAAGTATTGTTGTTTCTCTTTCAATTCACGCCTACTTCTTCTCCAAGATATACTATCGTACTTAATTTAGTTAACTTAGAATGAAGGGGGTGACCCGTGACAATCACCCACTATCTTCATTACTCAATTAGCCAAGATCCGCGTGCCTGACAACCACAAGCAGTCTACATGATGTTCAATGTAGTCATTGGACGACAGCAGGAGTATAATCTCTTGGGTCTTTGATCCACGGACCGAGTCCGCGTGGTTAGAACCTTCGTGGTATAGGCTAGAAATAATTGGCAGCATTCCTGAGATCCGAAAAGTCTAAACCTTGTCTGTGGTATTCCGAGTAGGATCTGGGACGGGATGACTGTGACGAGCTTTAAACTCATGACTGTTGGGCACAGTGATAGTGTGCAAAAGGATAGAGAGATCCTATTTCGACACAAGTGGGAACTGACAGATGATTAGCCATGCGGTAGCTGTGCCTGGTATTTTTCATCCGAGACGAGAAATCCGATAGTTGATTAGCCGTACAGAAATTGTAGCCGGACCATTTTCACTGAGAGGATCATACAGCTTGCCATGGAAGGGAGGACGCATGATTGGATGAAGACAATAGGAAAGCAGAGGTTCAGAAGCAACAAAGCATCTCCGAACGCTTATCTAAAATTCCCACCAATGAATTACATAAGTATCTCTATGTTATTTTCCATTTTATTTACCTTTTAATTATCAATACCTCATAACCATTTAAATCCGCCTGATTGAGATTTACAAGATGACCATAGCTTGCTTCAAGCGGACAATCTCTGTGGGATCGACCCTTACTCGCATAAGGTTTTATTACTTGGACAACTCAGTACACTTGCTGGTTAGAAGTTGCTTGGAAGCGAGCAGGTGTAGAAGAGCATACTTGGAATTTGGAGTCCGAGATGCGAAAGGATTACCATGAGCTATTCTCAGGTAATCACTAAATTTTGAGGGCAAAATTTCTTATTTGGTGGGGAGTATGTAAAAAGCGAGACTAATTGACCGTTTAATTAAATAATTAATATTGCCCAAATTAGGTTCCAAAAGTTTAGGATGAGAATTAGAAAATATAAATATGATTTTTGGACTCAGTAGATTTTTCTGAGTCAGAAAATGTATTCTCTGCGAAAAACCGAGTAAAACTGCAAACCGGCAGCCAAACCGGTCGAATCGATTTAAGTCTGTCTGGTACTGTGTGAGAATAATTAAAAACAGTGAAAAACCTTAGAAAAATAATTAAATTCGAAAATCGAGCGTTAACTTTGAAGATTTGGCCCGAAATTGGGCCAAACAGGCCAAAAATGCTAACGGGTTGGACCGAACACAAGTTGTGTCCATGCCCAACATATATAACCCACCATTAATGAACCCATCAGCCATAAATACAACACCACACAGCTGAGAAGAGAAGAGAGAAGAGAAGAGAGAAGAGAGTTTCCATTATCACTATTCATCATCATCTTCCCAAGCTTATAACTTGAGCTACGGAGCTCCGATCGCCGCACTATTTGCGGCCACGCGATCTTCACGAAGAGCTCTACAAAACCCACCCAAGAAACGGGTAAGAAAATCACAAAATCTTTCTCAATATTTCCTTCAAAAATTCGAAAATCTAGTGTTTGGAATTTTTGAGATTTTGGTGTTTTGATGTGTTTAGGATCAATCTAGCTTGAGGAATCTATTGGGTTAGCATCTAAAACTGTTGGGTAAGGTGAGTTATTCTTAACCCTTGTGAAATTATAATTATGATGAACTCTAGGTTGATTAGTTATAAATTTGTGTGTATATAGCTTGATTATTGTGAATTTGGGAGCCTTTGGATTTGAGTTTGTGGCTTGTTGGTGAATTGAAGCTTGTTGGAGTTCAATTTTGGGTTTTTGATATATTGGGAATCGGTCAAGGTATGGTTTCAGTTTTCTCTATGTAATATATAAATTTCTGGATACTTAGGCTAGTGACCCATAGAATAGGTTTGGATTGATATGGCTGTTGAATTTGGTTGGTTGATGATGTATGATGAATTGATGTTGCTAAGGTTGTTAAATAATGTGTTGATGTATGATGTATGTTGAATTTGGATGGGTAATATTGTTGATTATTGATATGGAGCATGAATGAGGTTGATGTTGAAGATTGATAGTGATAGAATGATGATTGATGAATGTTTTGGTGGAGGAATGATTATAGTGTTATACATTTGATATTTGAGGTTGAGAATAATAAAGTGTAAATGAAAATTTGGTATGAATGGTGAATTGTGACACAAAGGGTGAGTTAAGAGGTAAATTGGAGTTTGGTATGGTTTTGGTTTGATTTTGGTTGAGAATTTTGGAAAATTGAGAACCTTGTGAAATTTTGGTAAAAACAGATTTTTGGTGAACTTTAATGGGTATAAAGTTTGTAGGAAATATATTTTTGTAGAGGAAGTTATGATCATTCAAAGTTTGGTGTCAAAATCTGAAGTCTGTGCATGCTGCAGAATTTGTAAATTCTGGTTTGTGTGCGCACGCACAGCCTTGGGCGCATGCACACCCCTTAATTTTTGAACCTGTGCGTATAACACCCTACCACATATAGCTTTACACTTAAGTCGTAAAGCAGAGGTGGCAAGGTATTACGACCTCTAAAAGAAAAGGATATGTACATAAATATAGTTGGATGAAATCATATCTAGGAGCCTTGAAGGATAAGCTAAACAAAAATGATAAACAGAAAATCCTGTCACACTCGCATGGATATTCGTAAAATGGACAAGTAAGATCAAAAGAAAGCTGAAAACATATATACATATCAGAGTTTTTTTAGCTCCAGCCTCGAACTGCGAAGCTAAGGCCGGCCATATATATATATATATATATATATATATATATATATATATATATATATATATATATATATATACAACCCAAAACAAAACTCAAACTACAAAATAAACCAATGTATCTCCAAGTCGACCTCTAGGAGGGACAAAACTCAAAATGTACATGTGAAGATTCTATAAACATGTATACATAGCCCAAAATCAAAATATGACAATCAAAAAGGTAGTTCTTGGCTTGTAAGGAGGATACCCAGACGCTCAACGAGGTGTCTCTCGACCTGCATATGAAAAACAACAACATAGTATGGGATGAGAAGCGGAGGTTCTCAGTATGGTAAAAGTGTCCGCATAGTTAATATAAAAGGTCCCGGGAAAGCCAGAGGCATTCCTAGAACTCCGACACTCCGAATCATTCTTAAGGAAAATAAACTAAACCAAAAGTTAGGTAAGTTATCTAAGATATTCTACTTCTGAATCTAACTTTAACTTAATACTTCACTTTCTAACTCCTCCAGTTCTCTGAATCTCTGGTGGAACAACCCTCGTCATTCCTCCGCCAGACAATGGGCCTCTTAGTTGCATAGACCAACATTACAGACAAGAAAAACACAAATAGAGAAGCATTTACAACAAGTAGAACAAGTAGCAGATAAGCAGAATTTAATATTTAAGTAAGCTAAAACAATGCACACTCAAACAAAGCAAACAAATGCATATGATGTATGCCTATCCTATGGCTGATGAGTCTCATCTGTCGGTTATACAGCCAGCCCAACATGTCCTGGTAGTTAACCATTGGACAGTCCCTCTGTGCGCGCATCCCCAAGCTCAATAATATTCCATGGAGTCACACTCCAAGCTCAATGATATAGTATTCCATGGAGTTAAACTCCAAACTCAATAATATAGTATTCCATGGAGTCGAACTTCAAGCTCAATAATGTTCCATGGAGTCAAACTCCAAGCTCAAATATAATATTCAATATTCATATATATATGCATGCCCATGGGGGAATCCGGGGAGTTAAAGTGCCCGGTCACATCTTTCGACAGAGGGTTAACAAATAGTCTCAAATACACAAGCCACATAATAATCTCTTTCTTTTTAAAATAACACCTCAAACTAAAACTCCAATTCTTATAGAAACTTTGGCAGTATCTCCTCTAAAATTCAAATTTCTGCCACCCGTCAAGGGTCCCAACTATCAAATCAAACACCTCTTAGTCCTTCAAATCATTTCCAGTCATAAATTTATTTCAAAATCAAACAAATACCAATACTAAATCTTTTTCAAAAACCAACTGTTCCGAGGGTTACCTGAAACTGTAGGTCGATCTCGGACGAGATCTTCTGTACTGGTTGGAATGGTTTGTGTCCGACTTATTGGACTTGGTGGTAATGCTCATTCCTTCGTTCCCGGAGGGTGGGGGTACCTGCAAGGGACTCCGATGCTTAAGTTAGCAAGCGTATTAAGCAGGTATATAGTAGAATCAGAGTATGAGTTATACCTGGGTGCTCCAGTGTATTTATAATGGCATAGAGTGACCTTCTAAGATAAGATAAGTTAGTTATCTTATCTTATCTTTATCTTATCTTTAATTAAGGTCATCTTATCTTCAAGGGAACCACCCTTCTCTCTATAGGCTTGGGCTGCCTTAGGATTTGGGGCGTGTTCCTCCGTTTGGGTCCTCTATTGAGCCTTCCTGTGATTTGGCCGACCTCTTTGAGAAGAAGTCGGGTCCTCCTGACCTTAAAGAGGTCGGTCGCTTTGTCTGTAGAACATCCCGGGTCGGAGAGCTTGACCCAGGGTATGAACAGTGCCTCTACTCGAGCTTGGTCTTTATTCTGGAGGTCAAGTCTTGGTTTTAGGACTTCGAGCCTTCTCGGGTAAAGCCGAACTCGAGCACTTTGTCACTTTATCTTCCGTAGAGCTCTTTCTTGAATGCGGAATGTTTCTGTTCCGTTTCTTCTGAAAGCGCACGCTTTTGCCTTTAGCGTTTTTTCTTTTTTTTTCTTGGGATGCGCGAGGGGTTTTAATGCCCCTATTAATTTGTTTTTGTTCCATTTCTCTTGGTTTTCTTTATTCAAATTTTATATCCAAGAGACGGTTTTCCTTTCCCTGTACCTTCCCTTCTTTTTCGCCGTTCCTGTCCTGCTCCTCTCATTTCTTTGTGATGCTTTGGCCTTCGCTTGGTGCTTTCCGCTTTGTGGTCGATTCTCCGCTTCTCCTTTTTCAAAGTTTTCTTCCTTCTTCCAGGTTGGTTTTGCTTTCTTCTTCACCTTTTTATTTCTGCTTCTTTTGTTTTTGATCCTTTTGATGACGCCTTGATTTTGTATGCTTGGAAAGCTTGAACCTTTTCTTTTGTTTCTGTTTTTACTTTTGGAATGTGATTCTTCAATAAAGTTTTGATTTTGCCTAAGTTGTCATTGGAAAGCTTGAGTCTTTTCATACTACTATGCTTGACTGTCACTACGATGTATGTTTTCTGATTTTCTTTTCGTCTTTCTGTGTGCTTTCGGCTGGATTTCCTGGTAGTTTAGTGCCTTTAGGGTTTTGCATGTTGCTGTGTTTCAAAAAAAGGTTGCTCCTTTGGTGGCTTTGTTCTATCGGTATTTTTTCTACGGAATAGAGACGATGGTTTCTTGGTGATTTCTGGTTTTAGAGAAAAAAAGGGTCGTTGCTGGGGTGTTAACTTGTAGGTCCCTTTGGGCTCTTGTTCTGTGGTTACCTCCAAAGGATACCCCTGGATCTTTTGTGTAGGTCCTGGGGTCTCCTTTTGTTCCTCATACTGTGCTGGGTTGTGTGGTCAAGTTGTTTTGCTGTTTGTCCGAGATGTTTTTTAGTAATCCAATATTCTTTTCTTATTGTAGGACTAGTTGGCCTCATGGCATCTCGCAAAAATATTGTTGAGACGTCTTCCCAAGTCCCTAAGGGCATGGCTGATTGGGTGAATTCTATGGTTCTTCTGTGTATTTCTATGGTGGACTCTGAGTTTTGTATAGAGCTGCAAAAACATCATAAGGTTTGTGGTAACGGTGCCCAGGAGAGGGATTATGAGCTTGTAGCGCCTGGTTCTGACGAAAGAGTTTGTTTTCCCTCCTCAGTCGAGGGGGAGCGTCCCTTATTCTATGCTTATGAATATTTCTTTAGTCAGTTGAACATTACTTTTCCTTTTTCTGCCTTTGAAACCGACTTGTTGTGGTCGTGTAACATTGCTCCATCCTAGCTTCATCCTAATTCATGGGGCTTTATAAAAAATTTTCAATTACTGTGTCAAGAGTTAGGCATCAAGCCTTCTCTAACTCTTTTTCTTTACTTGTTTGTTTCGGCCAAGCCTAGGGCTTCTTCAAACAAGAAAGCTTCTTGGGTTTCCTTTAAATCTTTTCAAGGGCACAAGGTCTTTGCCATGTATGACGAGTCCTTTAAGGACTTCAAAAACTATTTCTTTAAAGTTCGAGCTGTTGAGGGGGCTCGCCCCTTTTTTCTTGATGAAAATGATGAACCTGCTTTTCCTCTTGAGTGGCAAAAGAATGTCATGGTGCCTCGGTATACTTGGGAGATGTTAGATGAGGTCGAGCAGGCCTTTGTGAGTGTATTGGAGGATATTTGGGGGGAGCCTCCGCATCTGGATACTAAGAAATTTCTGGGGGACCCATCTTTGGTCCGAAAAGTGTTGGGTACTGACTGACGTGTTTTTATTTTATTCTATTTTACCCTTGTGATCCTTGAGTTTTGTTTGTTGATTCTGTCTTTTCTGGATTTCAGAAATGTCGAAGAACAACGACTACATGAAGGCTTTCAAAAAGGCTAGGAAGGCAGCCACTGCATAAAACATCTCGGTCAAGGCGGCTGGGGAGGGGTCCTCCCAAACCATCATGAAGCCACCCGTGCCGAGATCCCCTAGCCCGAGGAGGGTGATCCCTACTCCCCGGGTTTGTTTGGCAGATCCCCCACAATCTTCCGCTGCTGCTTCTGGTGCTCCTCCTTTGAAAAAGTAGAAAACATCTGAGCCCTTTAACCTAGATGTCCCGGATTTTGATGCTATTGAGTTTGTCGACCAACAGATTGCCCTTTATGGTGGGCTTTCAATGGATGATGTGTCCCTTTTTCAGCACCTAGATTTTATTACCAAAAATAGTGTGAAGATGGCACATATGGGTGCGGCCATTTTCTGGACTGTTCAGGGGATCCTGATTTATGCTACTAAATCCTTCATGGAGGAGGCTAAATCGGATTTTGATCGGATCAAGGGTCTGAAGGAGGAATTGGAGGTGAAGTTGGCGAAGGTAGAAAAGGAACTGGAGGGTGAGAAGGCTAGCTCTATCGCCTTGGCGGCTTCTTTGAAGTTGGCTGAGGACATGGCATTGAAGCACAAGGATAGCTATGTCTCGGCTTATAGGGAGTTGGTGCGTCTCCGAGATGACTTGGAAACTGCTCGGGTTGATTATGCCGAGCTTCAGGGTCATCTTGTGGGTAGCGTGACTGCCGCCTATGAGAACCTGATAGAGCAGTTTCGGATTGTTGCCCCTGGTGTCGATTTGACTCTCGTTAGTCTTGATAACGTAGTAAAGGATGGCAAGATTGTCCCGGATGATCCCGATGATGATATTGAACCTCCTCATGCGCCTCCTATTAAGGCCTCTGCCCCGTCGGTTCCTTCAGCCCCCTCGATCGTAGTTGAGCCAGATCCTGACTGTCAGATCTTGAATCGAGGCGATGGGACAGTGGATGCGGTGCCTCTCCAGACTCGTCCTCCTTCACCTCATGTTAATGCTGCTACTGGGAAGCCTTTGGACTCTCTTTGATTATCCTTGATAGATTTGTGTATAGCCCGGCCTGTGGATTCTTTTTTGTAAATGGTATTTTGTTGACTGTTGATAGTTGCTACCTTTAGCAACTTTATTTTGAAAAACAAAATAGTTTCTCTTGCTCTTGGGGTTGGCTTCAAGCAATCTCTTGAGTCTTTGTTTTATGGTAACTGCCTTGTTTTTCATGATATGCTTGTTTGCAGCTTTCTTTGGCATTTATCTGGAATCTTTCAGAGTTGTTTTTTATTCATCCTCTTTTGATTGCTTTTGGCGAGGTCGAGGTCTATCGGGTCGAGCAATCTCCCCTCTGTTGACTGATTTTCTCAGTTGATCTTTGAGTTATTTCTAGCAACCCCTTGGGATTACTTTTTATAATTTTTTGTAGCTTTAGTCCGACTTTTTCACATCGGTCCCTGTTCCGTTACTAGGTAATCGTTTTTTCTTGGATCTTGTTCAGATCTCTTTTGTAACTTTATCTTTTTCGGGCCAACTTCGTCATGTCGGGCTTTGTCGAGTTACTTGATAATCCTCTTTCTTGGACCTTGTTCAGGTCTCTTTCAGGGATTTATCTTTTGTAGCTTTATCTTTCCGAGCTAACTTCGTCATGTCGGGCCCTGTCGAGTTACTTGATAATCCTCTTTCTTGGACCTTGATTAGGTCTCTTTTAGGGATTTATCTTTTGTAGCTTTATCTTTTCAGGCCCTGTCGACTTACTTGATAATCCTTTTTCTTGGACCTTGTTTAGGTCTCTTTCAGGGATTTATCTTTTGTAACTTTTTTGTAGGAGTCCGACTTTGTCCTGTCAGGCTCTTCGAAGTTATAGTAATCCTCTTTTATAGGGTTAGCCAGACCTCTTTCCAGGGCTTTACTTATAACTTGGGTTTCTGTGGCTGGTCCAACTTTTGTGCCGTCCAGCCTTTAAGTAATTTTATAGCAATCCATTTTATTAGGACCTCGTCAAGTCCTTTCTATGGATCACTTTTTATAACTTCTTGCATTATTCTGTCTTCATCTTTGCCGATTTCGTAGAATTTGGGGTTTTAAGCCCTCGTTTTTATCGTGATCGCGCAGTGAATTCGGTTTTCACTTTCTGTTGATCTGTAGCTTTACAATCGGGCGATGAATGTTTTTAGAATAATACGACTTGAGCGTTTGTAGATAATCTGAGCAAATTTTATTGAAAGAAAATACAAATATACATGAGGAGTTAATTTCCTAAGTCGGGTGATTTGTAGGTCTTGGCAGGGCGCCTCGTTAAAAAACCTTTTCAGGAAAAAGATTGTGCCCTGTCTAAAATCTTTTGTCATCCCTAGCTATAGTACCTTCTTAGGTTGCAGGCATGCCATGATCTAGGAAGCTCTCGCCCATCGAGTTCGGAAAGCTTGTAGTAGCCCTTTCCCAGTACTTCTATGACTCGGAAGGGTCCATTCCAGTTTGCTGCCAGTTTTCCTTCTCCAGGTCAAGTTATTCCTATATCATTTCGGATTAGGATGAGGTCGTCTTCAGCGAAGGCCCGCTGTATTACTTTTCGGTTGTATCTGGAGGCCATTCATTGTTTCAATGCTTCTTCCCTTATCCGAGCTCTTTCTCGGATTTCCGGAAGTAGGTCGAGCTCTTCCCTTTGGAGTTGGGAATTGGCTTTTTCGCTGAAATGGATTACCCTGGGTGATCCTTCTTCCACTTCTACTGGGATCATTGCCTCCATCCTGTAAGCTAGTCAGAAAGGCGACTCCTTTGTCTTGGAATGTGGAGTCATTCGATATGCCCATAGGACTTGTGGGAGTTCTTTGGCCCAGGCTCCCTTTGCATCCTGTAGCCTCTGTTTTAACCCTGCTAATATAACTTTGTTAGCAGCTTCAGCTTGTCCATTGGCTTGGGGGTGCTCAACAGAAGTGAATTATTGTTTTATATTCAGGTCGGCCACTAGTTTTCTAAAGCCTGCGTCTGTGAACTGGGTACCATTGTCTGTAATGATGGAGTGTGCAATTCCGAACCTTGTAATGATGTTTCTATATAGGAATTTCTGACTTCTTTGAGCTGTGGAGTTAGCTAGGGGCTCTGCCTCGATCCATTTTGTGAAGTAGTCTATTCCTACTATGAGGAATTTGACTTGCCCTGATCCTTGAGGAAAAGGTCCGAGGAGATCGAGGCCCCATTTTGCAAATGGCCAGGGTGAGGTTACGCTGATGAGTTCCTCTGGCAGAGCGGCGTGAAAGTTGACATGCTTCTGACATGGCAAACATGTCCTTACAAATTCTGTGGCTTCTTTTTGTAGTGTCGGCCAACAGAATCCTGCCCGAAGTACTTTTTTGGCGAGTGCTTGCGCTCCGAGGTGATTACCACAAATGCCACTATGCACTTCTTCTAGGATATCTGTAGCATTGGAAGTCGGCACACATTTCAGCAATGGTGTTGAAATCCCTCTTTTATATAAAGTGTTATTTATGATGGTATAGTTTTGTGCTTCCCGTTTTAACCTCTTTGCCTCTTTCTCATTTGTAGGGAGGGCCTCCGTTGTGAGGTAATTGATTATGGGGTCATCCATCCCTGATCGCAACCTGTTATGGCTAGGACTTTTTCTTCTTCTGAGATTGATGGTTTCTGTAGAATTTCTTGGATAAGGCTTCTATTTTTTCCTCCTGGTTTGGTGCTGGCTAGCTTTGAGAGTGCATCGGCCCGGACATTCTGTTCTCGGGGTATGTGTCGAATCTCGTACTCTCCGAGTTGTCCGAGCTGTTCCCTGGTTTTGTCCAGGTACTTTTTCATAGTGGGATCTTTGGCTTGGTAGCTACCTGCTATTTGTGACGTGACTACCTGTGAGTCACTGAAGATGATAAGTTTTTGAGCTCCAACTTCCCTAGCCAGCTTCAAACCAGCTAGAAGTGCCTCATATTCCGCTTGATTGTTTGAGGCAGGGAACCCAAATTTGAGGGAGAGTTTGATCTGGGTCCCCTGGTTGCTTTCAATTATTACGCCTGTGCCACTTCCCGTTTTATTTGAGGAGCCGTCCACGTATAGATGCCATTCTGTGGGGATTTCTGGTGTGTCCGTAAATTCCGCAATGAAGTCGGCCAGATATTGGAATTTGATGGCCGTCCGAGCTTCGTATTGAAGATCAAACTCGGACAACTCGACTGCCCATTGCAAGATTCTGCCCGCCAAGTCTATTTTTTGTAGGATTCCTTTTATGGGCTGGTTGGTCCGAATTTTAATGGTGTGAGACTCGAAATATGGGCGAAGTCATCGAGATGTTATTATGAGAGCGTAAGCGAACTTTTCTATTTTCTGGTAGTTCAGCTCGGCTCCTTGTAATGATTTGCTGATAAAGTATATGGATTGTTGCCCGCTGTTGTCTTCTCGGACCAGTGCTGAGGCTATTGCTTGATTTTCCACTGCGAGGTACAAGATGAGTGGTTCCCCTTCCCGTGGTCGACTTAATATAGGTGGCTGTCCCAGAAATTTTTTGAAGTCTTGGAAGGCTTGCTCGCATTCAACTGTCCATTCAAATTCCTTTCCCTTCCTTAGAGTAGCGTAGAAGGGGAGAGATCTTATTGCGGATCCAGCCAGGAACCTGGACAAGGCTGCCAGCCGTCCGTTGAGTTGTTGTACTTCTTTGATACAAGTTGGGCTTTTCATGTCAAGTACAGCACTGCACTTGTCCGGGTTTGCCTCGATTCCTCTCTGTGTGATCATAAAACCAAAGAATTTACCCGCTTCTACTGCGAAGGTACATTTTGTGGGATTGAGTTGCATGCCGTGTTGTCTTACTAGCATCTCTTCGTTAGGTTGGATAATAACATCTCTTCGTTTTGCATCTTTACTAGCATGTCGTCTACGTAGACCTCCATGACCTTTCCGATGTGATCCGAAAAAACTTTATTCATTAATCTTTTGTAAGTGGCTCCTGCATTTTTGAGACCGAAAGGCATAACAATGTAGCAGTAGTTTGCCTTTGGGGTTAAGAAAGAGGTTTTTTCTTGGTCGGGTGGGTACATTGGGATTTCGTTATATCCTGAGTTTGCGTCCATAAAGGAGAAATATTTGTATCTGGAGGAGGCATCTACCAGTGCGTCAATGTTTGGGAGTGGATAAGGATCTTTTGGGCAAGCTTTGTTGAGATCGGTATAGTCGGTGCACATTCTCCACTTCCCATTTAACTTTTTTACCAAAAAGACATTAGCAAGCCGCAACGGGTATTTGACTTCTCTTATGAAGCCTGCCTCCAGTAGAGCTCATACCTGTTCTTCCACCACTTGAGAGCGTTCGGGTCCTAGCTTTCTGCGCCTTTGTTGTACCGGCCGAGATCCTGGGTAGACTGCTAGCTTATGGCACATTAGTTTGGGATCTATACCTGGCATGTCTGCGGCTTTCCACGCAAAGAGGTCGGCGTTGTTGCGTAGGAACTGTATGAGCGATTCTTTTATGTCCCCTTTTAGGAGTGTGCTGATGTTGGTTATTTGGTCCGGGGTGTTCTCGATCTGGATTTGCTCTATTTCTCCTTCAGGTTGTGGGCGAAGCTCCTCCCACCTCCGAACTCTACCAAGCTCGATTGTGTGAAATTCTTCACCTCCGCCTCTAAGGTTTAGACTTTCGTTGTAACAGCGGCGCGCCATTTTTTGGTCTGCCTTTACTGTGGCTATTCCTTCTACGGTTGGGAACTTTATGCATAGATGTGGAGTCGAGACTATTGCGCCGAGTTGATTTAACGTTGTCCGACCTATCAGGGCATTGTAGGCTGAGCTTACGTCAATGACGATGTAATCTATTTTGAGTGTTCTTGATTGACTTCCCTTTCCAAAAGTTGTGTGGAGCGGAATGTATCCCATTGGTTGAACAGGGGTATCTCCTAACCCGAACAGGCTGTCCAGATATGCTCTGAGTTCTTTTTCTTCCAAGCCGAGTTTGTTGAAGGCGGCTTTGAATAAGATATCGGCAGAGCTGTCTATCAGTGTGCGATGGAGATTTACGTTTGCCAGTATAATAGTGATGACCATGGGATCGTCATGTCCTGTTGTGATGTCAGATGCGTCTTCCTTGGTAAAAAGTGATTGCCGGGATGTCGGGTGCTTCCTTCCTTTCTGCAACGTGATATATGTCTTTGAGATGTCTTTTGCGGGATGACTTGGAGATTCCTCCCCCGGCGAATCCGCCATGTATCATGTGGACGTGTTTCTCTGGTGTCCGGGATGATCACATAGTTGGTCCGAGATCTTCTGCTCTTCTTCTTTTCCTTTGTTCATCTTCGTGGGTGGCCAGGTATCGATCTAACCTCCCTTCTCGCACAAGCTTTTCTATGACGTTTTCTAAGTCAAAACACTCATTGGTGGAGTGCCTGCGGATCCGATGGTATTCACAGTATTCAGCCCGATTTCCTCCTCCTTTTTTGCCTTTGAGTGGTCGAGTTGGTGGTATTTTTTCTGTGTTGCAAACTTCTCTGTAGACATCCACAAGAGACACCCGAAGAGGGGTGTAATTGTGGTACTTTTTGATTTTCTCTCCATGTCGATCTTTCTTTTTTCTGGAATCTTTGTCTTTATCCTGAGGGGTGAACTCTGCCTTTGAGGTCTCTCCTAATTGGGAGTTCTCTTCCATGTTGATGTACTTTTCCGCTCGCTCCTGCACCTCGTTCAGAGACGTGGGATACCTATTTGATATGGATTGACTAAAAGGCCCTTCTCGCACCTTCTTTTTGTTTGAAGGCCTAAACTTCCACTCTAATCTTGCTTATCTTTTGAGGGGGGAAAAAACTTAGCCAGAAAAGCATTAACTAGCTTTTCCCAAGGGTCAAGACTCTCTCTAGGTTGGGCATTGACGGCGCCTGATAAACCACTATTTCATGGTTTATATTGTATTCAATTGAGTGATTTTATCAAGCTTTTCACCCACTTATTCATAGGATTTGCATGATTTTACAATTCCTTCCTAATTTAGTTCTATGATTGAAAACATGCTTCTTTGGTCTTAATTTAGCTAATCTTAATCCTCTCTTTTTACCATTTGATGCCTTGATCTGTGAGTTAAGTGTTTCAGGCTTCATAGGGCAGGAATGGCTTAGAGAATGAAGAGGAAGTGTGCAAAGATGGAAGGAATACAAGGAATTGAGGAAATGACCAGCGGAAAGTCACGCGGTCGCATGGCTCACGCGACCGCGCAAAATGGAAGAAATCAGAGTGACGCGTTTGCGTGCCTGACGCGACCGCGCGGATTGGAAGCTGCACGAATGACGCGAAATCGTGGACGACGCGCACGCGTGGTACGAGAAATGCTAAGTGACGCGAACGCGTGGGCGACGCGGATGCGTGACGTGCGCAATCTGCAGAATTACAAAAGTCGCTGTCAGAGATTCTGGGCAGCATTTCAACCCAGTTTTTGGCCCAGAAACACAGATTAAAGTCAGGGAACATGTAGAGACTCATCATGCTTTTCATAATACACTTTTTATAGTTTTAGATGTAGTTTTTAATGAGAGAGGCTCTCTCCTCTCTCTTAGGATTAGGATTAGGATTAGGATTTTTAGAATTAGGATTTTATCTTCTTCAATCACAGGTTCAATGTTCTTTAATTTATATTTCTCTTCTACTTTTAGATACTCTAATACTTTTATCTGTTAATTACTTATGTTGCCCATTTGATTTATGAATCTTTCCATGTTAGGACTTAAATTTATGTTTAAACGTAATTTGATTGTTCCAGATTTATGATTTTTCCTTTGGCTTTTTTTTATTGGCTTTAATTGATTAACTGGAAGCTCTTGAGTTACCAACTATTCATGATTGATTGTTATGCCGGCTAATTAACTGGAATTCCACTAACTCTAGTCTTTCCTTAGGAATTGGCTAGGACTTGGGAAATCTAACCAATTGGTTCACTTGACTTTCCCTTGCTTACGCAAAAGTTAACTAAGTGGGATTAACTTCCATTCTCATATGAGTAACTGGGATAGGACTTCCGGATTTTCATATCTTGCCAAGAGTTTTTTTTATAGTTAATTATTTATTTTATTTGTCATTTAATTTACTTGTTCCTCACTTTCAAAACCCCAATTTACAAAACCCATAACCAATAATAAGAACATACCTCCCTGCAATTCCTTGAGAAGACGACCCGAGATTTGAATACTCGGTTATCAATTTTAAAAGGGTTTGTTACTTATGACAACCAAAACGTTTGTAAGAAAGGTTGATTGCTTGGTTTAGTAACTATACTTACAATGAGAGTTTACTATAACTTCTAAACCATCAATCTTCAGTTCTTCAGTGCCCGATTGTATGAGTTGGGATTTCTCAAAATAGGATTAACGTTGCAAAAAAATAGACCCAAACCCAACAATCAGTCGCCGACCAATTTAAAAATTCACAAGATGTGTCACAACTCAAAACCAATTTAAAAACTGAGAGTAATTGACTCCTGGGTTGTCTCCCAAGGAATCATTTAAGGGGCAATGAGTGTGAAAATTCAAGTTGTAGTGATCAAGATGTTGTCAATAAAGAAATAAACATATAAAGCAATAAAAGAATATGCAAAATTGGAGTTAATACTTAAAATAACCCCCGAAATTTGACTACCAACTCAATTTGTTCCTCTAATTTTTAATTGACCCAATTTATACCCTGAAATTTTAAGGCGTGACTTAGATTGGCCCTTCCGTCCAACTCCGTCACCGGAGTGATGACATGGCACCCAAACGTCACCACATGCCTCTCCTTCTTCCTCTTACCATCGCCATCACGACTTCCCCTCTACCAACACCCTCCCTCCCCAACAAACAACAACATTCACAACCCACCACCACCCACACATTTCCACCGCAATTTATGAAGGGTCTTTCTATTATTTGATCCTTCTCTTTCTCACCATCTTCCCTCTACCAACGTCTTCCCTCCCTAACAAACAACATTAACAATCACTAACATTAACAAATTGAAGAGAAATATAAAAAGAAAAAGAAACACAATACCACACTTTAGATCCCTCTTAATAGGAACACAAAGATGGGTGCAATGGGTGAGGGTGATTCTGAGGGTACTTCGAATTTGGGGCAATGGGTGGTGTGACCTGTGATTGATGGTAACATTTAGAATGCATTGTTCAACATGTATGCTAAGTGTGGTTACATGAAAATGGGGTTCAAGATTTTCAACATGATTGTGCATAAGGATGTTATTTCTTGGGGTGCCGTTATTTGCGACATGGCGATGAATGGTCATGGTAAGCAAGCATTGCAGCTCTTTTCACAAATGGTGGTTCATGATGTTGCCCATAATGATGTTAGGTTCATTGGTTTGCTGTCTGCTTACAGTCATGAAGGAATGATGAGTGTAGGTGTTATGCTCTTCAAAGCTATGGCGGTGGAAATATGTGGGTGTTGGTGGATTGTGAATGCTGTTGTTTGTTGGCGGAGAGAGAGTGTTGGTAGAAGGGAGGTGGTGATGGCGATGGTAAGAGGAAGAAGGAGAGGCATGTGGTGAGGTTTGGGTGCCACGTCATCACTCCGGTGACGGAGTTGGATGAAAGGGCCAATTTGAGCCACGCCTTAAAATTTTAGGGTATAAATTGGATCAATTGAAAATTAGAGGGTCAAATTGAGTCGGTGGTCAAATTTCAGGGGTCATTTTGAGTATTAATTCTGCAAAATTGTAACGATTGAACTAATGAAGAAATTAAAGAACCGACTATGTAATATAAACAAGTAAAGTATAAAAGAGATTAACATAGCAATGTATGAAAAATTGAAAGCATGAAAAGGGGTTTTGGATTGGAGTGAGCTAAGGGTCCTTTCCTTGTTGGAACCATAAATATGCCAATTATGTTGGATTAATCTCACTTGATTAACCCTCACATCGGAAGGTAAGTTAAGTGAGCATAAGTGTTCTTAACCTACAAATCCTAAATTGCTTGCTAATTGCCTTAGTAACAACTTAGCGTTAGTGGGAACAAGAATAATTAACAACACAAGAATTGACACTGAATGTTGGACATTCTAACTCTAGGAACCAAATTGCTCACTTTACCCAAGCCAAGAGACAAAACTTTAGCCTAAAACCATGTTTGACATTTGGTCAAACACTTGGTGGGCAAAAAGCTTAAACATGAGAAAAATAAGAAAATACTTGAAATTAAAAGCAACAATTGATCTCAATCAACAAGGATAGCATAAGAAAGCATAGAACAAACACCAAACATCAAACTCATCAACAAGAAAGTGAAATTGCAAAAGAGAAGCAAAATTGAACTATAACTTGAATGAGAAGAAAGAGTAATGACAATGTAACTATAAAGAGTAATAACAAGAGAATACTTACAGTGAGATTAGCAAAATCCAATGATCAAAAATAGAAATGGAACTTGGAATGTAAAACCCTAATAAAACCCTAATGGAGAATATGAGAAAACTGAGAGAAAACTAAAACTAAAAACCTTCTATTCTACTCCTAAAACTATTCTAATGCCATGCTATGTTATGTTCTTCATTTCCCCTCCAATATGAGCTAAAAGACTTTAGAAATGGGCCTTCAAATCCTCCAAATTGCGAGTTACGTGCCTTTCTAATGAAGTCATGCGCGGACACCTGTGCGGACGCACAGGCGTGTGCATCCGCACACTCTGCGAAAATTCCCTCCTGTGCGTACGCATGAGTATCTGTGCACACGCACACTAGCCGATGCTTGGCAGGACGCGCGACGCGCTCGAATTGATCCACGCACTCTGCTTGGGCTCCTGTGCTGATGCATAAGAGGTTGTGCGCACGCACGCGTCTCTGAGCTCACCTCCTTTGATTCTTCATGTTTCCTCCACTTTGCAAGTTCTTCTTCCATTTTCTCCAACCCATTCCTACCTTATACACCTAAAATCACTCACAAACACATGAAGGCATAGAATGGAAGGCAAATGGAATAAAAATAGATCAAACTAAGCACAAAAGAGCATATTTTCATAATCGAGCACAATTTGGGAGGAAGGTTCAAAAGCATGCTATTCAAGGGAATAAGTGTGAGTTTATGTGATGAAATTCATTCAATTCTAACAAAAAATCATCGTCAAATATGGATTCATCAGGCATCCAACCAGAACTTAGCACTATCTCTTAAAGCAAAGGGAAATAGCATAAGCTTGTAGACTTCAGGATTAACTCCACTAGTCTTTACAGTATCACAGGTCTGTAAAAATTTTGCTAAGAACTGATATGGATCTTCCAGTAGAAGTCCATGAAATTTGCAGTTCTGCTGTAGAAGAGAGACTAACTGAGGTTTAAGCTCAAAATTGTTAGCTCCAACGGCAAGTACAGCAATGCTTCTGCCATAAAAGTCAGAGGTAGGCATGGTGAAGTCACCAAGGACCTTTTTAGGCTCTTCTTGTGGTTCAACCATAACCTCTGTCTCTTATTCAAAACTTTCTGAAAGTTCTCTTTTGGAGTGTTGTACTTTGCTTGTTGTAAATGCCTCCTCAAAGTCTTTTCAAGTTCAGGATCAAGAGTCAAGAAGGGTTTTTTATCCCTGTTCCTGGTCATAAACAAGAAGCCAAGAAAAAGAAAGAAAAAAAAGAGACTATGCCAATAAGCAAGAAGCTCCTCCTTAGAGTCAGAATAAAAGGAAAAAGAAGAAAAAAGAATAAAAATAAAATTAAATAAAAGAAGTAGAAGAAGATTACCTTGAAAAGAGAAGATAGAATAAGATGGAAAAGAAATCACAAGAAAGCTTTTTGTGCCAATTGGCAAGAAGTTTCAAGTGAGATGTGAAGAAGAAAGGAGAGAAGATAAAGAAGTTGAGCTAGACCAAGAGTTGAAAGAAGTGGAGTTGAATGAATAAAGACGAGAAGAGAAGAGGTATGAATAGAAAAAGTAAATTAAAATATTTTTATTTTTATTTTATTTGTTAATTAATTAATTTTCGAAAATATGGTTAAAAAATTAAAGATATTTTAAAATTGGTTAGTGAATTTTCGAAAATAGAAGAGAGAGAAGAGAGAGAAATTTTAAAAAAATTAAGAGAGAAGAGTTAGTTAGGAAGTTTTGAAAAAGAAGAGAGAGAAATATGAGAAGTATTTTTGAAAATTAAGATTAGATAAGTTAGTTAAGAGGTTTTGAAAAAGAAGTGAGAGAAAAAGGAGATATTATTTTCAAAAATTAAGGAGAGGAGAGTTAGTTAGGTGGTTTTGAAAAAGATGAGAGAAAAATATGAGAAGTATTTTCGAAAATTAAGGATAGAAAAGTTAGTTAGGAGGTTTTGAAAAACAAGAGAGAAGAGAAGAGAAGTAGTTTTTGAAATTTTGAGAGGGAAAAGTTAGTTAGGAGGTTTTGAAAAAGATAAGAGAGAAGATAAGATATTAATTAAGAAAAGATAAAAATAAAAAAATGAAAATAAAAGATAAGATAAGAAAAGATTTGAAATTGAAATTTAAAATTAGAAAAAGATCAGATAAGATTTTAAAAAGTTTTGAAAAAGATATGATTTAAAAATTAGAAGTTAGAAAAGATAAGATAAGAAACAAAAAATATAAGATTAGAAAATTGATTTGGAAAAAGATATGATTTAAAGATTTGAAATTTGAAAAAGATAAGATAAAATTTTTGAATTTTGAAAAAGATATGATAAGATTTTTAAAAAGAAGATTTTTGAAAAAGATATGATTTTTATTTTTGAAAAAATTAGATTTTTGAAACCTTGACAACTAAGATATGATAAGATAAAATTTTAAAAATTGAAATCTGAAATCTTTTATGTAATTTTAAAAAATTATGTTAAAAATTAGTTAAAAAAGATATCATTATTTTTTATTTTTTGAATTTTATGATGAAAGAGAAAAATACAGAAAAGACACAAGACTTAAAATTTTTAGATCTAGCACTCTTTTATTTTTTAAAATTTGGAGGGAAACACCAAGGGACACCAAACTTAAAAATTTTAAGATCAAGACACATACAAGACTCAAGAACGCTTTGAATAAACACAAGAACACTACGAACAAAATTTAAAGACTCAAAGAACACAAGAACATAAAAAGAACACCAATCTTAAAATTTTTAGAAAACCAAAAGCAAATTTTCGAAAAACACAAAGAAAAAGAACAAAACACTAAACTTAAAGACTTGACACAAGAATTAAACAAAGAAAAATTATTTTTGAAATTTTTTTTGAAAGAAAGATTCAAAGGAGCAACTATTCCCAAGAATAAAGATACATTCAAATAATAGCAAGGATTAAACAAAGAAAAGAAAAATACTTTTGAAAAATTTTTTAGAATTTTCGAAAATTTGAAGAAGAAGACAATAACATAGAAGACTCAAATAAAATAAAATAAAATAAAATAAAGTACCTGATTTAGGGAGCGAGACAATCTGACAGTTTGTCCAAACTCAACAATCCCCGACAACAGCGCCAAAAACTTGGTGCGTGTGTACGCAAAACCTACACTATTTCGTACAACAGCAGTAGTACCAGCAAGTGCATTGGGTCTTCCAAGTAATACGTGAGCGAGTCAGGGTCGATCCCACGAGGATTGTGGCTTGAAGTAAGCTTATGGTTGTCTTACAGGTCTTAGTCAGGCGGAATCAGAAGGAGGTGTAAATTAGCTATTAAGAAGTTAGCTATTAGGAATTATATGCTGGGAATGGTAATAGAGTTGAGAGTTATAGTTACCTTGTCTTTCTGAAGTAACTCTGGTACTATTGTCTTCTTTGCTTGTGAATGATCTTCTTTTATGGCAGGTTGTAAGTGATCAAAGACACGCCAATGGTCTTTGATCTCCTCTGCTACATATTGAACACGGCCATGGCCAGTGGTCATGATATTCAATCTGACGAAGGGTGAAGCACATAGCAGTTCATTCTCTTGGCAATCCTACTCAAAACGCCACAGACAAGGTCGAATCTTCCAAATAACAGAACATTGCTTCTTTGGATTCTAGCCTACACCACGGAGACCTTAATCTCCCCGGAGATTGGCTGAACTGGTGTCTCGAGAAGTCCCCAATGAAATCATGGATTAACCGTCTGAGAGATGTAAATCCATAGCTGCTGGCTCGTGCTTTACTTCCAAGTACTCACACGCACCCAAGTAGATGTGGGTGTTTATCAGGCATGTTCATTTTAATGTGATGAACAGAGCCAATTTGTCATATCGTCCTGTTCATCACGATGAAGATCGGAATATACATCTTAGAGATAGATTAAACACGATTCAAAGAAGAAGAAATAGTACTTTTATTAATTCATAGGACTCAACAGTGCTCCTCCCCTCAACCTAAGAGGTTTAGAAACTCATACTGAAAATAAAATACAAAGTAAAACAAAATAATGGCAGACCTCCCTCCCAGAGGGGGAGGAAGGTGATAAAAATTATTCAAGTCTTTTCGAATTACATAAACATAAGCCCTTAAATAGGAAACAGATGACTAGTAAGGGTAAAACAGTCTATTTAGTACTAAAATCCACTTCTAGGACCCACTTGGTGAGTGTTTGAGCTGAGCTTTGATGAGATCCATGTGCTATGAGGCTCTTTGGGCGTAGAATGCAAGCTAGGGGGTCCTCTCTGGGCCTTTGGACGTTGGGCTCTGCTCTTTGGGTGCTGGATGCTTGGAAGGGGGCAGGAAGCTGGCGTTGGATGCAAGTTTTGGGCCTTCTAATCCGACGCAAAGTATGGAGTATTATATATTGCTAGAGAGCTCTGGAAGTCGGCTTTCCATAGCCGTTAAAAGTGCTTTCGAATGCAGGCAACTCAGATTTGGACAGTATTTGCAGTGCTTTCTCTGTCTTTGAATCAGACTTCTACTCCAGCTCCTCAATTTCAGCCAGAAATTACCTGAAATTGTCCAAAAACACAAAAACTCATAGCAAAATCTAAAGATGTGAATTTAACACTAAAACTTATAAAAACTTAATAAAAACTAAATAAAACACACTAAAAGCTATATGAAAGTGATGTCAAAAAGCGTATAAAATATCCATTCATCAATAGCCAATAGGACATGCATTCATCATGTGCATCTTCTATCTATTTGTTTGCTTTGTCGACTTGTAATTGCTTTCCTAATTGTATAACATGCCTAATTACCTACTTGAACTACTTGCCATATATGCATATACTTGTGTTTTATTTGCATTGATTTTATCTGTGTTTTCTACTGAAATTGAGGAGGTTCGGAAGGCGGTGGCGATGGGATCGCATGGAGGATAGGTTGGTGAAGGCTTTGGGACTGCGGGGAGTTGTTAGATTAAAAATCCACTAAGTTTGACTACCCCTTTTATTATGTTGAAGGTTTTAACTTATGTTTTACTGTTTTAGTTATGTTTTAAGACGAATCTTGTGATGGATATAAAGTTCTAGGATTGTCTCTGGCATCCCGGAGTCTTATATCTTACATCACTGGGCACTGCTACCATACTGAGAACCTTTAGTTCTCATACCATATTCTATTGCTATTTTTCAGATGCAGGTCGCAACCCACCTCGGTGAGTTGTTTCGATGGTGACAAAGCGGAGGATCCTGGATATGTTTTGGAGTCTTTTTTATTCTTTTGTTTATTCCTCTTACTTTTGTATTTTACTTTGGCCTAGAGACTTATTTTGAGAGAAAAAACTTGTATAAGTTGTTTTAACTTTCAGGGTTTTGTATTATCTGTATATAGCTAGCCGGCTTAAACTCCGCGAGCTGTGGCTAGATCTTTATGCTATTATACTCTTTTATTTTGTTATATTATATCTATATCTTGTGTGTTAAGTTTGTAATTTCGTGTGTACGTTTTACGCTTTTTAAATCCTACTTTTGAGCTGTATCCTTCATCGGACTTTTAGAATATATTACTTCTTCTATATAATATGTATGAGCTTTAGAATTATCGTAACCTTTGATTAACCTTTACTTTACGATGCGAGGTAAGACTTAGGGTAATTAGGGTGTTATGTTCATAATGTTTCCGAAGTAGACGATGCAAAAGAATTAGAAAAATACTTTTTGAGAATGAAAGAACAAAATTAGAATTTCTTTTATGAGCTTGAACTTGATGTTGATAAGTCAATTAAAACTATATTTTTTGCTGATGTAAGAAGCAAGACTGTATTTGAGTAGTTTAGTAATGTGATGTTATTTGATACCACTTATAATACGGATAGGTATTTGATATTAAGCCTAATTTCTGTGCTGAGTATCTGGATTTTTATGTTATGTGTGTAAAATTTTGTGCCAAACTAAGATTTTTTATTTCTAAATTTTCAGGTATGATTTTTCTTTTGCTTTTTTTGTTGGTGTGAATTACCGTGGTCATTCTGTACTTCTTGGATGTACTTTGAAGAAAAATGAAGATACTGATTCTTTTAAGTGGTTATTTGAATGTTGATCTCATTGTATAGGTGAAAAAGTCCCAATAAAATCATTATTGATTAATGTGCATTAATACCAAGTGCTATTGAGGTTTGCATGTCAATTATAATTCATAGGTGGTGTATTTAGAATATTTTGAAGAAGGTTCTACAGATATTAAACGGTTATAAGAGAGTTGTTGAAATTTAAGAGAAGAATCATATTGTTTGGAGCTCTCTTTCAAAAGAATCATTTAAAAATAATTAGAGTGATTTTCTTATTAAGTATGATGTAGGTGGGAATAAGTGGCGGACAGGTAATATTTTATTTGCTTACTTTTTTCATTCTTTTTTTGTAGAGCTCTATGAAGATCGTGGTCTATGAATTCTAGTATATTTTAATCGCTATTTTTAGGCTAGAATGAGAAGTACACAAAGGAATGAAAGCATGTATATTTTTTTAACAAGTTTATTACATAGAAGAGGTCATTGATTCAGTTTATGAAGCAATATGATAATGGTCTTGGCAATAAAGAGGAAAAAGAAAGAACAGTTGATGCTACAAGTTTTAATAGTATTATAACAAAATCATATATAGAAGTTCATAGAAGCTCGATTTTAACATGTCTATACTCATTCAAAATTCAAAGAAGTGCAAGCACAATTTAAAAAAATGTGAATTATATTGCAATATTGAAGCATCATTTTCTAAGCATTAAGGCATATGAAGTCTTAGAACAAGTTCTAAAACCTATGTTTAATAGTTTTGAAGTTACATCCGATATATTATCAAGTGAAATAAGATACCAATGTTTATTATTTGAATCAAAAGGTATATTATGCGGTTATTCTATGTGTGTGCTAAGTTTTAAGCAAATAGATAAAGTGAAATCAAGATATATACTGAAACGTTGGAGTAAGAATTGAAAGAGAGAGCATAGAGATCTCAAAGGCAGCCATTATTAGAGCCAAGACATAAGAGATTTGGTAAGATTGTGTTTCGTTCACACAATGTTTATGAATTCACATCAGAATGTCTGGAGTTGATTGTTATTTTACACCATGCATTTGATAATATAATGGCTTATATGTAAGATTATAGATCCAAAAAATAAAGAAAAAACTCTTTATCACATAAAGATGGTTCTTTGGACAATGTTAATGAACTTCAAAGTCCATCGCATGTGAAAACAAGTGGACATCCTAAAAATCGGTTGGGATCAAGTATCAAAAAAAGATTGCAAATTCATTATAAAAAAGAAAAAAAACGTTCTAACTGAGCTAATTTTGGTATGCCTTTTTATATTATGATTTGTTTAACGTGTTTGTAATTCTCTCAATGTGATCTTTTTTTAGGATTTGAATTTAGTAAATCATGGATAAATGGTGGAGCAATGTTCAAGTTTCTATCATGAACAAAGTATGAATTCTCAATTTCGGAGATTCAATGGGATCAACCATAAATATGTAAACAAAGAGAAAGAATTTGTATTTTTGTAATAGAGGAGATTTTTGAATTTTTTATCATTTTAGTTAGATAGTATGATAGATTTGTTACGTGTGAGATTAAAATAGAAAATGAGCATTAGTTAAATACATCTCATAATTGTTGTATTGAAAAGAAAGTTATTATTTTATGTGGTAAAATTTTTGTGCTAGCCATAATAGTTTTTATGCTATATAATGAAGATAACAACAAAAGAAGATATTATGACAATCCTCACTTTTTGAGATCAACACAAATATTTTGTATACTATGCTAAATAAATTTTGTGCTAGGGCATAAATTTTTTATTAAAGAGAATAAATTTATACAATAATTTTTTAAACAAATTCCCAAAAATTTTAATAAGCAAAAAACACCTATTGATTTATTAAGAAGAAAAGAAAAGGATAACAAAGAAAATTGTGTTCTTGACAATGAAATAGTGTATCAATATTTATGTTCTAAATTTATAGATAAAAGTCCTATTTACTAACAAAATCAACTAATGCTGGTTGACAAAAAGGATATACAATGTAGCAGAGGGTTTAGATATTTTTATTTTTTTCTATTTTTTTCAATTGCTTTATCTCTATGTTCATTTAGTTTGTTGAAGTTAACTGTAAGATGGCATTTGGTTAAAGGACTGAGACTAAGACTTGGCGACTGGGATTTAGTATTGTGTTTGGTGGTCAAAGATTGGAACTAAAATTTCAGTCTCTATTCCCAAAATTTCAGTCCCCTATGAAGGGACTTAAATTTTGGAAACGGATACTGAAACTTTAATAATATTTCTTCTCAAAAATATCTTAATTTGATTTCAAATTCCAAATCTATCCTCCAATCTCTATATTTATTTTAAATTATACATAATATGTGTCATAACTCAGTTCGGTATATTCTACGCCAAACACAATACAGAGATCTAATTCAGTCTCAGTCTCTGTCTCCTAGTCTCAGTCTCTCAATCTTAGTCTCCCTTCCAAACGCAGCTTAACAGTATACTCCTTCCTAAATCTTTGAAGATCATCCTGCAATTGAGAACTGATATGTTTAAACTATTAAATTAGAATTAGAAAATCAACTAAATTCAAGATACTTACTTATTTTCATTTTAACATCATGATTCTTTTATTTGTCAACTTTGTTGGATTAACCAATTCTAACCACTTCATGACATAAATTGCATGATCATAACTGATAAACAAAAAAAAAAAAGAAAGAATACATAAGGATATAACAAATAACTTATGTTAAAAAATAAAGTAACTAATCAAATTTCGTACTTATTTTTCTGTTCCAAATTGTTCGCATATTTTATTAGTTGTTCAACTATTTGTTCTTCGTTTCATAGTTAAGTATATACTAAAATTTTATTTATGATTATACTCTGAAAGTCATAAATTGAAAAATATAGTAATACAAAACATAACTAGACATAATACATAAAGATATAAGCAAAACATAAAAAATAAGAACTTACAACAAGTTTGTGTTTGTTATTTCTATTGCTTTTGTGCAAAGGGTCAAACACATAAAATTTATTGTGCTGAATATCCAAAACATATAACTACCAATGACGTTGAAAATATGCTGGTGTAAATAGATATGGCTGGGTTGCCAACTTAGCCTTATCAAGAAGGGGTATATAATCGTTGATGAGCGGATAATTTGTACGCTTTTTGGCATTGTTTTTAATATGTTTTTAGTATGTTTTAGTTAGTTTTTAGTATATTTTTATTAGTTTTTAGTTAAAATTCACTTTTCTGGACTTTACTATGAGTTTGTGTGTTTTTCTGTGATTTCAGGTATTTTCTGGCTGAAATTGAGGGACTTGAGCAAAAATCTGATTCAGAGACTAAAAAGGACTGCAGATACTGTTGGGTTCTGACCTCCCTGCACTCGAAGTGGATTTTCTGGAGCTACAGAAGCCCAATTGGCGCGCTCTCAACGGCGTTGGAAAGTAGACATCCTGGGCTTTCCAGCAATGTTAATAGTCCATACTTTGCCCGAGATTTGATGGCCCAAACCGGCGTTCCAAATCAGCTCAAGAATGCACGACGTTAAACGCCGGAACTGGCACAAGAACGGGAGTTAAACGCCCAAACTGGCACAAAAGCTGGCGTTTAACTCCAAAAGAAGTCTCTACACGAAAATGCTTCAATGCTCAGCCCAAGCACACACCAAGTGGGCCCGGAAGTGGATTTTTATGTCATTTACTCATCTTTGTAAACCTTAGGCTACTAGTTCTTTATAAATAGGACCTTTTACTATTGTATAAGGGGGATCTTGGTAGCTATCTTTATTCTTATGCTATTTTAGATCACTGGGAGGCTGGCCATTCGGCCATGGCTAGACCTTGTTCTTATGTATTTTCAACAGTGGAGTTTCTACACACCATAGATTAAGGTGTGGAGCTCTGCTGTACCTCGAGTATTAATGCAATTACTATTGTTCTTCTATTCAATTCGGCTTATTCTTGTTCTAAGATATTCATTTTCACCCAAGAACATGATGAATGTGATGATTATGTGACACTCATCATCATTCTCACTTATGAACGAGTGCCTGACAACCACTTCTGTTCTACAAGCAAACAAGGCTTGAATGTTTATCTCTTGGATCCCTTAATCGGAATCTTCGTGGTATAAGCTAGAATTGATGGCGGCATTCAAGAGAATCCGGAAGGTCTAAACCTTTTCTGTGGTATTCTGAGTAGGATTCAATGATTGAATGACTGTGACGAGCTTCAAACTCGCGATTGTGGGGCGTTAGTGACAGACGCAAAAGAATCACTGGATTCTATTTCGACATGATCGAGAACCGACAGATGAATAACTGTGCCGTGACAGGGTGCGTTGAACATTTTCACTGAGAGGATGGGAGGTAGCCACTGACAATGGTGAAACCCTACATACAGCTTGCCATGGAAAGGAGTAAGAAGGATTGGATGAAGACAGTAGGAAAGCAGAGAGATGGAAGGGACAAAGCATCTCCATATGCTTATCTGAAATTCTTACCAATGAATTACATAAGTATCTCTATCTTTATCTTTATGTTTTATTCATACATCACCCATAACCATCTGAGTTTGCCTGACTAAGATTTACAAGATGACCATAGCTTGCTTCATACCAACAATCTCCGTGGGATCGACCCTTACTCGCGTAAGGTTTATTACTTGGACGACCCAGTGCACTTGCTGGTTAGTTGTGCAAAGTTGTGATAAAGAGTTGAGATTGCAATTGAGCGTACCATGTTGATGGCGCCATTGATGATCACAATTTCGTGCACCAAGTTTTTGGCGCCGTTGCCGGGGATTGTTCGAGTTTTCGGCAAGCTTTTGGTTCGGTAACATCAGTGCCAAATTTCTGATCCGGCAACAGCACCAAGTTTTTGGCGCCGTTGCCAGGGATTGTTCGAGTTTTCGACAACTGACGGTTCATCTTGTTGCTTAGATTAGGTATCTTTCTTCAGAGTTCTTAAGAATGAATTCTAGTGTTTCAAGGTGATGTTCTTATCATCACCAAAGCTGATTGATTTTCATCAATTTAGCTCTTGAATGTAATGTCCTGCTGAAGCTTGGCTAGCCATGTCTAATTCCTTTAGACTGAAGCTTTAGACTAACATTGCATGATTCCTGGAATTCTCATTAAGAATTTTGATACCTTTATTTTCTTTTTCCACTTAATTTTCGAAAAATCCAAAAAAAATTACAAAATCATAAAAACCAAAAATATTTTATGTTTCTTGTTGAGTCTAGAGTCTCATTTTAAGTTTGGTGTCAATTGCATGTTTCTGTTCTTCTTGCATTCATTCATGTGTCTTAAGTGATCTTCAAGATGTTCTTGATGATTTCCTTGTTATGATCTTTAATTTCTCTTGTCTTGAGTGTTTGTGTTTCTCATATGCATTCTCAACTTGTTAGTGTCAGTAGTATACAAACTGCTAAGTTTGGTGTCTTGCATGCATTGTTATTTGATTTTAGTTGCATTTTGATTATTCCTCATTATTAAAAATCCAAAAATATTTTTAATTTGTGTCTTTTCAAGTCAATAATACAGAGAATTGAAGATTCAGAATATACAGCAGAGGAATTATACAGAAAAGCTGGGCATTCAAAACACCCAGTAAGGAAGGCAAACTGGCATTTAAACGCCAGCCAGGGTGCCTGGCTGGACGTTTAACGCCCAAAAGGGTAGTAGTTTGGGCGTTAAACGCCAGAATGTGCACCATTCTGGGCGTTTAACGCCAGGATGGCACAAGAGGGAAGATTCTGTTTTTAATTCAAACTTTTTTTCAGGTTTTCAAAATTTTTCAAAATAAAATATTTTTCAAATCAAATCTTTTCAATCAAATCTTTTTCAAAATCAATTTCTTTCCATTTTCAAAAATACTTGCTATCAATTAATGATTTGATTCAACATTTCAAGTATGTTGCCTTTTCTGTTGAGAAAGGTTTAATGTTTGAATCATATCTTTTCTTGTTAGCCAAGTCATTAATTTTCAAAATCAAATCTTTTTAAATTGTTTTTCAAATCATATTTTCTCAATCACATCTTTTTAAAACCATAACTTTTCAATCATATCTTCTTGATCACATCTTTTTCAAAATAGTTTTCAATTATATCTTTTTAATTTCTTATTTTAAAATCTTTTTCAAAAATCACTTGATTTCTTTTCCACCCTTGGTTTTCGAAAATCAATTAGTGTTTTTCAAAATGTTTTTAAAATCTTTTACTTAATTTTCGAAAATTTCTTCCCCTCTTCTCACATCCTTCCATTTATGGACTAACACTATTCCTTAATGCACAATTCGAACTCCATCTTCTTTGATAAGTTCGAATTTTCTACCTCTTCCTTCTATTTTTCTTTTCCTCTGACACCTCAAGGAATCTCTATACTGTGATATAGAGGATTCCATATTCCCTTGATCTCTTCTCTTTCATATGAGCAGGAGCAAAGACAAAAACATTCTTGTTGAGGATGACCCTGAACCTGAAAGGACCTTGAAGCAAAAACTAAAGAAGCTAAGGCACAACTCTCTGTAGAGGACCTAACAGAAATCTTCAAAGAAGAAGAACCCATGGCAGCCGAAAACAACAACAATGCCAACAATGCAAGGAAGGTGCTGGGTGACTTTACTGCACCTACTCCCGACTTTTATGGGAGAAGCATCTCTATCCCTGCCATTGGAGCAAACAACTTTGAGCTTAAGCCTCAATTAATTTCTCTAATGCAACAGAATTGCAAGTTCCATGGACTTCCATTGGAAGATCCTCATCAGTTTTTAGCTGAGTTCTTGCAAATCTGTGACACTGTCAAGACCAATGGGGTTGACCCTGAGGTCTACAGACTTATGCTATTCCCTTTTGCTGTAAGAGACAGAGCTAGGACATGGTTGGACTCACAACCTAAAGAAAGCCTGAACTCTTGGGAAAAGCTAGTCAATGCCTTCTTGGCAAAGTTCTTTCCACCTCAAAAATTGAGTAAGCTTAGAGTGGAAGTCCAAACCTTCAGACAGAAGGAAGGAGAATCCCTCTATGAAGCTTGGGAAAGATACAAACAATTAATCAGAAAGTATCCCTCTGATATGCTTTCTGAATGGAGCATCATAGGTATTTTCTATGATGGTCTGTCTGAACTGTCTAAGATGTCTTTGGATAGCTCTGCTGGAGGATCTCTTCATCTGAAGAAGACGCCTATAGAAGCTTAAGAACTAATTGAAATGGTTGCAAATAACCAATTCATGTCCACTTCTGAAAGGAATCCTGTGAACAATGGGACTAATCAAAAGAAAGGAGTTCTTGAGACTGATACTCTGAATGCCATACTGGCTCAGAACAAGATATTGACTCAGCAAGTCAATTTGATTTCTCAAAGTCTGTCTGGAATGCAAGCTGCACCAGGAAGTACTAAGGACGCTTCATCTGAAGAAGAAGCTTATGATCCTGAGAACCCTTCAATGGAAGAGGTGAATTACATGGGAGAACCCTATGGAAACACTTATAATCCTTCATGGAGAAATCATCCAAATCTTTCATGGAAGGATCAACAGAGACCTCAACAATTTTTCAACAATAATAATGGTGGAAGAAACAGGTTTAGCAATGGCAAGCCTTTTCCATCATCTTCTCAGCAACAGACAGAGAATTCTAAGCAGAACCACTCTGAGTTAGCAACCATGGTCTCTGATCTAATCAAAACCACTCAAAGTTTCATGACTGAAACAAGGTCCTCCATTAGGAACTTAAAGGCACAAGTGGGACAGCTGAGCAAGAAAATTACTGAACTCCCTCCTAGTACTCTTCCAAGCAATACAGAAGAAAATCCAAAAGGAGAGTGCAAGGCCATCAACATGGCCGAATTCGAAGAGGAGGGAGAGGCAGTGAACGCCACTGAGGAAGATCTCAATGGACGTCCACTGGCCTCTAATGAGTTCCCTAATGAGGAACCATGGGAATCTGAGGCTCCCACTGAGACCATAGAAATTCCATTGGATTTACTTCTGCCATTCATGAGCTCTGATGAGTATTCCTCCTCTGAAGAGGATGAGTATGTCACTGAAGAGCAAGTTGCAAAATACCTTGGAGCAATCATGAAGCTAAATGACAAATTATTTGGTAATGATACTTGGGAGGATGAACCCCCTTTGCTCACCAAAGAACTGGATGACTTGTCTAGGCAGAAATTACCTCAAAAGAGACAGGATCCTGGGAAGTTTTCAATACCTTGTACCATAGGCACCATGACCTTCAAGAAGGCTCTGTGTGACCTAGGGTCAAGCATAAACCTCATGCCTCTCTCTGTAATGGAGAAGCTAAGGATCTTTGAGGTACAAGCTGCAAGAATCTCACTAGAGATGGCAGACAACTCAAGAAAATAAGCTTATGGACTTGTAGATGATGTTCTGGTAAAGATTGAAGACCATTACATCCCTGCTGATTTCATAGTCCTAGAGACTGGGAAGTGCATGGATGAATCCATCATCCTTGGCAGACCCATCCTAGCCACAGCAAAGGCTGTGATTGATGTGGACAGAGGAGAATTGATCATTCAAGTGAATGAAGAATCCTTTGTGTTTAAGGCTCAAGGATATCCCTCTGTCACCATGGAGAGGAAGCATGAAGAGCTTCTCTCAAAACAGAGTCAAACAGAGCCCCCACAGTCAAACTCTAAGTTTGGTGTTGGGAGGTTCCATCATTGCTCTGAGCATCTGTGAGGCTCCATGGGAGCCCACTGTCAAGCTACTGACATTAAAGAAGCGCTTGTTGGGAGGCAACCCAATCTTATTATATTTTTTTATTTTCCTTTGTTATTTTATGTTTTCTGTAGGTTGATGATCATGAGAAGTCACAAAATCAATTGAAAAAGCAAAAACAGAATGAAAAACAGAAAGAAAAACAGCACACCCTGGAGGAAAATCTTGCTGGCGTTTAAACGCCAGTAAGGGTAGCAATTGGGCGTTTAACGCCCAGTCTGGCACCATTCTGGGCGTTTAACGCCAGAAAGGAGCACCAGACTGGTGTTAAACGCTAGAGAAGGGCAAGAACTTGGCGTTAAACGCCAGAAATGGGCATTAGCCCGGTGTTTAACGCCAGAATTGGCACAAAGGGCATTTTTGCTCGCCACTTGGTGCAGGGATGAATTTTCCTTGACACCTCAGGATCTGTGGACCCCACAGGATCTCCACCTACCTCACCATTCAAATTCAAACCACTTTCCCTCCCAAACCCACCCTCCCATAACCGAACCCTACCCCTCTCTCCACTCCTATATAAACCCATCTTCACTCCTTCATTTTCACACAACCTAAACACTACTTCTCCCCCTTTGGCCGAACCACAAAGCCATCTCCATCTCCTTCATTTCTTCTTCTTCTACTCTCTTCTTTCTTCTTTTGCTCGAGGACGAGCAAACCTTTTAAGTTTGGTGTGGTAAAAGCATTGCTTTTTGTTTTTCCATAACCATTTATGGCATCCAAGGCCGGAGAAACCTCTAGAAAGAGGAAAGGGAAGGCAAAAGCTTCCACCTCCGAGTCATGGAAGATGGAGAGATTCATCTCAAGGGTGCATCAAGACCACTTCTATGAAGTTGTGGCCATGAAAAAGGTGATCCCCGAGGTCCCTTTCAAACTCAAAAAGAGTGAATATCCAGAGATTTGACATGAGATCCGAAGAAGAGGTTGGGAAGTTCTTACCAACCCCATTCAACAAGTCAGAATCTTAATGGTTCAAGAGTTCTATGCCAATGCATGGATCACCAAGAACCATGATCAAAGTGTGAACCCGGACCCAAAGAATTGGCTTACTATGGTTCGGGGGAAATACTTGGATTTTAGTCCGAAAAATGTAAGGTTGGCATTCAACTTGCCCATGATGCAAGGAGATGAACATCCTTACACTAGAAGGGTCAACTTTGATCAAAGGTTGGACCAAGTCCTCACAGTCATTTGTGAAGAGGGCGCCCAATGGAAGAGAGATTCAAGAGGGAAGCCGGTTCAACTGAGAAGGCATGACCTCAAGCCCGTGGCTAGAAGATGGTTGGAGTTTATCCAACGCTCAATCATTCCGACTAGTAACCGGTCCGAAGTTACTATAGACCGGGCTATCATGATTCATAGCATCATGATTGGAGAAGAAATAAAAGTTCATGAGGTCATAGCCCAAGAACTTTATAAGGTGGCGGACAAGTCCTCTACCTTGGCAAGGTTAGCCTTTCCTCATCTCATTTGTCACCTCTGTTATTCAGTTGGAGTTGACATAGAGGGAGACATCCCCATTGATGAGGACAAGCCCATCACTAAGAAAAGGATGGAGCAAACAAGAGATCCCACTCATCATGAAATCCCTGAGATGCCTCAAGGGATGCACTTTCCTCCACAAAACTATTGGGAGCAACTGAACACCTCCCTAGGAGAATTGAGTTCCAACATGGGACAACTAAGGGTGGAGCACCAAGAACATTCTATTCTCCTCCATGAAATTAGAGAAGATCAAAGAATCATGAGAGAGGAGCAACAAAGGCAAGGAAGAGACGTTGAGGAGCTCAAGAACTCCATAAGATCTTCAAGAGGAAGAACAAGCCGCCATCACTAAGGTGGACCCATTCTTTAATTTCCTTGTTCTTTATTTTCCTGTTTTTCAAAAATTATGCTTATGTTTATCTATGTTTGTGTCTTTTGATCATTAGTGTCTTAGTGTCTATGCCTTAAAGATATGAATGTCCTATGAATCCATCACCTTTCTTAAATGAAAAATGTTCTTAATTGAAAAAGAGAAGAATTGCATGAATTTTAAATTTTATAACAGATTAATTATTTTGATGTGGTGGCAATATTTTTGTTTTCTGAATGTATGCTTAAACAGTGCATATGTCTTTTGAATTTGTTGTTCATGAATGTTGGCTCTTGAAAGAATGATGAAAAAGGAGACATGCTACTGAGGATCTGAAAAATCATAAAAATGATTCTTGAAGCAAGAAAAAGTAGTGAATACAAAAAAATGGGGAGAAAAGAAAAACGAAAAAAAAAGAGAAAAACAAAAAAAAGAGAGAAAAGAAAAAAAATAAAGTTGTGATCTAAGGCAAAAAGAGTGTACTTAAGAACCCTGGACACCTCTAATTGGGGACTCTAGCAAAGCTGAGTCACAATCTGAAAAGGTTCACCCAATTATGTGTCTGTGGCATGTATGTATCCGGTGGTAATACTGGAAGACAGAGTGCTTTGGGCCACGGCCAAGACTCATAAAGTAGCTGTGTTCAAGAATCATCATACTTAACTAGAAGAATCAATAACACTATCTGGATTCTGAGTTCCTAAAGAAGCCAATCATTCTGAATTTCAAAGGTTAGAGTGAGATGCCAAAACTGTTCAGAGGCAAAAAGCTAAAAGTCCCGCTCATCTAATTAATACTGATCTTCATAGATGTTTTTGGAATTCATTGTATATTCTCTTCTTTTTATCTTATTTGATTTTCAGTTGCTTGAGGACAAGCAACAATTTAAGTTTGGTGTTGTGATGAGCGGATAATTTGTACGCCTTTTGGCATTGTTTTTAGTATGTTTTAGTTAGTTTTTAGTATATTTTTATTAGTTTTTAGTTAAAATTTACTTTTCTGGACTTTACTATGAGTTTTTGTGTTTTTCTGTGATTTCAGGTATTTTCTGGCTGAAATTAAGGGACTTGAGCAAAAATCTGATTCAGAGACTAAAAAGGACTGCAGATGCTGTTGGATTCTGACCTCCCTGCACTCGAAGTGGATTTTCTAGAGCTACAGAAGCCCAATTGGCGCGCTCTCAACGGCGTTGGAAAGTAGACATCCTGGGCTTTCCAGCAATGTTAATAGTCCATACTTTGCCCGAGATTTGATGGCCCAAACCGGCGTTCCAAATCAGCTTAAGAATGCCCGGCGTTAAACGCCGGAACTGGCACAAGAATGGGAATTAAACGCCCAAACTGGCACAAAAGCTGGCGTTTAACTCCAAGAGAAGTCTCTACACGAAAATGCTTCAATGCTCAGCCCAAGCACACACCAAGTGGGCCCGGAAGTGGATTTTTATGTCATTTACTCATCTTTGTAAACCTTAGGCTACTAGTTCTTTATAAATAGGACCTTTTACTATTGTATAAGGGGGATCCTGGTAGCTATCTTTATTCTTATGCTATTTTAGATCACTGGGAGGCTGGCCATTCGGCCATGCCTAGACCTTGTTCTTATGTATTTTCAACAGTGGAGTTTCTACACACCATAGATTAAGGTGTGGAGCTCTGCTGTACCTCGAGTATTAATGCAATTACTATTGTTCTTCTATTCAATTCGGCTTATTCTTGTTCTAAGATATTCATTTGCACCCAAGAACATGATGAATGTGATGATTATTTGACACTCATCATCATTCTCACTTATGAACGAGTGCCTGACAACCACTTCTGTTCTACAAGCAAACAAGGCTTGAATGTTTATCTCTTGGATCCCTTAATCGGAATCTTCGTGGTATGAGCTAGAATTGATGGCAGCATTCAAAAGAATCCGGAAGGTCTAAACCTTGTCTATGGTATTCTGAGTAGGATTCAATGATTGAATGACTGTGACGAGCTTCAAACTCGCGATTGTGGGGCGTTAGTGACAGACGCAAAAGAATCAGTGGATTCTATTCCGACATGATCGAGAACCGACAGCTGAATAGCCGTGCCGTGACAGGGTGCGTTGAACATTTTCACTGAGAGGATGGGAGGTAGCCACTGACAACGGTGAAACCCTACATACAGCTTGCCATGGAAAGGAGTAAGAAGGATTGGATGAAGACAGTAGGAAAGCAGAGAGACGGAAGGGACAAAGCATCTCCATACGCTTATCTGAAATTCTTACCAATGAATTACATAAGTATCTCTATCTTTATCTTTATGTTTTATTCATACATCACCCATAACCATCTGAGTTTGCCTGACTAAGATTTACAAGATGACCATAGCTTGCTTCATACCAACAATCTCCGTGGGATCGACCCTTACTCGCGTAAGGTTTATTACTTGGACGATCCAGTGCACTTGCTGGTTAGTTGTGCGAAGTTGTGATAAAGAGTTGAGATTGCAATTGAGCGTACCATGTTAATGGCGCCATTGATGATCACAATTTCGTGCACCAATCGTCTAGCTCACTTCTAAATGAGAAAGGTTTCTTTTTTTTTTCTTATCAATATAATTACTGTTGTGCTTCATGAACATGAGATTATAAAATAGTATGCAATAACACATCAAAAATAAATAACAACACATGAATAATAAGCACCGGCACATAAATAATAGAGTATAACATATAAATAAGAGAATAAAGCACATGAATGATAGAGCACAAAGAAAATTTTGAATAAATTAAATAAACAAAAGTAGATATTTGTACTTTATAGGAGAATATACTAGTATGTTTGGGAGTATACAATATATTTACTTTACAAACCTTTCAATATTTTTGTTGTTCAAGATGAAACACATTGTCTCAACAAACTATGAAAAAAAGTAGAAAAATATATTTATATAGCACTTAATTTGTTAGACACAACACAGGAACTACGCTAAGGAAAAAACTAATCTTGATGTATCATTTTAACTAAATATAGATATACAAAAAATATATTTGAATAACATTAAAATATATGAAGAAAACACAAAAGAGTCATGCGAATTGATTAATATGATTTAGGGCATATTGATATGAAATGTTCTCTATACCCCATATAGTAGCAACTTGGATGATTTACCTTAAAAAAATTTTCTACTTGATTGTTTTTAAAAGCGGCTTCATTGGTTTCCAAATAGTAGTATTGATCTATTAGTTTCGATGTAATTGTGAAAGCTGGCTTTTTCTATGCTAGACTCTTAAACTAATCTAGAAAGTCCAGTTTCACCGGTGTTGGTTGTACTGTCTTGGTTGGAATAGGAAAGTTAGCATACTTCAACATGGCTTCAACCCTAGAATTCATCATCTAATCCACAACCACAGACTTATTAGGCTCGGTTGTTCGTTGTTACTCTACTTTTGTCAAAACTGCTTTGTTATTTGATGACTATGTTGGAATCCCAAGGTCAAATGATGATGGACATGAAAAATCAAAATCCTCAAATGCAATATTGGCAACCATATGCAAAGCAGCACCAGTAGTTTGATCAGGTTTAGGCAAACTATACGAAAACAATGGAATTTAGTTACAAAACACAACCTTAATATAGTTAAACTTATAAAGAAGAAATTTTGTTGCTCAACACATAAAATACATTACACATCACAAAAATTAGTTATTATAAAATATAAATTAGGGAACTTACTTATCAACAGCATTAGTTTGGTCTTTTAATGGCCGCTTGACACTTTTCTCCCTTTGTTCATCAGCAAATGTTTCATTTGTATGTGGGAGATCTTGAGAAACATCGAGATCTTGTTTGCTTTGCCTGAAATATAAATTATGTCAGTTTTGATCAATACATATAAAAGAAACTAAGAAAACCTCACAGCATAGACATTTTGCTACTCAGCACATAAAATACAAAGTATAGTATGAAGAAATAGAGTATATAATTTAGATAGTTAAACAAGTTGCTGCATCATATTGAAGTTGCTCCTTATATATTGTTTGGTTTGCTTTTTTAAAATTTGTTCATCTTCCTTTTGCAAGGATTCTTTTTTAGGCTCTTTTTTTGACTTTTTTTTTAGAAAAACCTTTTTAATAAAATATAAAACAAATTTGACATAAGAACTAAAGATACATGATAATAGTATATCTAATTTTACAAAATGAATAAATATAGGTCTATATATATGGAAGTTATGGCATTGGAGTATCGACGGGATCATGTTATCCACCATGTGTGCTTGTTTGTATGGGGTTGGAAGGTTCATAATCGCTTGAGAATTAACTTATGCCGATCTAAAGGGAAAATTAAAAACAAAATTATAGGTAAGTTGAAGAACGAAACTCTCGCGCGATCTAGAATTTTCACAAATAAATTCCCATTGTAAATATAGCTTCTACACCGACAAGAATTCCTTTCTTACAAAAGTTTTGGTTGTCACAAGTAACAAACCCCTTTGGAATTAATAAACGAAGTATTTAAACCTCGGGTCGTCTTCTCAAGGAATTACAGGGAAGTATGATTTATTATTAGTTATGCAAAGGTATATTTCGGGTTTTTGAAAAGGTTTGAACAAATAATTTAATTAATAAGAAAAATAAATTAATAATTAGAAAATCTCTTGTAAAGGTATGAAAACTGGAAGTCCTATCCTAGTTATCCTTATCAATGGTGATGAGAATTATATTTTTGCTCCCACTAAGTCAACCTCTAACTATGAAGGTCAGTCAAGCGGACAAATCAATTCAACTCCTAAAGTCCTAGTCAACTCATGAGGAAAGACTAGAGTTATAGGAATCTAAATCAATCAGCAAAGATATCAATTATCAATTACGATGAGTTTGACAACTCAAGAGTTACCAATTAATCAACCAGAACCAAGAATGTAGAAATCTAAATAAAAATCATATATCTAAAAATACCTCAAATTGCATTAGTTAAAAAAATCCTAACATGAAAGGTTCATAAGCCAATTTGGCAAACTAAAATAAAATAATAGAATGAATAAAAGTAGAAGAGAAATTGAAGTAAAGGAACATTGAACCTGTGATGAAGAAGAAATAAATCTGAATCCTAATAGAAATCCTAATCCTAAATCCTAAGAGAGAAGAGAGAGCCTCTCTCTCTAAAAACTACATCTAAATTATAAAAAGTGCGTTATGAGTCATCCCTCTTTATTCCTCCACTTTGCAGCCTTTAATCTGTGTTTTCTGGGCTTGAAACTGGGCCGGAAATAGCCCAGGATTAGCTGGAAACGAATTCTGCCACGATGATTTTCGCAGATGCGACGCGTCCGTGTGAAGCACGCGTTCGCATCGCCTAGCTGTATGGTCACTATGATAAATTATATATCAAATTGAAGCCCCGGATGTTAGCTTTCCAATGCAACTAGAACCACGTCATTTGGACCTCTATAGCTGAAGTTATGACCGTTTGAGTGCGAAGAGGTCAGGCTGAACAGCTTAGCAATTTCTTCAACTTCTTGTATTCCTTTCCAATTTTGCATGCTTCCTTTCCATCCTCTTAGTCATTCTTGCCCTGTAATCCCTGAAATCACTTAACACACATATCAAGGCATCAAATGGTAATAATAGAAGATTAAACATAGCAAAATTAAGACCAAAGAGGCATGTTTTCAATCATAGCACAGAATCAGGAAGGAAAATGTAAAACATGCAAATCATATGAATAAATGGGTAAAGAGTTGATAAAAACCACTAAATTGAGTATAAGATAAACCATAAAATAGTGGTTTATCAATCTCCCCACACTTAAACATTAGTATGTCCTCATACTAAGCTCAAGAGAAGCTATAAAGGAGTGAAGAGGAATAATAGAGAGTATGCAATGCAACCTATCTATGTGAATTCAATTACATGCAAAATGTTTCTACCTACTTGGTTAAAAGTAAATAAGTTCTCCAAGACAAATATGAATCAAATTCCACTAATTCAAATTACACAATAAAAGACAAGTAAACTTGTAAGAAGATAGCTCATGAAAGCAGGGAACATAGAATCAAGAATTGAACCCTTACTGGTAGTGTATATCACTCTAACTCTCAAGTGTCTAGGGTCAATCACTCTACTCTTTCCTAGTCATGCTTTCTCAACCTTGTTCTTCATCTAACCAATCAACAAATATTTAGCATACTAATGCAAACATCATGAGGTCTTTTCAAGGTTGTAATGGGGCTGAGGTAAAGGTAAGGATATATATATATATATATATATATATATATATATATATATATATATAAGGCTAAGTGAGCTAACAAAGTGAATCCTTGATTAGTCCAAGATCTCACCTAACATATACATACTTTATATAATTTAAAATGCTTTACCTAGCTACCCAAATTTTTTTCACTTTTGTATTACATGCTCATGTATCAAACTTATTTTTGAATTTTGTCCCATGTGCATTGATTCTTTTTATTTTGCATTTGGGGTAATATATTTCTTTTGTATCCCCTTATTTAATTACTTAATAAATTTTTTTTATTTTTTTTATTTTTATTTTTATTTTTTATTTTTTTATCAATGCACATGGTAACTTAATTATTTTGATTTCACATGAGCATGCTTCACAAATTTTCAAATAACTTATTCAATTTAATTTCCTACTTTTTTATATCATCCCATGTTCCCATAAAATTCCCCACACTTAAATTATACACAATATCTTAAGCTAACCAAAGATTCAACTTGGGATTTTTATTTTATTTTTCTGCTTAAGGCTAGTAATGTGGTTATGAAATAGAAGGGGGTTAAAAGGCTCAAGGGGGCAAACAAAGATGGCATAAAAGGTAGGTTTATTTGGGATAAGTGAGCAAAAATACAAATAATGGCCTCAATCATATGCAAGCATGTAAATATACTAAACAATGGACATATAAACTGAAACAAAGTAAAGATTGCAATCATAGAGAAAAAAACACACAAGAATAAAATATTATGGTTAAATAATGTAACCATGCAATTAAGTTCAAATCTCACAGGTTGTGTGTTCTTTGACTCAAAAACCATGTTCCAAATACAACTTCCAAACAAGTTTAACACAAAATTTTCAATTTAACTTAGTGAAATACTATAAAAATTTCTTGAAAAAGAAAATATTACTTCAACCAAGTAGTAACTAAATGCATAAAATCAAACAAATATGCAATCAAATATGCAAATGCAACAATAAACAAACAAAGAAAATAGAGTATTGGTGTTGAAAAGAAGATAACTAACCCCTGAAAGTTGGTATCGACCTCCCCACACTTAAAGATTGCACCGTCCTCGGTGCATGCTAAGATGTGCAAGTGGATGGGGGTTGTGGTTTCTCGACTGGTGCTCTTTTTTTGTTCCTTTCCTTGCCGGTGGTTTGGGAGTAACTTTCTCTTTACCCTTCTTGGTGGCCATCCTGAAAAGGAAAAAAGACAATAACTTTTAAAGCTAAGGGTTAGAGCAAGGAAGGGGATGGTACAAGTGATAATCAATGCACGGTAAAGAAGGATGTTGTTAACACATGGTCATGACTACATGTGAAAAGTTCATCAATTAGAAATATGGCAAGTGCATACGATGGCTATTAAATGCAAGATGTTTATTGGTATGCTGGCAAAGTCATGAGTAGCATAGATCAAGCATTCAATGTCCAAGTTAGATTACCAGGCCTTTCAAACTAACAATATGTTTGTATGGACAATTATAAATAATTAATAAAATATAAAAAGAGTTTTGTGAAAAACAGGCATGAAAGTAGGATAACAGAAAAGTAGTGCGTGATGCCATACGGGCTTTTTCACAAATACTTAGCATGCATGGTAAATAAGTTATTGAAAGTATTAAATTGAACATGCAAGCAACCCTATAAAAAGTAATATATAATTGTCAAACAATTCCTAAATAATCCACAAGCAAAATAATGACCCAAATAAATTTTTAACACCAATTAAAAGAAAAATAAGGAAAAAGAAAAAGAAGGGAAAGAAAAGATTTAGATTTGGGGAAGAAAAGATAAGATATTTGGCTGATTTGGATAAGCTGTACGGCGCAGGCAATGCGAGCGCGTGGGACATGCGGTCACGTGGATAGCGCTTCAATGAAGTGACGCGAACGCGTGGGTCACGCGTTCGCGTGAAGTGATTCGTGCCTTCAGCGCGAGTGCAGCCTCGTGGCCGCGCAACTTTCTAGTGAAAAACTTATTTTGCCAAAACTTTGGGTGACGCGATCGCGTGATTGGCGCGATCGCGTGGTTGGCCTTGTTTTGAAAAACGGTCGGGCGCGTGGGGCACGCATTCGCGTGGTAGGGCTTGTGCTTCTAGTACGAGTCCAGCCCAACTCTAGCTCAACTTTTGGTCAAACACCCTTTTTACGTCAATTTTGAGGCACGCGTTCGCGTGGGTGACGCGGACGCGTGGGAGGCGTTTTTCCCACATGACGCGGACGCGTCATCGACGCGGTCGCGTGGACCAATTTGTGCCAAAGGCATGCCTCCAGCCGCACTTTCGCGTGACTCTCTGTTCAATTTTGTTTTTTTCCCAACGCACATATGACGCGGACGCGTCAGCGACGCTGTCGCGTCGCGTGTGAATTTTTTTTTGATGCAGTATGCAGAATGCAATGAATGTTACGCAAAATTCCAGGTTCAATCAAAACTCAAAAACAGACTAAAAATTAAACTGAAAAAGGAACGGTCATACCATGGTGGGTTGTCTCCCACCTAGCACTTTTAGTTAAAGTCCTTAAGTTGGACATTCTGGTGAGCTCTTTGTTATGGTGGTTTGTGCTTGTATTCATCTAAGAATCTCCAATAATATTTGGAATTCCCACAGCCTCCGGGATCCCAAACTAGGCGTAGAAAGCCTTCAAGCAAGCTAAAGCAAGTCACAAGGCTCCAAGAGTATTGATTTCTAGATTGAATTCCGAGGTCCCAAACCTTGCTTTTGCACCCGTCTTCTTGTTGATCATCATGATTCCATCCGGGTAGCAAGCAATTTGAATTCTCACTAAAGCGGCCAAACAACTTCCTAGACCCATTCAGTTGAGCTTTACACTAACCCTTGCATTTAAACTTTGAGCTTCCAACCATAATGAACCTTGCAGGACAATTCTTACCACTGACCATCTTCCTCTTACTCTTAATATCACAAAGAGCTCTAAGTTGACCATCCGTCTCCAGTACCCCATATTCAAGTGGAATTAGAAAGCTAAGGGATATGAATTTTACCCACTTGAATGTTGTGAAGGATGATGGCAACTTAGGGGGAGGTGTTTCTAATGAACGTGCAAGCTCCACTCCCCTGTGCTCTTCTTTGACATCTTCCACCTCTTTGCAAGCTTCTTCAATTTCAACCTCTTCCTCTTGGTAGCTTTCTTCTGATTCAATTTCTTCTTCATTGTTCACCAAGGGCATGGGAGGTTGTGCTTCTTCTTCTTTAATCTCCATGTCAAGTCCAATGGGAGAGGATTCAAAGGTAGATAAGAATTCATTAATGATTGAATCCATCTCTTGACCATCCCTTTCAAAGTCTTCAATCATGAGATGCCTTGGAGGTTGTACACCCTCCTCAACATCAGTTTCAAATGTCTTTGAAAGAGACTCTATAACTTGACTTTCCCATGGAGGTTCCGCATCTCCTAAGTCTTCAACCACTGCTTCCTCTTCAATGGCAGGCGTAGCTTCTTCCAATTGTTCCAATACCAAATCGTGCTGCTCACTGTCCACCGGAGTGTCTAACTTCTCCTTCCTGCCACGTTCTTCAGTAGATTCTCCATATGAAGCCATGGGGGTTCCTTGAATGTCCAAACGTCGGAAAGGTAATTGATTTATCGCTTGATCCAGGTGTTTAAGTATGAAATCGTATTCTTCCTTGATGGCTTCTTTTCTATGATAACTCCCTTCAACTACTCTTTCATCTGCAAATGTCTCTTCTACCTTCACCTTTAGTGCCTCCTCTAGCTCTTTATGAATTATGGATTCGCGAAGATGATCCATTCTCTCTTGTTCCATGTCAATAGCATCATTGGGATCATGTTGCTCTTGGATTGATGAATATGGGTGTCCTTCCATGGATGGTGGTGATGGGATGGGGAGATCATTCTGTGGTTGAGATGGAAGTACACTGGAGCTTGAGGGCTGAACATTGGAGGTGGAGGGTTGGTCTATACGGGATATAAGATTTTGGAGTGTAGATGTGAGACTAGTGAGAGAAGTAAGTGTGTTCTCCATGGAGGTTTGGGGTGGATAGGAGGGTTCATTATTTTGGGAAACAGATTCATAATACGGAGGTGGTTCTTTTTGATAAGGATATGGAGATGGTGAATATTGAGGTGGTGGTTCTGGGTATAGTTCATATGGTGGTCGGTGTGGTGGATGAGGATTAGGGACATATGGAGGTGAATGGCGGAAAGGGGCTTGTGAGTATGGTGGTCCAAAGTCATGTTGAGGAGGGGGTTCATAGGCATATGGTGGTGGTTGTTGATAATCAAAAGAGCGTTCACCATAGCCATTGTCTTGATATGCATCACAAAATGGTTGTTGATAGTCCATTGGAGGTGGTTGTTACCATGAGGGTTGATTAAATCCTTGTGGCTTCTCCCGTCTTTGATTCTTCTAACCTTGATGCATGTTCTCATTATAGTTTCCATTCCTAACAACAACATTGGAATCAAACTTGAAGCCAGAGGGGTGAGAGTTCATAGTAGTAGGAGAAAATAAAAACAAAAACTAATAAAAAGAAAATATTTTGAAAAAGATTTGATTTTTGAAAAAAAATCAAATAAGATTTTGAAAAAGATACGATTTTTGAAAAAAAAGATAAAATAAGATTTTGAAAAAGATATAATTTTTTTTTTTTGAAAAAGATTTGAATTTTGAAATTTAAGATAAGATAAGAAAAAAATAAAAATCTGAAATTTTTTTTTTGAAAAATATTTACAATAACCAATAATAAGGTACACGTTTGTAATTCCCTAGCAACGGTGCCATTTTGAAGAACGAAACTCTCGCGCGATCTAGAATTTTCACAAATAAATTCCCGTTGTAAGTATAGCTTCTAGACCGACAAGATATCCTTTCTTACAAAAGTTTTGGTTGTCACAAGTAACAAACCCCTTTGGAATTGATAACCGAAGTATTTAAACCTCGGGTCGTCTTCTCAAGGAATTGCAGGGAAGTATGATTTATTATTGGTTATGCAAAGGTATATTTCGGGGTTTTGAAAAGGTTTGAACAAATAATTTAATTGATAAGAAAAATAAATTAATAATTAGAAAATCTCTTGGCAAGGTATGAAAACTGGAAGTCCTATCCTAGTTATCCTTATCAATGGTGATGAGAATTATATTTTTGCTCCCACTAAGTCAACCTCTAACTATGAAGGTCAGTCAAGTGGACAAATCAATTCAACTCCTAAAGTCCTAGTCAACTCCTGAGGAAAGACTAGAGTTATAGGAATCTAAATCAATCAGTAAAGATATCAATTATCAATTACGATGAGTTTGACAACTCAAGAGTTACCAATTAATCAACCAGAACCAAGAATGTAGAAAGCTAAATAAAAAATATTATTTTCTAAAAATACCTCAAATTGCATTAGTTAAGAAAATCCTAACATGAAAGGTTCATAAGCCAATTTGGCAAACTAAAATAAAATAATAGAATGAATAAAAGTAGAAGAGAAATTGAAGTAAAGGAACATTGAACATGTGATGATGAAGAAATAAATCCTAATCCTAATAGAAATCCTAATCCTAAATCCTAAGAGAGAGGAGAGAGCCTCTCTCTCTCTAAAAACTACATCTAAATTATGAAAAGTGAGTTATGAGTCATCCCTCTTCATTCCTCTACTTTGCAGCCTTTAATCTGTATTTTCTGGGCTTGAAACTGGGCCGGAAATAGCCCAGGATTAGCTGGAAACGAATTCTGCCACGCTAATTTTCGCAGATGCGACGCGTCTGCGTAGAGCACGCGTTCGCGTCGCCTAGCGTTATGTCCACTATGGTAAATTATATATCAAATCGAAGCCCCGGACGTTTGCTTTCTAACGCAACTGGAACCGCGTCATTTGGACCTCTGTAGCTCAAGTTATAACCGTTTGAGTGCGAAAAGGTCAGGCTGGACAACTTAGCAATTTCTTCAACTTCTTGTATTCCTTTCCACTTTTGCATGCTTCCTTTCCATACTCTGAGCCATTCTTGCTCTGTAATCCCTGAAATCACTTAACACACATATCAAGACATCGAATAGTAATAAGAGAGGATTAAACATAGCAAAATTAAGACTAAAGAGGCATGTTTTCAATCATAGCACAGAATCAGGAAAGAAAATATAAAACATGCAAATCATATGAATAAATGGGTAAAGAATTAATAAAAACCACTCAATTGAATATAAGATAAACCATAAAATAATGAAGCAAACAACAAAAGGTCAAGCATAACAAAAAAGTTTATGTATTATAAAACTTTATTCTATGGTATGCTTATAAGTTTAGGTGTTGTGTAGCAATATGTTTGTATTGTGTCGATATCTTTTATTTGTATCCTATGATATATTAATTCGATGCTGTTGTCTATTATTTATATGCTATGATTTTTTTTTGTCTTCAATTATTTTGTTATTGTGCAGTTTTTTTTATTTTACTATGTCTTAAATATAATAGTTGAGTTTTCTAAGACAATTTTTTTTGCTGATATAGGACAAAAGCAATAAAGCCTCAAGAGGCTAAACAAATAAATTAAAACAAAAAAGAAGAACTTTTACAATAGATAAAAAAAATTATTAGAAAACAATATGAATCTTACTTAAATTCTGATTCAATTTTGTTTCAGTTTTTTAGAATAAGATATGAAAGGAGGAACTTTTATTGTATTTTTACTCTTTTTGTCTCTAAACGAACTCTTTTTGTCCTTGATTTTTTTTTGCTTTATGGATCCCTCAAACAAATGGTTATTAATCACTGATTTATACTATGTTTAAGACATTTTATTTTAGAGAAATCAACTATTATATTAAAGTCATGGAAAACTAAACAAAACCAACAAAACACAAATAATATACCACATCACAAAATTAAGTGACCTTAGCACATCACATAAATATGTTAAAACTTATCCCATTTTTCTTGATTCAATATCAATATTTTCTATTGATGTTTTCCTATCCAGTGCATCACCCGTGGTCTTCGAGGGACATTAGGTCCTGGCTTAACCTCTCACTTTTTGCTATGGAAATATATAATGACCAAAGCATATATTTAACCATTGACTGATGTTTTGTTCCTTTCCCCTGAAAGTTCTGATTCCTTGCATGAAAAATTCATGAACATGGCTAGTCCAATTCTTTTTAGTTATGGTTTTCACATCCAGAACTGATGGAAAGTGAACTAGTAATATTTTTGGGGCTGTTGTTGGTATAAAAAGCTCTTCTAAATGAAAAGCATAAATGCTCTTTTAAATTTTGTCCTGTTCTCTTTAGTATTGATGTGTGAGCATCTTGTTTATCTTTTCCTAGTGAATTTGCACTTAAATTGCTGAATTTAATTAAGAATTAATTATATTTTAGCCACTATGGATGCTATTTTGAGTTTTGGGCAATTTTATTTATTTTAGGTTGCATTCGGCGGAATTTGACGGAGTTTCTGCAATACAAGAATCAAAGGAGATGGCTGCGAGGAGCGACGCGCATGCGTGCCTGACGCGTGCGCGTGAATTGGAGGTATCCATGGCGACGCGTCCGCGTGACTGACGCGCACGCGTGATTTAAAGATTTGCTCAGCGACGCGTCCGCTTGACCGACGCGTCCGTGTGACTCGCGAAGAAGACCAGCGACGCGTCCGCGTGACTGACGCGTACGCATGACATGTGCCACGTGCAGAAAAATGTAGAAAGACGCTGGGAGCGATTTCTAGACTGTTTTGACCCAGTTTTCAGCCCAGAAAATACAGATTAGAAGCTGCAGAATGGACAAATCAAGTGGTCCCCACCCATCAACTGAAGATTTGTTAATTAATTCGAATTTAAATTCAAATATTATCTTTTAGAAAAAGATATTATTTTTAGATAATTAGATTTTAAATTTATTAGGATTAATTATAAATAGGAATTTAGATGCCATCAGATAGGAACTCTGTACATTTTAGACATAACACATTGTTACCAGAACCCTTATTTTTTTCCTCTCTGAACCATGAGCAACTAATCCTTCATTGTTAAGGTTAGGAGCTCAGTCTATTTTCATGGATTGATTCGTTTGGTCTTTTTAATTTAATTCATGTTCAAATTCATATTTCAATAATTGTTTTCGTTCTTTATTTTATGAATATGGGTGGAACGGAAGTATGACCCATGTTCTAATTGAGTTCTTGTAAAACTTGGAAAAGCTCTTTACTTGAACAACAGCTTAAAAATATATTATACTGAATTTCTAATTGTTTGTATTTAACGGGATACGTGACATATAATCTCCTTATTTTTGGATAATTAGGATTCTTTTGGCATATAAACTAGAAATTGATCATCACCCTCTAATTGGAATTAATTGACCAAGGAATTGGCAATTAATGAATTTTAGAGGAGACTAGGAAGGTCTAAGGAATTAGGGTCTAGTCACATATAGTTTGCCATGAAATTAAATCTTTCATGATTAAATTAATTAGTAATAAAAGTTAATCCGGAAATTAGATAACTCTGAAATCTTAACTTCTTTCTCAAATATCTTATTCCCAACTCATTGCTGCTTGCTTTCTGAAATTCTTAAAGTACTGTTTAATGCTCTTTGAATATCTCAAAACCAATTTCTGCTTACCTAACTAATCCTATCAAACACTATTATTGCTTGATCCATCAATCCTCGTGGGATCGACCCTTACTCACGTAAGGTATTACTTGGTACGACCCGATGCACTTGCCGGTAAATTAGTGAGTTACAAATACCGCATCAAGTATCAACAGTAGTTTCAAGAATTATATTCCTCAAATCCAACAGTGATTTGTTTTGGAATAGCCTTATAATATCCTTCACCTCATTATTGAGTTCTAATTATTTTATTTTTAAAGGATAAACATCACCTACAAAATAAATAATTTTAAAAGGAATGTCATAAAAGTAGAAAAATATATGAGTTGTGCATCAAAATTACTAAACATGAAACCTAACACAAATATTTTGTCAAACAACACAAAAAAATACCTACTAATGATAGTCCTAGAGCTTACCCAATTTTTACTGCTGTGATTGGGATTGCAGCATATAGAGTTTTTAAGCAGTCATTATCCAGATCATAGTGTCTAACTAGCTCCATTTGAAGTGCGTGACACAATATTTGGAGGTTCGAATTTTACAAAAAGTTATAGAGAGTTAGGCTGGAAGTGTGCAGCAGGGGTACTTGGCGAACAAGCTACCCACGCGTACGTGTGCACTGACGTGTACGTGTCGTCTACGATTTTGCCAGTCCACGCGTGAGCTTCGGTGACGCATACAAGTGGAATAAAAATCAGCATAAATGGATGTTTGGAACAGAGAGTTGTGAGGTCCTGGTGCTGGAATCATGCGTTTGGCACGACCAGTAGTCACGCGTACTGGTGCAGTGGGTCGTCCAAGTAATAAACCTTACGCGAGTAAGGGTCGATCCCACGGAGATTGTTGGTATGAAGCAAGCTATGGTCATCTTGTAAATCTTAGTCAGGCAGACTCGAATGGTTATGGATGATGTATGAATAAAACTTAAAGATAAAGATAGAGATACTTATGTAATTCATTGGTGAGAACTTCAGACAAGCGTATGGAGATGCTTTGTCCCTTCCGTCTCTCTGCTTTCCTACTGTCTTCATCCAATCCTTCTTACTCCTTTCCATGGCAAGCTGTATGTAGGGTTTCACCGTTGTCAGTGGCTACCTCCCATCCTCTCAGTGAAAATGTTCAACGCACCCTGTCACGGCACAGCTATTCAGCTGTCAGTTCTCGATCATGTCGGAATAGAATCCAGTGATTCTTTTGCATTTGTCACTAACGCCCCACAATCGCGAGTTTGAAGCTCGTCACAGTCATTCAATCATTGAATCCTACTCAGAATACCACAGACAAGGTTTAGACCTTCCGGATTCTCTTGAATGCCGCCATCAATTCTAGCTTATACCACGAAGATTCCGATCAAGGGATCCAAGAGATAAACATTCAAGCCTTGTTTGCTTGTAGAATAGAAGTGGTTGTCAGGCACTCGTTCATAAGTGAGAATGATGATGAGTGTCACATAATCATCACATTCATCATGTTCTTGGGTGCAAATGAATATCTTAGAACAAAAATAAGCCGAATTGAATAGAAGAACAATAGTAATTGCATTAATACTCGAGGTACAGCAGAGCTCCACACCTTAATCTATGGTGTGTAGAAACTCCACCGTTGAAAATACATAAGAACAAGGTCTAGGCATGGCCGAATGGCCAGCCTCCCAGTGATCTAAAATAGCATAAGAATAAAGATAGCTACCAAGATCCCCTTTTACAATAGTAAAAGGTCCTATTTATAAAGAACTAGTAGCCTAAGGTTTACAAAGATGAGTAAATGACATAAAAATCTACTTCCGGGCCCGCTTGGTGTGTGCTTGGGCTGAGCATTGAAGCATTTTCGTGTAGAGACTTCTCTTGGAGTTAAACGCCAGCTTTTGTGCCAGTTCCGGCGTTTAACGCCGGGCATTCTTGAGCTGATTTGGAACGCCGGTTTGGGCTATCAAATCTCGGGCAAAGTATGGACTATTATATATTGCTGGAAAGCCCATGATGTCTACTTTCCAACGCCGTTGAGAGCGCGCCAATTGGGCTTCTGTAGCTCTAGAAAAGTCACTTCGAGTGTAGGGAGGTCAGAATCCAACAGCATCTGCAGTCCTTTTTAGTCTCTGAATCAGATTTTTGCTCAAGTCCCTCAATTTCAACCAGAAAATACCTGAAATCACAGAAAAACACACAAACTCATAGTAAAGTCCAGAAAAGTGAATTTTAACTAAAAACTAATAAAAATATACTAAAAACTAACTAAAACATACTAAAAACATACTAAAAACAATGCCAAAAAGCGTACAAATTATCCGCTCATCACAACACCAAACTTAAATTGTTGCTTGTCCTCAAGCAACTAAAAATCAAATAAGATAAAAAGAAGAGAATATACAATGAATTCCAAAAACATCTATGAAGATCAGTATTAATTAGATGAGCGGGACTTTTAGCTTTTTGCCTCTGAACAGTTTTGGCATCTCACTCTAACCTTTGAAATTCAGAATGATTGGCTTCTTTAGGAACTCAGAATCCAGATAGTGTTATTGATTCTTCTAGTTAAGTATGATGATTCTTGAACACAGCTACTTTATGAGTCTTGGCCGTGGCCCAAAGCACTCTGTCTTCCAGTATTACCACCGGATACATACATGCCACAGACACATAATTGGGTGAACCTTTTCAGATTGTGACTCAGCTTTGCTAGAGTCCCCAATTAGAGGTGTCCAGGGTTCTTAAGTACACTCTTTTTGCCTTGGATCACAACTTTATTTTTTTTCTTTTCTCTCTTTTTTTTTGTTTTTCTCTTTTTTTTCGTTTTTCTTTTCTCCCCATTTTTTTGTATTCACTACTTTTTCTTGCTTCAAGAATCATTTTTATGATTTTTCAGATCCTCAGTAGCATGTCTCCTTTTTCATCATTCTTTCAAGAGCCAACATTCATGAACAACAAATTCAAAAGACATATGCACTGTTTAAGCATACATTCAGAAAACAAAAATATTGCCACCACATCAAAATAATTAATCTGTTATAAAATTTAAAATTCATGCAATTCTTCTCTTTTTCAATTAAGAACATTTTTCATTTAAGAAAGGTGATGGATTCATAGGACATTCATATCTTTAAGGCATAGACACTAAGACACTAATGATCAAAAGACACAAACATAGATAAACATAAGCATAATTTTTGAAAAACAGGAAAATAAAGAACAAGGAAATTAAAGAACGGGTCCACTTTAGTGATGGCGGCTTGTTCTTCCTCTTGAAGATCTTATGGAGTTCTTGAGCTCCTCAACGTCTCTTCCTTGCCTTTGTTGCTCCTCTCTCATGATTCTTTGATCTTCTCTAATTTCATGGAGGAGAATAGAATGTTCTTGGTGCTCCACCCTTAGTTGTCCCATGTTGGAACTCAATTCTCCTAGGGAGGTGTTCAGTTGCTCCCAATAATTTTGTGGAGGAAAGTGCATCCCTTGAGGCATCTCAGGGATTTCATGATGAGTGGGATCTCTTGTTTGCTCCATCCTTTTCTTAGTGATGGGATTGTCCTCATCAATGGGGATGTCTCCCTCTATGTCAACTCCAACTGAATAACAGAGGTGACAAATGAGATGAGGAAAGGCTAACCTTGCCAAGGTAGAGGACTTGTCCGCCACCTTATAAAGTTCTTGGGCTATGACCTCATGAACTTCTATTTCTTCTCCAATCATGATGCTATGAATCATGATAGCCCGATCTATAGTAACTTCGGACCGGTTGCTAGTCGGAATGATTGAGCGTTGGATAAACTCCAACCATCCTCTAGCCACGGGCTTGAGGTCATGCCTTCTCAGTTGAACCGGCTTCCCTCTTGAATCTCTCTTCCATTGAGCGCCCTCTTCACAAATGACTGTGAGGACTTGGTCCAACCTTTGATCAAAGTTGACCCTTCTAGTGTAAGGATGTTCATCTCCTTGCATCATGGGCAAGTTGAATGCCAACCTTACATTTTCCGGACTAAAATCCAAGTATTTCCCCCGAACCATAGTAAGCCAATTCTTTGGGTCCGGGTTCACACTTTGATCATGGTTCTTGGTGATCCATGCATTGGCATAGAACTCTTGAACCATTAAGATTCCGACCTGTTGAATGGGGTTGGTAAGAACTTCCCAACCTCTTCTTCGGATCTCATGTCGGATCTCCGGATATTCACTCTTTTTGAGTTTGAAAGGGACCTCGGGGATCACCTTCTTCAAGGCCACAACTTCATAGAAGTGGCCTTGATGCACCCTTGAGATGAATCTCTCCATCTCCTATGACTCGGAGGTGGAAGCTTTTGCCTTCCCTTTCCTCTTTCTAGAGGTTTCTCCGGCCTTCGATGCCATAAATGGTTATGGAAAAACAAAAAGCAATGCTTTTACCACACCAAACTTAAAAGGTTTGCTCGTCCTCGAGCAAAAGAAGAAAGAAGAGAGTAGAAGAAGAAGAAATGAAGGAGATGGAGATGGCTTTGTGGTTCGGCCAAAGGGGGAGAAGTAGTGTTTAGGTTGTGTGAAAATGAAGGAGTGAAGATGGGTTTATATAGGAGTGGAGAGAGGGGTAGGGTTCGGTTATGGGAAGGTGGGTTTGGGAGGGAGAGTGGTTTGAATTTGAATGGTGAGGTAGGTGGAGTTTTATGAAGGATGTATGTGAGTGGTGAAGAGAAAGATGGGATTTGATAGGTGAAGGGTTTTTGGGGAAGAGGTGTTGAGGTGATTGGTGAATGGGTGAAGAAGAGAGAGAGTGGTGGGGTAGGTGGGGATCCTGTGGGGTCCACAGATCCTGAGGTGTTAAGGAAAATTCATCCCTGCACCAAGTGGCGAGCAAAAATGCCCTTTGTGCCAATTCTGGCGTTAAATGCCGGGCTGATGCCCATTTCTGGCGTTTAATGCCAAGTTCTTGCCCTTCTCTGGCGTTTAACGCCAGTCTGGTGCCCCTTTCTGGCGTTAAACGCCCAGAATGGTACCAGACTGGGCGTTAAACGCCCAATTGCTACCCTTACTGGCGTTTAAACGCCAGCAAGATTTTCCTCCAGGGTGTGCTATTTTTCTTTCTGTTTTTCATTCTGTTTTTACTTTTTCAATTAATTTTGTGACTTCTCATGATCATCAACCTACAGAAAACATAAAATAACAAAGGAAAATAAAAAAATATAATAAGATTGGGTTGCCTCCCAACAAGCGCTTCTTTAATGTCAGTAGCTTGACAGTGGGCTCCTATGGAGCCTCACAGATGCTCAGAGCAATGTTGGAACCTCCCAACACCAAACTTAGAGTTTGAATGTGGGGATTCAACACCAAACTTAGAATTTGGTTGTGGCCTCCCAACACCAAACTTAGAGTTTGACTGTGGGGGCTCTGTTTGACTCTGTTTTGAGAGAAGCTCTTCATGCTTCCTCTCTATGGTGACAGAGGGATATCCTTGAGCCTTAAACACAAAGGATTCTTCATTCACTTGAATGATCAATTCTCCCCTGTCCACATCAATCACAGCCTTTGCTGTGGCTAGGAAGGGTCTGCCAAGGATGATGGATTCATCCATGCACTTCCCAGTCTCTAGGACTATGAAATCAGCAGGGATGTAATGGTCTTCAATCTTTACCAGAACATCCTCTACAAGTCCATAAGCTTGTTTTCTTGAGTTGTCTGCCATCTCTAGTGAGATTCTTGCAGCTTGTACCTCAAAGATCCCTAGCTTCTCCATTACAGAGAGAGGCATGAGGTTTATGCTTGACCCTAGGTCACACGGAGCCTTCTTGAAGGTCATGGTGCCTATGGTACAAGGTATTGAAAACTTCCCAGGATCCTGTCTCTTTTGAGGTAATTTCTGCCTAGACAAGTCATCCAGTTCTTTGGTGAGCAAAGTGTTCATCCTCCCAAGTCTCATTACCAAATAACTTGTCATTTAGCTTCATGATTGCTCCAAGGCATTTTGCAACTTGCTCTTCAGTGACATACTCATCCTCTTCAGAGGAGGAATACTCATCAGAGCTCATGAATGGCAGAAGTAAATCCAATGGAATCTCTATGGTCTCAGTGGGAGCCTCAGATTCCCATGGTTCCTCATTAGGGAACTCATTAGAGGCCATTGGACGTCCATTGAAATCTTCCTCAGTGGCGTTCACTGCCTCTCCCTCCTCTCCAAATTCGGCCATGTTGATGGCCTTGCACTCTCCTTTTGGATTTTCTTCTGTATTGCTTGGAAGAGTACTAGGAGGGAGTTCAGTAATTTTCTTGCTCAGCTGTCCCACTTGTGCCTCCAAGTTCCTAATGGAGGACCTTGTTTCAGTCATGAAACGTTGAGTGGTTTTGATTAGATCAGAGACCATGGTTGCTAAGTCAGAGTGGTTCTGCTTAGAATTCTCTGTCTGTTGCTGAGAAGATGATGGAAAAGGCTTGCCATTGCTAAACCTGTTTCTTCCATAATTATTATTGTTGAAACCTTATTGAGGTCTCTGTTGATCCTTCCATGAAAAATTTGGATGATTTCTCCATGAAGGATTATAGGTGTTTCCATAGGGTTCTCCCATGTAATTCACCTCTTCCATTGAAGGGTTCTCAGGATCATAAGCTTCTTCTTCAGATGAAGCGTCCTTGGTACTGCCTGGTGCAGCTTGCATTCCAGACAGACTTTGAGAAATCAAATTGACTTGCTGAGTCAATATCTTGTTCTAAGCCAGTATGGCATTCAGAGTATCAATCTCAAGAACTCCTTTCTTCTGATTAGTCCCATTGTTCACAGGATTCCTTTCAGAAGTGTACATGAATTGGTTATTTGCAACCATTTCAATTAGTTCTTGAGCTTCTGTAGGCGTCTTCTTCAGATGAAGAGATCCTCTAGTAGAGCTATCCAAAGACATCTTGGACAGTTCAGACAGACCATCATAGAAAATACCTATGATGCTCCATTCAGAAAGCATATCAGAGGGACACTTTCTGATTAATTGTTTGTATCTTTCCCAAGCTTCATAGAGGGATTCTCCTTCCTTCTGTCTGAAGGTTTGGACTTCCATTCTAAGCTTACTCAATTTTTGAGGTGGAAAAAACTTTGCCAAGAAGGCATTGACTAGCTTTTCCCAAGAGTTCAGGCTTTCTTTAGGTTGTGAGTCCAACCACATCCTAGCTCTGTCTCTTACAGCAAAAGGGAATAGCATAAGTCTGTAGACCTCAGGGTCAACCCCATTAGTCTTGACAGTGTCACAGATTTGCAAGAACTCAGCTAAAAACTGATGAGGATCTTCCAATGGAAGTCCATGGAACTTGCAATTCTGTTGCATCAGAGAAACTAATTGAGGCTTAAGCTCAAAGTTGTTCGCTCCAATGGCAGGGATAGAGATGCTTCTCCCATAAAAGTCGGGAGTAGGTGCAGTAAAGTCACCCAGCACCTTCCTTGCATTGTTGGCATTGTTGTTGTTTTCGGCTGCCATATCTTCTTCTTTGAAAATTTCTGTTAGGTCTTCTACAGAGAATTGTGCCTTAGCTTCTCTTAGCTTTCGCTTCAAGGTTCTTTCAGGTTCTGGGTCAGCCTCAACAAGAATGCTTTTGTCTTTGCTCCTGCTCATATGAAAGATAAGAGATCAAGGGAATATGGAATCCTCTATGTCACAGTATAGAGATTCCTTGAGGTGTCAGAGGAAACGAAAAATAGAAGGAAGAGGTAGAAAATTCGAACTTATCAAGAAAGATGGAGTTCGAATTGTGCATTAAGGATGAGTGTTAGTCCATAAATAGAAGGATGTGAGAAGAGGGGAAGTAATTTTCGAAAATTAAGTAAAAGATTTTAAAAACATTTTGAAAAACACTAATTGATTTTCGAAAACCAAGGGTGGGAAAGAAATCAAGTGATTTTTGAAAAAGATTTTGAAATAAGAAATTAAAAAGATATGATTGAAAACTATTTTGAAAAATATGTGATCAAGAAGATATGATTGAAAAGTTATGGTTTTAAAAAGATGTGATTGAGAAAATATGATTTGAAAAACAATTTAAAAAGATTTGATTTTGAAAATTAATGACTTGGCTAACAAGAAAAGATATGATTCAAACATTAAACCTTTCTCAACAGAAAAGGCAACATACTTGAAATATTGAATCAAATCATTAATTGATAGCAAGTATTTTTGAAAATGGAAAGAAATTGATTTTGAAAAAGATTTGATTGAAAAGATATGATTTGAAAAAGATTTGATTTTGAAAAATTTTGAAAACCTGAAAAAAAATTTGAATTAAAAACAGAATCTTCCCTCTTGTGCCATCCTGGCATTAAACGCCCAGAATGGTGCACATTCTGGCGTTTAACGCCCAAACTACTACCCTTTTGAGCGTTAAACGCCCAGCCAGGCACCCTGGCTGGCGTTTAAACGCCAATTTGCCCTTCTTCACTGGGCGTTTTGAACGCCCAGCTTTTTCTGTATAATTCCTCTGCTGTATAGTCTAAATCTTCAATTCTCTGTATTATTGACTTGAAAAGACACAAATTAAAAATATTTTTGGATTTTTAATAATGAGGAATAATCAAAATGCAACTAAAATCAAATAACAATGCATGCAAGATACCAAACTTAGCAGTTTGTATACTACTGACACTGACAAAATGAGAATGCATATGAGACACATAAACACTCAAGACAAGATAATTTAAAAATCGGAGCAATGAAATCATCAAGAACAACTTGAAGATTAATGAAGACACATGCATGAATGCAAAAAGAACAGAAACATGCAATTGACACCAAACTTAACATGAGACTCTAGACTCAAACAAGAAATATTTTTGGATTTTATGATTTTGTAATTTTTTGGATTTTTTTCGAAAATTAAGTGAAAAAAGAAAATAAAGATATCAAAACTCTTAATGAGAATTCTAGGAATCATGCAAAGTTAGTCTAAAGCTTCAGTCTAAAGGATTTAGACATGGCTAGCCAAGCTTCAGCAGGACATTGCATTCAAGAGCTAAATTGATGAAAATCAATCAGCTTTGGTGATGATAAGAACATCACCTTGAAACACTAGAATTCATTCTTAAGAACTCTGAAGAAAAAATACCTAATCTAAGCAACAAGATGAACCGTCAGTTGTCCAAACTCGAACAATCCCCGGCAACGGCGCCAAAAACTTGGTGCACTGGGTCGTCCAAGTAATAAACCTTACGCGAGTAAGGGTCGATCCCACGGAGATTGTTGGTATGAAGCAAGCTATGGTCATCTTGTAAATCTTAGTCAGGCAGACTCGAATGGTTATGGATGATGTATGAATAAAACATAAAGATAAAGATAGAGATACTTATGTAATTCATTGGTGAGAACTTCAGACAAGCGTATGGAGATGCTTTGTCCCTTCCGTCTCTCTGCTTTCCTACTGTCTTCATCCAATCCTTCTTACTCCTTTCCATGGCAAGCTGTATGTAGGGTTTCACCGTTGTCAGTGGCTACCTCCCATCCTCTCAGTGAAAATGTTCAACGCACCCTGTCACGGCACGGCTATTCAGCTGTCAGTTCTCGATCATGTCGGAATAGAATCCAGTGATTCTTCTGCATTTGTCACTAACGCCCCACAATCGCGAGTTTGAAACTCGTCACAGTCATTCAATCATTGAATCCTACTCAGAATACCACAGACAAGGTTTAGACCTTCCGGATTCTCTTGAATGCCGCCATCAATTCTAGCTTATACCACGAAGATTCCGATCAAGGGATCCAAGAGATAAACATTCAAGCCTTGTTTGCTTGTAGAATAGAAGTGGTTGTCAGGCACTCGTTCATAAGTGAGAATGATGATGAGTGTCACATAATCATCACATTCATCATGTTCTTGGGTGCAAATGAATATCTTAGAACAAGAATAAGCTGAATTAAATAGAAGAACAATAGTAATTGCATTAATACTCGAGGTACAGCAGAGCTCCACACCTTAATCTATGGTGTGTAGAAACTCCACCGTTGAAAATACATAAGAACAAGGTCTAGGCATGGCCGAATGGCCAGCCTCCCAGTGATCTAAAATAGCATAAGAATAAAGATAGCTACCAAGATCCCCTTTTACAATAGTAAAAGGTCCTATTTATAAAGAACTAGTAGCCTAAGGTTTACAAAGATGAGTAAATGACATAAAAATCCACTTCCGGGCCCACTTGGTGTGTGCTTGAGCTGAGCATTGAAGCATTTTCGTGTAGAGACTTCTCTTGGAGTTAAACGCCAGCTTTTGTACCAGTTTGGGCGTTTAACTCCCATTCTTGTGCCAGTTCCGGCGTTTAACGCTGGGCATTCTTGAGCTGATTTGGATCGCCGGTTTGGGCCATCAAATCTCGGGCAAAGTATGGACTATTATACATTGCTGGAAAGCCCAGGATGTCTACTTTCCAACGCCGTTAAGAGCGCGCCAATTGGGCTTCTGTAGCTCTAGAAAATCCACTTCGAGTGCAGGAAGGTCAGAATCCAACAGCATCTGCAGTCCTTTTTAGTCTCTGAATCAGATTTTTGCTCAAGTCCCTCAATTTCAGCCAGAAAATACTTGAAATCACAGAAAAACACACAAACTCATAGTAAAGTCCAGAAAAGTGAATTTTTACGAAAAACTAATAAAAATATACTAAAAACTAACTAAAACATACTAAAAACATACTAAAAACAATGCCAAAAAGCGTACAAATTATCCGTTCATCACGTACGCGTGACCGACGCGTACGCGTCGCCTGAAACTTTTGCAACCCGCATGCACGCGTGGCATACGCATACGCGTGGGTATGCAAATTGGCGTATATGAAAAATTGAACAGAGAGTTAGGTGGGAGTGATGATGGAACCGTGCGTCTGGCACGGATCTACGCGTGACCGATGCTTACGCATTCTTTACCTTTTAGCTCACCCACGCGTACACATGGACTACTGACGAGAGTCCATATTTCTTGATATATTTTAGCTTGATTTAGATGGACTTCATCACATAAACTCACACTTAAGTACCAAAATAGCATGCTTTTGTGTTTTGTCCCTAAATTGAACCCAAATGTGAAAACATGCAATTTTGTGCTTGAAATGAGCAATTTAAATCCCACTTTTATTCCATTTGATGCCATGACATGTTTGTTGAGTGATTTCTGGTCTTAGAGGCAAGAATGGATGGCCAAATGTTGAAGAAAGCATGTACAAGGGAGAAAATATGAAGAAAATAAGGAAAAGCACACACAGCGAAGTGTGCGTGCGCACAAGCGAGTATTTCTATGCGTGCATACGCATAGGTCAATTTTCAGCCAAGTGATCTGTGCGTCCGCACAGGTCCCTACACGTGATTCCATTAATGAAGCACGTGTCTCTCGAATTCTGAGGCCTTTTGGGAAATTTTGGAAGGCATGGATGCTGATTTTGAAGTGCTATATAAGGGGAGAATCAACACATTAGCACATATTAGGTTGTAGTTTAGTTTTTTTTTAGAAGTTTCTCATAATAGTAGGGGTAGGAGTAGTGTAGTATAGAAAAATTCTCTCTTAGGGTTTTAGTTAGGGTTTGTAGCATTTTATACTTCAAGTTTGATTTTGGATTCTAGCAATTTTCATTGTAAGTATTCCTTCAATTGTCTCTTTTAATACATTGCTTGTTCTACATTTTCTCTTATTTTCATTTCTCTTGCCAATTTATATAGTTTTGCAATTTTGGATTTCTAGTTGATTAATTTGATGTTTGATGGCTTTTATATGTTTGTTTGAGTTAATTTTATTGATTTTGATCATTTATGGTTCATAGCTTTTACCATTTTTCCAATTTTACCATGTTTTATGTTTATGCCCTCTATGTGTTTGATGAAATGCCAAGCTTAGTTATGGGGTAGATTTCCACCCCTTGGCTTGGGAAAAATGAGTTTATGGATTAATAGAGCCATAATGTCTAACATTTAGTGATAATTCTTGGGTTGTTACTTGTTATTATTTCCACTAACGCTTGCTTTTTACCAATTAATTTGGTAAGTTAGCTAGAATTTGTGGATTAATTACAATTATGCTCACTTAACTTATCCTTCGATATTAAGGGTTGACTTAGTGAGATTAATCCATCAAAATTATCATAGTTGTGGTTATGGCAAGGAAGGGATTCCATAACTCATCCCAAGTCAAGGTTTTATTTATGTTTTGAACCACTTTTCCATCACTTTATAGCATTACTTGTTTATATTACATACATAGTTCTTTTATTCCTTTATTAGTTTATTAATTGCAATTTTGAATCGTTCTTTAATTCCTTTATTCTGTTTCCTTCCTTATTGAAAACACCCCTTTGCTCTTCACAACCAAAATTGTGCACTTGTTGTCATTAGTTCCTAGGGAGAACGACCCGGGAGTCTAAATACTCTCGGTAAATTTCGTATTGAATTGTGACATCTTTTGGATTGAATTTTGATTGTGAGATTTTATTGTTGATTTGGACTATACTACCAACGAAGGAATTCCATTTTGAGAAACTCTAGATCAACGATAAAACACTCACTATCAGCCGCGTGCGCGTCGTATGCGCCGCGTCACTTATTTAGTGCGCTGCCCTGTTCTGTTCTCTTTCAAACTTCTTTTCTTTCCTTTTTTTTCAAATCCTAATTCTTTCTTCTTCTTCTTCTTACTCTCTTCTTCATTCTTCTTCTTCTCTCTTTCTTAATCTCTTCTTCTTCCATTCTTACTACTCTTCTCTCACTCTCACTCTCAATTACCTCCCTATTTTCATCATCTTCTTCTTAAGGTTTCCTTTCTTTGTCTCTTCTACTCTCTATTTTTGGCATTCTTCATGTTGGTGTTAGAATTTTATTTGGGTGATTAAATTGCTATATGTTAGCTTGTGGATGTTATGAGGAGTGTTTTGACAATTGACATTTTAATTTGGGTCTTATATATGTTTGGATTAATCCCCTGACTTCTTATATTTAGATAGCACACCAAGTGTTTGTGAAAAAGCTCTCATGGTATTTTGATTTCTTTTCTATTTTATTCTTATACTTCAATGCCTCTTTTTCACAAACCTTGCAATCCATTGTGTATTGAGTATATTAGTCATTTATTGTCACCATGGAAGTGCTCATTATTTTGTTACATGTGATAATTATTTTTGCTATTGATGCTTGAGCTATGCTTCTCATGCTTGTTACTTGCATGCGTTTAATCCTCTTGTATCTAGTTGCTTTGATATGCCTTGATGATATTACTTGATGTCCTATTTTGGGTCGTCCAAGTAATACCTTACGTGAGTAAGGGTCGATCCCACGGAGATTGTCGGCTTGAAGCAAGCTATGGTCATCCTGTAAATCTCAGTTAGGCGGATTCAAATGGTTATAAGGTTTTGATAATTAAAAGAGAAATAAAACATAAAATAGGATAGAGATACTTATGCAATTCATTGGTGGGAATTTCAGAAAAGCGTATGGAGATGCTTTGTTCCCTCTGAGCCTCTACTTTCCTGTTGCCCTCATCCAATCTTGGGTACTCCCTTCCATGGCAAGCTGTATGTTGGTGGATCACTGTTGTCAATGGCTACCATCCGTCCTCTCAGTGAAAACATGTCCGCTATGGTTTCCCGCATGGCTAATCAGCTGTCGGTTCTCGATCGTGTCGGAACAAGATCCATCGATCCTTTTGCACACTGTCACTGCACCCAACAGTTACGAATTTGAAATGCGTCAAGTCATCCAATCCCAGATCCTACTCGGAATACCACAGACAAGGTTTAGACTTTTCGGATCTCAAGAATACTACCATTTGATTCTACCTTATACCACGAAGACTCTGATCTCACGGAATGGAAGGCTCTATTTTCAGGAGAGGCAACCATGCGTCGTGAACCAGGAGGACAAGAGATACACACTCAAGCTCTCGCAAATAGAATGGAAGTGGTTGTCAGGCACACGTTCATAAGGGAGGATGATGATGAGTGTCACGGATCATCACATCCATCAGGTTGAAGTACGAGTAAATATCTTAGAATAAGAATAAGCGTGAATTGAATAGAAAAACAATAGTACTTTGCATTAATTCATGAGCAACAGCAGAGCTCCACACCTTAATCTATGAGGTGTAGAAACTCCACCGTTGAAAATACATAAGTGATGATGGTCTAGGCATGGCCGAATGGCCAGCCCTCAAAACGTGATCAAGAGATCAAAAGTGATCCTAAGGTAGTCTCAAAAATGATCTAAAGATATGAATACAATAGTAAAAAGTGTTATTTATACTAAACTAGTAAACTAGGTTTACAGAAAATGAGTAACTAAGTGTAGATAGTGCAGAAATCCACTTCCGGAGCCCACTTGGTGTGTGTTTGGGCTGAGCATTGAAGCTTTCACGTGAATAGGCTCTTCTTGGAGTTTAAACGCCAGTTTTGGTGCCAGTTTTGGCGTTTAACTCCAGCTTTGGTGCCAGTTCTGGCGTTTTACGCCAAAAAAGGGTCTCTGGTGGGCGTTTGGACGCCAGTTTGGGCCACCAAATCTCGGGAAAAGTATAGACTATTATATATTTCTGGAAAGCCCAAGATGTCTACTATCCAACGCAATTAAGAGTGCACCAATTGAGCTTCTATATCTCCAAAAAATCCACTTCGAGTGTAGGGAGGTCAGAATCCGACAGCATCTTCAGTCCTTTCTCAGCCTCTAAATCAGATTTTTGCTCAGGTCCCTCAATTTTTGCCAGAAATACCTGAAATCACAGAAAAACACACAAACTCATAGTAAACTCTAGAAATGTGATTTTTGCATAAAAACTAATAAAAATATACTAAAAAGTAACTAAAACATATTAAAAACTATGTAAAACCAATGCCAAAAAGCTTATAAATTATCCGCTCATCACAACACCAAACTTAAATTGTTGCTTTTCCCCAAGCAACTGAAAACAAAATAGGATAAAAAGAAGAGAATATACAATAAATCTCAAAATATCAATGAAATTTAGTCCCAATTAGATGAGCGGGGCTAGTAGCTTTTTTCCTCTGAACAGTTTTGGCATCTCACTTTATCCTTTGAAGTTTAGAATGATTGGCATCCATTAGGAACTCAGAATTTAGATAGTGTTATTGATTCTCCTAGTTCAGTATGTTGATTCTTGAACACAACTACTTTATGAGTCTTGGTCATGACCCTAAGCACTTTGTTTTCCAGTATTACCACCGGATACATAAATGCCACAGACACATAACTGGGTAAACATTTTTAGATTGTGACTCAGTTTTGCTAAAGTCCCTAGTTAGAGGTGTCCAGAGTTCTTAAGCACACTCTTTTGCTTTGGATCATGACTTTAAACACTCAGTCTCAAGCTTTTCACTTGGACCTTCATGACACAAGCACATGGTTAGGGACAGCTTGATTTAGCCCCTTAGGCGAGGATTTTATTCCTTTGGGCCCTCCTATCCACTAATGCTTAAAGCCTTGGATCCTCTTTACCCTTGTCTTTTGGTTTAAAGGGCTATTGGCTTTTTCTGCTTGCTTTTTCTTTTTCTTTTTCTTTTTTTAATTTTTGCCACTTCTTTTTTCGCAAGCTTTGTTATTCACTGCGTTTTCTTGCTTCAAGAATCAATTTTATGATTTTTCGGATCATCAATAACATTTCTCTTTTTTTTTCATCATTTTTTCAAGACCCAACAATTTTAACATTCATAAACTTCACTATAAAAAATATGCACTGTTCAAGTATTCATTCAGAAAACAAAAAGTATTGCCACCACATCAAAATAATTAGACTAATTTCAAGATAAAAGTCGAAATCCATGTACTTCTTGTTCTTTTGTAATTAGAAACATTTTTCATTTAAGAAAGGTGAAGGATTCATGGAATCATTCATAGCTTTAAGACATAGACACTAGACACTAATGATCATGTAATGAAGCTAAAACATAGTCAAATATAAAGCATAAAAATCAAAAAATAGAAAAATAAGAACAAAAGAAATTAAAGAACGAGTCCACCTTAGTGATGGCGGCTTGTTCTTCCTCTTGAAGATCTTATGGAGTGCTTGAGCTCCTCAATATCTCTTCCTTGCCTTTGTTGTTCTTCCCTCATGGCTTTTTGGTCCTCTCTAATTTCATGGAGGATAATGGAATGCTCTTGGTGCTCCATCCTTAGTTGCTCCATGTTGGAACTCAAATCTCATAGAGAAGTGTTGAGTTGTTCCCAATAGTTGTGTGGAGGAAAATGCATCCCCTGAGGCATCTCAGGGATTTCTTGATGAGGGACTTCCTCATGCGTTTGTTGAGGTCCATGAGTGGGCTCTCTTGTTTGCTCCATCCTCTTGTTTGATCCATCCTCTATGACAATTCCTGCTAAATTACATAGGTGGCAGATGAGATGAGGGAAGACTAACCTTGCTAAAGTGGAAGGTTTGTCAGTAACCTTGTATAGTTCTAGAGGTATGATCTCATGAACTTCAACTTCCTCTCCAATCATGATGCTATGAATCATGATAGCCTGATCCACAGTTACTTCGGATCGGTTGCTAGTAGGAATGATAGAGCGTTGGATGAACTCCAACCATCCTCTAGCCACAAGCTTAAGGTCAAGCCTTCTTAATTGAACCGGCTTGCCTTTGGAGTCTCTCTTCTATTGAGCTCCTTCTACACATATGTCCATGAGGACTTGGTCCAACCTTTGATCAAAGTTGACCCTTCTAGTGTAAGGGCGTGCATCTCCTTGCATCATTGGCAAGTTGAATGCCAACCTTACATTTTTCAGACTGAAATCTAAGTATTTTTTCCGAACCATTGTGAGCCAATTCTTTGGGTTCGGGTTCATACTTTGATCATGGTTTCTAGTGATCCATGCATTAGCATAGAACTCTTGAACCATTAAGATTCCGACTTGTTGAATGGGATTGGTGAGAGCTTCCCATCATCTTCTCCAAATCTCATGTCGGATCTCTGGATATTCGCTCCTTTTGAGCTTGAAGGGGACCTCGGGGATCACCTTCTTCTTGGCCACAACTTCATAGAAGTGGTCTTGATGGACCTTTGAGATAAACCTCTCCATCTCCCATGACTCAGAGGTGGAAGCAATTGCCTTCCCTTTCCTCTTCCTTGAGGTTTCTCTGGCCTTATGTGCCATTAATGGTTATTGAAAACAAAAAGCAACGCTTTTTCCAACTCCAAACTTAAGAGGTTTGCTCATCCTCGAGAAAAAGAAGAAAGAAGAGAGTATAAGAAGAAGAAAAGTGGGAGATGGAGGCTTGAGAGGTTTCAGCCAAGGGGGGTTTTGAGTGTATATGATGTGTGAAAATGAAGGAGTGAGGAGGGGTATTTATAGGGAAGAGAGGGAGTTGGTTCGTGTGAGAAGGGATGGGTTTGGGAGGGAAATGGTTTGAATTTGAGTGGGTGGGGGTAGGTGGGTTGTATGATGGGTTTATGGGAATTAAGGAATGGATGTGAGTCGTGAAGAGAATATGGGGAAGAGGGTAAGGTTTGATAGGTGAGGGGTGTTATGGAAAAGTGTGAAGAGGAGAGAGAGTGAGGTAGGGTAAGTGGGGATCCTGTGGGGTCCACACATCCTGAGGTGTCAAGGATTTTCATCCCTGCACCTTTCTGGCATTAAACGCCCTCTATGTGCCAATCCTGGCGTTTAAACACCAGTGTGCCTGCCAGTTCTGGCATTTAAACGCCAGATTGCTGCCCATTTCTGGCATTTAAACGCCCAGAATGGTGCCAGGCTGGGTGTTAAACGCCCATTTTGGTATCCTTACTGGTGTTTAAACGCCAGTAAGCTCTTCCTCCAAGGTGTGCTATTTTTGATCCTATTTTTGATTGTGATTTAATTTTTGCAATTATTTTTGTGACTCCACATGATCATCATCCTAAAGAAAACATAAAATAACATAGATAAATAAAATAAAATTCGGTTGCCTCCCAATAAGCGCTTCTTTAATGTCAATAGCTTGACAGTGAGCTCTTTTCAGAGCTTCACAGGTGCTTAGAGCATGGTTGGGGCCTCCCAACACCAAACTTAGAGTTTGAATGTGGGGGCTTTGCTTGACTCTGTATTGAGAGAAGCCTTTCATGCTTCCTTTCCATGGTTACAGAAGAAGATCCTTGAGCCTTAAACACACGGTAGTCCTCATTGAATTAAAGGACTAACTCTCCTCTGTCCATATCAAGCACAGCTCTTGCTGTGGCTAGGAAGGGTCTTCCAAGGATGATAGATTCATCATCATCCTTCCCAGTGTCTAGGATTATGAAGTCAGTAGGGATGTAAAGGCCTTCAACCTTTACCAAGACATCCTCTACAAGTCCATAAGCCTGTTTCTTTGATTTGTTTGCCATCTCCAGTGAGATTCTTATAACTTGTACCTCAAAGATCCCTAGTTTTTCCATTACAGAGAGTGGCATGAGGTTTACACTTGACCCCAGGTCACACAGAGCCTTCTCAAAGGTCATGGTGCCAATGGTGCAAGGTATTAAGAACCTTCCGGGATCTGATTTCTTTTGAGGTATCTTTAGCTGAGCCAAGGCATTTAGTTCATTAATGAGCAATGGAGGTTCATCCTCTCAAGTTTCATTACCAAATAATTTGGCTTTCAGCTTCATGATTGCTCCTAGATACTGAGCAACTTGCTCTTCAGTAACAACTTCATCTTCTTCAGAGGAAGAATATCCGTCAGAGCTCATGAATGGTAGTAGTAAGTTCAGTGGAATCTTTATGGTCTCTAGATGAGCCTTAAATTCCTTTGGTTACCCAATAGGGAACTTCTTGTTGGCTAGTGGATGTCCCATGAGGTCTTCCTCACTGGAAATCACTACCTTTCCTTCCTCTACATGTTCGGCCATGTTGGATGTGTAGAGGTCCTTGCACTCTCTTTTTGGATTCTCTTATGTATTGCTTGGGAGAGTGCTAGGAAGAGTTTCAGTAACTCTTTTACTCAGCTAACCCACTTGTGCCTCCAAATTTCTAATGGAGGACCGTGCCTCAGTCATGAAACTGAGAGTGGCATTGGATAGATCAAAGACTATGTTTACTAAGCCAGGGATGCTCTGCTCAGAATTCTCTGTATGTTGCTGAAAAGATGATAGAAAAAGTTTGCTATTGCCAAACCTATTTCTCCCACCATTATTGTTATTGAAGCCTTGTTGAGTCTTCTATTGATCTTCTATGAGAAATTTGGGTGATTCCTCCATGAAAAATTATAGGTGTTTCCATAGGATTCTCCCATGTAATTCACCTCTTCCATTGCATGATTCTCAAGGTCATAAGCTTCACCTTCAGAGGAGGCTTCTTTAACACTGCCGGATGCAGCTTGTAATCTAGTCAGATTCTGAGAAATCATATTGACTTGCTGAGTCAATATTTTGTTCTGAGCCAATATGGCATTCAGAGTGTCAATCTCAAGAACTCATTTCTTCTGAGTCGTCCCATTATTCACAGGATTTCTTTCTGAAGTGTACATGAACTGGTTATTTGCAACCATTTCAATGAGTTCCTGGGCTTCTGCAGGTGTTTTCAGATGAAGAGATCCACCAACAGAGTGGTCCAATGACATCTTGGATAACTCAGACAGACCATCATAGAATATACATATGATGCTCCATTCTGGAAACATGTCAGAAGGACACCTTTTGGTTAATTGCTTGTATCTTTCCCAATCTTCATACAGGGATTCACCTTCCTTTTGTCTAAAGCTTTGGACATCCACTCTTAGCTTACTCATCTTTTGAGGTGGAAAGAATTTGGTCAAGAAAGCATTGACCAGCTTGTCCCAAGAGTTTAGGCTTTCTCTAAGTTGTGAATACAACTATGTCCTAGCTTTGTCTCTTACAGCAAAAGGGAAAAGCATAAGTCTGTAGACCTCAGGATCAACCCCATTGGTCTTAACAGTATCACAGATCTGCAAGAATTCAGAAAAGAAATGATGAGGATCTTCTGATGAAAGTCTATGAAACTTGCATTTCTGCTGCATCAGGGAAACTTGTTGAGGCTTAAGCTCAAAGTTGTTTGCTCCAATGGCAGGAATTGAGATGCTTCTTCCATAGAAGTTGGAAGTTGGTGCAGCATAGTCACCAAGCATTTTCCTTGCATTGTTGGCATTATTTTCAGCTACCATGTCTTCTTTTTTTTCAAAAATTTCTGTTAGGTCCTCTTGAGAGAGTTGTGCTTTAGCTGCTCTTAGCTTCCTCTTCAGAGTCCTTTCAGGTTTAGGATCAGTTTCAACAAGAATGCCTTTATCTTTGTTCCTACTCATATGAAAGAGAAGAAAACAAAGAAAGTATAGAATCTTCTATGTCACAGTATAGAGAATCCTTGATGTGTCAGAGGAAAAGAAGAATAGAAGGATGAGGTAGAGAGAAGAATTCAAACTTATAGAGAGGGAGGGGGTCCGAATTATTAAAGGAGGATAAGTGTTAGTGATTAAATAGAAAGAGATGGGAGAGAGAAAAAATTTGAATATTGAATAAAAGAAAAGGAAAAATATTTTTGCTTTTATTTTAAAAATTGGTTAGTATTCGAAAATTAAGAAAGGAATAAAACAAAATTAGAGTTTAAAACAATTAGTTAATTAAAAAGATTCTTGAAAAAGTTGTTAGTGGTTTTCGAAAATTGGAGAGAGAAAAGTAGTTAGGTGGTTTTGAAAAGATAAGAAATAGTAAATTTTTAAAATCAAACAAAAAGTCAAGTAGTTAATTGAAAAAGATTTGAAAATCAATTTTGAGAAGATAGGAAGTTAGAAAAGATTTTGAAATTAAGATTTGAAAAAGATATGATTTGAAAAGGATTTGATTGAAAAAATATGTGTTAGAAAATATATGATTGAAAAAGATTTGATTTTTAAAATTAAAGTTGATTACTTGACTAACAAGAAACTAAAAGTTATGATTCTAGAATTTAAAGATTGAACCTTTCTTAACAAGAAAGTAACAAACTTGAAATTTTTTTAATCAAATCCTTAATTGTTAGCAAGGTTTTCGAAAATATGAAATAAGAATAAGAAAAAGATTTTGAAAATCAATTTTTAAAATTTTTCGAAAATATTAAAAAGGAAAATGAAAAAGATTTGATTTTGAAAAAGATATGATTGATAGGAGAGGATATGAAAAAGATAGGATTTTGAAAAATTAGTTTTAAAACTTGAAAAATTGAAAAAGATTTGAATTGAAAACAAAATTACCTCCTTGGTGTTATCCTGGCATTAAACACCTAGAATAGTATCCATTCTGGCGTTTAACGCCCACTTGGCTACCTCCTTGGGTGTTGAACGCCCAGCCAGGTATCTTGGTTGGCGTTTAAACGCCAAAAATCCTTCTTTACTGGGCGTTTTGAACGCCCAGCTTTTTCTTTGTGATTCCTCTACTGTATGTTCTGAATCTTCAATTCTCTATATTATTGACTTGAAAAGACATAATTTTGAATTTTTTTTTTTAATTTTTAATGGTGAGAGAGAAAAACAACAGAATGAAATTAAACATGAAAAACTAAGATCAAAACAAGGAATGCATGCAAGAACACTTTGAAAGTCAAGATGAACATCAAGAACACTATGAAGATCATGATAAACATCAAGAACATATTTTTGAAAATTTTTAAGAAAAGAAAGACATGCAAGACACCAAACTTAGAAATTTTCATACTAGAGACACTAACAAATTGAGAATGCACATGAGAAACAACAAAAGACACAAAACACTACAGAATTTAAAGATCAGACAAAGAAAATCATCAAGAACAACTTGAAGATCAATGAAGAACACAAGAACACACTTTTGAAAAATGCAAGAAGAATAAAGACATACAATTGACACCAAACTTAAAAATTGACACTAGACTCAAACAGGAAACACAAAATATTATTTTTTTATTTTACGATTTTATAAAAAAAATTTGTATTTTTTTTGAAAATTATTTTGAAAAAGAAAATAAAGAAATTCAAAATTTTTAATACGAATTCCAAGAATCATGCAATGTTAGTCTAAAGCTTCAATCTAAAAAGATTAGACATGGCTAGCCAAGCTTCAGCAGGACATTACATGCAACAGCTAAATTGATGGGAATCAACTAGCTTCTGTGATGATAAAAGCATCATCTGAAACTCTAGAATTCATTCTTAAGAATTATGAAGAACAAAACAAAACAAATAAGAAAAAGAAAATTACCTAATCTGAGCAACAGGATAAACCGTCAAATGTCCAAACTCGAACAATCCCCGGCAACGGCGCTAAAAACTTGGTACACAAAATCGTGATTCACACTTTTCACAATTCCGCATAGCTGACCAGCAAGTGCACTGGGTCGTCCAAGTAATACCTTACGTGAGTAAGGGTCGATCCCACGGAGATTGTGGGCTTGAAGCAAGCTATGGTCATCTTGTAAATCTCAGTCAGGCAGATTCAAATGGTTATAAGGTTTTGATAATTAAAAAAAAAATAAAACATAAAATAGGATAGAGATACTTATGCAATTCATTGGTGGGAATTTCAGATAAGCGTATGGAGATGCTTTGTTCCCTCAGAGCCTCTACTTTCCTATTGCCCTCATCCAATCTTGTGTACTCCCTTTCATGGCAAGTGGTGCACGAAATTGCAATAACACTTTTTGCAATCCGCACAACTAACCAGCAAGTGCACTGGGTCGTCCAAGTAATACCTTACGTGAGTAAGGGTCGAATCCCACGGAGATTATTGGTTTGAAGCAAGCTATGTTTATCTTATTATTCTTAGTCAGGATTCCAACAACAGTGTTTTTCAAGTTCAGTGAAGAAAGGGAAAAGGGCATAAAATAAATACTTGTTATGCAGTAATGGAGAATATGTTGGAGTTTTGGAGATGCTTTGTCTGATTTATTCCTGTAATGTAATATTCCATCCATGGAAAAGTGCAAAGTTCCCTCCATGGCAAGCTGTATGTAGGGTGTCACCGTTGTCAATGGCTACTTCCCATCCTCTCAGTGAAAATGGTCCAAATGCTCTGTCATAGCACGGCTAATCATCTGTCGGTCCTCAATCAGGTTGGAATAGAATCCAATGATTCTTTTGCGTCTGTCACTAACGCCCAGCCTTCAGGAGTTTGAAGCTCGTCACAGTCATTCAATCCCAGAATCCTACTCGGAATACCACGAACAAGGTTTAGACTTTCCGGATTCTCATGAATGCCGCCATCAATCTAGCTTATACCACGAAGATTCTAATTAAAGAATATAAAAGAAGCTCATTCAATCTGATGTAGAACGGAGGTGGTTGTCAGGCACACGTTCATGGATTGAGGAAGGTGATGAGTGTCACGGATCATCACCTTCTTCATAATTAAGCGCGAATGAACATCTTAGAAAGGAACACGCACGTTTGACTAGAGAAATAGAAACAATTGCATTAATTCATCGAGATGCTGCAGAGCTCCTCACCCCCAATAATGGAGTTTAGAGACTCATGCCGTCAAAGTGTATAAAATTCAGATCTAAAAAATATCATGAGGTACAAGATAAGTCTCTAAAAGTTGTTTAAATAGTAAACTAGTAACCTAGGTTTACAGAATATGAGTAAACTAAGATAATTGGTGCAGAAATCCACTTCTGGGGCCCACTTGGTGTGTGCTGGGGCTGAGACTAAAGCTATCCACGAGCTGAGGCTTTTCTTGGAGTTGAACTCCAAGTTATAACATGTTTTGGGCGTTCAACTCCGGATCATGACGTGTTTCTGGCGTTTAACTCCAGACAGCAGCATGTACTTGGCGTTCAACGCCAAGTTACGTCGTCTATCATCGCGCAAAGTATGGATTATTATATATTGCTGGAAAGCCCTGGATGTCTACTTTCCAACGCCGTTGAGAGCGCGTCAATTGGACTCCTGTAGCTCCAAAAAATCCATTCCGAGTGCAGGAAGGTCAGGATCCAACAGCATCAGCAGTCCTTTTTCAGCCTAACTCAGATTTTTGCTCAACTCCCTCAATTTCAGCCAGAAAATATCTGAAATCACAGAAAAATACACAAACTCATAGTAAAGTCCAGAAATATGATTTTTGCCTAAAAACTAATAATATTTTATTAAAAACTGATTAAAACATACTAAAATCTACATGAAATTACCCCCAAAAAGCGTATAAAATATCCGCTCATCACAACACCAAACTTAAACTGTTGCTTGTCCTCAAGCAACTAGATAAATAAAATAAGATGAAAAGAATTTAAGAAGTAATTATATCTTAGAGTTTTAAATGGAGCTCAGATTCTTATTAGATGAGCAGGGCTTGTAGCTTTTTGTTTCTGAATAGTTTTGGCATCTCCCTCTATCCTTTGAAATTCAGAATGATTGGCATCCATAGGAACTCAGAATTCAGATAGTATTATTGATTCTCCTAGTGTAATATGTTGATTCTTGAACACAGTTACTTTATGAGTCTTGGCCGTGGCTCTAAGCACTTTGTTTTCCAGTATTACCACCAGATACATAAATGCCACAGACACATGACTAGGTGAACCTTTTCAGATTGTGACTCAGCTTTGCTAAAGTCCCCAGTTAGAGGTGTCCAGAGCTCTTAAGCACACTCTTTTTGCCTTGGATCACGACTTTAACCACTCAGTCTCAAGTTTTTCACTTGGACCTGCATGCCACAAGCACATGGTTAGGGACAGCTTGATTTAGCCGCTTAGGCCTGGAACTATTTCCTTAGGCCCTCCTATCCACTGATGCTCAAAGCCTTGGATCCTTTTCACCCTTGCCTTTTGGTTTTAAGGGCTGTTGGCTTTTATTCCTTTTCTTGATCCAATGATTTCTTGTAAAAGTTTTTTTTTTCACTACTTTTTCTTGCTTCAAGAATCAAATTCATGATTTTTCAGACCATCAATAATATTTTTCGTGTTCCTCATTCTTTCAGGAGCCAATATTCATAAAATTCAAGATAAAAATTATGCAATGTTCAAGCATTCATTCAGAGAACAAAAAGTGTTGCCACCACATATAGTTAATTATAATTTTTATTATTAAGAACTCAAAAAAATAAATTACTTCTTCATTCTAATTATCTACTATTTTATTCATGCCTGATGATGATGAGAAAAATAAATTATAACTTAATTGGAAATAAAACCAGAATAGATATACTAATTACTACTACTACTATATATGTCTCCTAAGGTAAATTTCTATAATAACACTATCACTGAGTTAAAGCTAAAATGAGAACTCAACAACCTGTGTTTTGAGAAGTAGATGTTCCTCTGATCTGTGGGGTGCTTGGTCCTTCAAGGATTAATTTCTGGCGCTTCAGCTCCCTTAAATCACGCCCTTGCTCTTCCTGTTCCTTAAGCAGTTTGCAAAGCATGCTACTTTGATTGTTCTGTTCTTCCTTTATTTGGTTCATAGCTTCTTGCAATTTGGAAATAGATGCCTCAAGATGTTCCCAATATTCGAATTGAGGAAGTTCTGGGAGGACTTCTTGTGCTCTCCTCTTGATTGGATCATCCTGCAGCTGTTGTCTTTCCATTGATATTTTAGTGATTGGCCTCTCAACTGAAATATATTCTGTTATTCCCATCTTCACTCCGGCATCTCTGCAGAGCATAGAAATTAAGCTTGGATAGGCCAATCTGGCGTCCTTGGAATTCCTGTTTGCTATTTTGTATAGTTCACACGAGATCAGTTGATGAACTTCTACTTCTTTTCCCAACATAATGCAGTGAATCATCACTGCTCTTTTAACAGTAACTTCAGAACGGTTGCTGGTGGGAAATATGGAACGCCCAATGAAATCCAGCTAGCCTCTGGCTACTAGTTTGAGATCTTCTCTTTTGAGTTGATTTGGGATGCCAGTCGTGCTGGTGGTCCACCTGGCTTCAGGGATGCATATATCCTCTAGAATCTTGTCCAAGCCTTTATTTACCCTCATCATTCTCCTGTTAAAGGAGTCTGGGTCATCTTTCAGTTGAGGAAGCTTAAAGATCTCCCTGATTTTGTCAGGATAGGTATGAACAATCTTTCCTCTGACTAAGGTCCGATGATCATAGAGGGCAGCTCCAATTATTCTTTGCCTGTCTGTCTGCCATAGATTAGCATAGAACTCTTGAACCATGTTCCTTCCCACTTTCGTTTCAGGATTGGCTAGGATTTCCCAGTTCCTGTTTCGAATTTGTTCTTGGATCTCTGGATATTCATCTTCTTTCAGATCGAACTTGACTTCCGGGATCACTGATCTTAGACTCATTACTTTGTAGTAATGGTCTGAATGTTCTTTAGTTAAGAACTTCCCTTGATTCCAAAGTGGCTTTGGAATATTCTCTTTCTTGCCTCTTGGGTTGGGTTGCTTTCCTTTAGGTGCCATGATTAAAGTGAGAATGTTTTTGTGATCACGGATAAGCACACCAAACTTAGAGGTTTGCTTGTCCTCAAGCAAAAGAAAAGAGAGAAGAGGAATAGGAGGAGAGCAAGTGTGGAATGGTGGATGATGAGAGGGGCGCCGAAAGTGGATATAAAAGGGAGGGGGTGGGTTTTTGAAAATAAGAAAGAGATATAAGATAAGTATGACTAGAAAAGGATATAATTTAAAAAGATATGAATGATATTTGAAAATAAATTTGAAATTTATAATTTGAAAAAGATTTTAAAAGATAATTAAGTTGGGAAAGAGCTTGGAAAAAGAGTTGGATTGGATTGAAAATCAACTGTTTTTATGGATTAAGATGCATGTGAAATCTTTGAAATAGGGATTTCAGAAATTAGAGATTTAGAAATTAGGATTAAAAAATTTTGAAATTGAAGGATGATATTTGGAAACATGTTTATGCAAGAAATCATGAATTGAAACATAAAAATTAGAAAATTTTGGAAGAAAAACGAATTTTACCTCCTCCCCACCATCCTGGCGTTAAACGCCCAAACGCTGCATGTTTTGGGCGTTTAACACCCAATTGATGCTTCTCCTGGGCGTTCAACGCCCAGCTGTTGCTTCTTTCTGGCGTTGAACGCCAGGAAGTCCTTTGTCACTGGGCATTTTTCTGAACGCCCAAGACACTGTCAATCTGGCGTTAAACGCCCAGAAGGTGCTTCTTTCTGGCGTTCAACGCCCAGAAGATGCTCCTTTCTGGCGTTTAACGCCCAGATGGCTACCCTTACTGGCGTTGAACGCCCAGTGGATGCTTCTTTTGGGCGTTCAATGCCCAAAACGTTTCTCACTGGCTTTTCCACGCTAGTGAGCTTCCAGATTCCCTTGTAACTCTGTGAACTCAAACAATTGCTATTTTACCTTTTGAAGATACTTGACACATACCTGTAAAGAAAAGGAAATTTATTTAATTAGTAAATAAACATTGTAAATGGCTGGGTTGCCTCCCAGCAAGCGCTTCTTTATTGTCTTTAGCTGGACTATTACTGAGCTCTAATAAAGTCTTAGTTTTGAGCATTCTTGCTCAAAATTACTTTCAAGATAATGTTTAATTCTCTGTCCATTAACAATGAACTTTTTGTTAGAGTCATTATCCTGAAGCTCTACGTATCCATATGGTGACACACTTGTAATCACATACGGACCTCTCCACCGGGATTTTAATTTCCCAGGGAATAATTTGAGCCTAGAATTAAATAGCAGAACTTTCTGCCCCGGCTCAAAGACTCTGGATGACAATTTCTTATCATGCCATCTTTTCGCTTTCTCTTTGTATATTTTTGCAATCTCGAAAGCATTGAGTCTAAATTCCTCTAGCTCATTTAACTGAAGCAATCGTTTTTCTCCAGCTAACTTGGTATCAAGGTTCAGGAATCTGGTTGCCCAGTAGGCCTTATGTTCCAGTTCCACTGGCAAGTGACATGCCTTTCCATACACAAGCTGGTATGGAGAGGTCCCTATAGGGGTCTTGAATGCTGTTCTGTATGCCCACAGAGCATCATCCAAGTTTCTTGCCTAATCCCTTCTACGGTTAATTACAGTCCGTTCCAGGATTCTTTTGAGTTCTCTATTTGAGACTTCAGCTTGTCCATTAGTCTGTGGATGGTATGGAGTGGCTACCCTGTGGCTAACTCCATAACGAACCAAAGCAGAGTAAAGCTGTTTATTGCAGAAATAAGTGCCCCCATCACTGATTAATACTCTAGGGGTACCAAATCTGCTGAAGATGTGTTTCTAGAGGAATTTTAACACTGTTTTAGTGTCATTAGTGGGTGTTGCAATAGCCTCCACCCATTTGGATACATAATCCACTGCCACCAGAATATAAATGTTTGAGTATGATGGTGGGAAAGGTCCCATAAAGTCAATACCCCATACATAAAATAACTCAATCTCCAAGATCCCTTGTTGAGGCATGGCATAACTGTGAGGCAGATTGCCAGATCTTTGGCAACTGTCACAATTAAGTATAAACACTTGGGAATCTTTATAGAGAGTAGGCCAGTAGAAGCCACATTGGAGGACTCTTGTGGCTGTTTGCTCACTTCCAAAATGTCCTCCATACTGTGATCCATGGTAGTGCCATAGGATATTCTGCGCTTCTTCCTTAGGCACACATCTACGGATTACTCCGTCTGCACATCTCTTGAAGAGATATGGTTCATCCCAAAGATAGTACTTTGCATCTGTGATCAATTTCTTTGATTGCTGCCTACTATACTCCTTGGGTATGAATCTTACTGACTTGTAGTTTGCGATATCTGCAAACCATGGCACTTCCTGGATGGCAAAGAGTTGCTCATCCGGAAAGGTTTCAGAGATCTCAGTAAGAGGGAGGGACGCCCCTTCTACTGGCTCTATTCGGGACAGGTGATCTGCTACTTGATTCTCTGTCCCTTTTCTGTCTCTTATTTCTATATCAAACTCTTGCAGAAGCAACACCCATCTAATGAGTCTGGGTTTTGAATCCTGCTTTGTGAGTAGATATTTAAGAGCAGCATGATCAGTGTACACAATCACTTTTGATCCTACCAAGTAGGATCTGAACTTGTCAATGGCGTAAACCACTGCAAGTAGTTCTTTTTCTGTGGTTGTGTAATTTTTCTGTGCGTCATTTAAAACACGACTGGCATAGTAAATAACGTGCAGAAGCTTGTCATGCCTCTGTCCTAATACTGCACCAATGGCATGGTCACTGGCATCACACATCAATTCAAATGGTAATGTCCAGTCTGGTGCAGAGATGATTGGTGTTGTGACCAGTTTAGCTTTCAGAGTCTTAAATGCCTGCAGACACTCTTTATCAAAGATAAATGGCGTGTCAACAGCTAGCAGGTTGCTTAGAGGTTTGGCAATTTTTGAAAAATCCTTTATAAACCTCCTATAGAATCCTGCATGCCCTAGAAAGCTTCTGATTGCCTTAACATTGGCAGGTGGTGGTAATTTTTCAATTACCTCTACCTTAGCTTGATCCACCTCTATTCCCTTGTTCGAAATTTTGTGCCCAAGGACAATCCCTTCAGTCACCATAAAGTGACATTTCTCCCAGTTTAAAACCAGGTTAGTCTCTTGGCATCTCTTTAGAACAAGTGCTAGATGGTCAAGACAGGAGCTGAATGAGTCTCCAAATACTGAAAAGTCATCCATGAAGACTTCCAGAAATTTTTCCACCATATCAGAGAAAATTGAGAGCATGCACCTCTGAAAGGTTGCAGGTGCATTGCACAGACCAAATGGCATCCTTCTGTATGCAAATACTCCAGATGGACATGTGAATGCTATTTTCTCTTGATCTTTTGGATCTACTGCAATTTGATTATAACCTCAATATCTATCCAGGAAGCAGTAGTACTCATGACCTGCTAGTCTTTCTAGCATCTGGTCTATGAATGGTAAAGAAAAATGATCCTTTTTGGTGGCTGTATTGAGCCTTCTATAATCAATACACATACGCCACCATGTAACTGTTCTTGTAGGAACCAGTTCATTTTTTTCATTATGAACCACTGTCATGCCTCCCTTCTTAGGGACGACTTGGACAGGGCTTACCCAAGGGCTGTCAGAAATAGGATAAATAATCCCAGCCTCTAGTAATTTAGTGACTTCCTTCTGCACTATTTCCTTCATGGCTGGATTCAGCCGCCTTTGTGGTTGGACCACTGGCTTGGCGTCACCTTCCAATAGGATCTTATGCATGCATCTGGCTGGGCTAATGCCCTTAAGATCACTGATGGACCACCCAAGAGCTGTCTTGTGTGTCCTTAGCACTTGAATTAGTGCTTCCTCTTCCTGTGGCTCTAAGGTAGAGCTTATGATTACAGGGAAGGTATCACCTTCTCCCAGAAATGCATATTTCAGGGATGGTGGTAATGGTTTGAGTTCGGGTTTTGGAGGTTTCTCCTCTTCCTGAGGGATTTTCAGAGGTTCTATTATTTTCTCTGATTCCTCCAGATCAGGCTGAACATCTTTAAAGATGTCTTCTAGCTCTGATTCGAGACTCTCAGCCATATTGACCTCTCTTACCAGAGAGTCAATGATATCAACACTCATGCAGTCATTTGGGGTGTCTGGATGTTGCATAGCTTTGACAACATTCAACTTGAACTCCTCCTCATTGACTCTCAAGGTTACTTCCCCTTTTTGAACGTCAATGAGGGTTCGGCCAGTTGCTAGCAAAGGTCTTCCTAGAATAAGAGTTTCACTCTTGTGCTCCTCCATTTCCAGCACCACAAAGTCAGTAGGAAAGGCAAATGGACCAACCTTGACAATCATGTCTTCAATCACGCCTGATGGGTATTTAATGGAGCCATCAGCAAGTTGAAGACATATCCTGGTTGGTTTGATTTCTTCAGTCAAACCAAGCTTTCTGATAGTAGATGCAGGTATTAGGTTGATACTTGCCCCAAGATCACATAAAGCTTGCTTGGTGCAATTACCCTCTAATGTGCATGGTATCATAAAGTTCCCGGGATCCTTAAGCTTCTCAGGTAAGCTTTTCAGAATGACTGCACTGCATTCTTAAGTGAGGTAGACTTTTTCAGTTTCCCTCCAATCCTTCTTATGACTTAAGATCTCTTTCATGAACTTAGCATAAGAGGGTATTTGCTCAAGTGCTTCTGCAAACGGAATCTTTATTTCAAGAGTCCTGAGATAGTCTGCAAAGCGAGCAAATTGCTTATCCTGTTCCGCTTGGCGGAGTTTTTGAGGATAAGGCATTTTGGCTTTATATTCCTCAACCTTAGTTGCTGCAGGTTTATTACCTACAGAAGTAGGTTGGGAAGCCTTTTTAGAAAGGTTGTTATCAGCACTTGTATGTGACTGATCCCCCACTGGCGTTTGAATGCCAGAGGTGGAAGCTGGAGTGGCGTTAGACGCCACCTCCTTATTTGTTACTGGCGTCTGAACGCCAGAACTATGCTTCCCTTGGGCGTTCAACGCCGGATTCATGCTTGTTTCTGGCGTTGAACGCCAGAAATGAGCATGGTCTGGGCGTTCAGCGCCAGCCTTATTCCTCTCTGGGCTCTGATTGTCCTCAGAGGGATTTTGAGTAGCCATTTGTTCATTTCTTGGCTTCCTGCTGCTTTGAAGTGAGGTATTTAATGTTTTTCCATTTCTTAATTGAACTGCTTGGCATTCTTCTGCTATTTATTTTGACAGTTGCCTTTCTGTTTGCTTTACCTGTACTTCCATATTCCTGTTAGCCATTCTTGTTTCCTGTAGCATTTCCTTGAATTTGGCTAGCTGCTGGGTTAGAAAGTCTAATTGCTGATTGAATTCATTAGCTTGATCCACAGGACTGAGTTCAGCAATTACTGTTTTAGCTTCTTCTTTCATGGAAGATTCACTGCTTAGGTACAGATGCTGATTTCTGGCAACTGTATCAATAAGCTCTTGAGCTTCTTCAATTGTTTTTCTCATATGTATAGATCCACCAGCTGAGTGGTCTAGAGAAATCTGAGCTTTTTCTGTAAGCCCATAGTAGAAGATGTCTAATTGCACCCACTCTGAAAATATTTCAGAGGGGCATTTTCTTAGCATCTCTCTGTATCTCTCCTAGACATCATAAAGGGATTCATTATCTCCTTGTTTGAAGCCTTGGATGTTTAGCCTTAGCTGTGTCATCCGTTTTGGAGGGAAATAGTGATTCAGGAATTTTTCTGATAGCTGTTTCCATGTTTTTATGCTGTTCTTAGGCTGGTTATTTAACCACCTCTTAGCTTGATCTTTTACAGCAAATGGAAACAGTAATAATCTGTAGACATCCTAATCTACTTTCTTATCATGTACTGTGTCAGCAATTTGTAAAAATTGTGCCAGAAACTCTGTAGGTTCTTCCTGTGGAAGACCGAAATACTGGCAGTTTTGCTGCACCATGATAATGAGCTGAGGATTCAACTCAAAGCTACTAACTCCAATGGAGGGTATACAGATACTACTCCCATATGAAGCAGTAGTGGGGTTAGCATATGACCCCAGAGTCCTCCTGGACTGTTCATTTCCACTTAGTTCCATGATGGAATAAAGGAGATGATATGTATGTTGATATTATTTATTTTATAAAAATTTATTTTATAAAATAAAATAAAAACGAAATAAACAAAAGAAATTGAAAATATTTTGAAATTTAAATCTGAATTTTTATATAAAATTTTCGAAAATGTAGTTCAAAATTAGTTAGAAAAGAAAATTTTTTTTTTTGGATTTTGAATTTTATGATGAAAGAGAAAAACACACAAAAGACACAAGACTTAAAATTTTTAGATCTAATGCTCCTTATTTTCGAAAATTTTGGAGGAAAAACACCAAGGAACACCAAACTTAAAAATTTTAAGATCAAAACACAAGAAAGACTCAAGAACACCTTGAAGATTCACAAGAACACCAAGAAAAAAAGAAAGAACACCAAACTTAAAATTTTTAGAAAACCAAGACAAATTTTTGAAAATTAAAGAAAACTTAACAAGAAAACACCAAACTTAGAGTTTGGCACAAGATTCAATCAAGAAAAATTATTTTTGAAAAAGATTTTAAAGAAGATACCCAATTATCAAGAACAACTACTAATGCTCCAGCCAATTGGGCAGTAACTTCAGTGTTGATTTTAAAGATGTATTATATTTATGGATAAAAGTATAATTTTTGAAAGTTAATGTTTTGAAAAAGCACAAGAAAAACAAGAAAAGACACAAAACAAGAAAAACTCAAGATCAAACAAGAAAAATAAACAAGAACAACTTGAAGATCAATGAAGAACAAAAAACACAAGTTCGAAAATTTAAAGAAAAATATAAAATATGCAATTAACACCAAACTTAGAACAAGACACTAAACTCACGAAAATTAACAATTAATTAAGAAAAATAATATTTTTGAAAAGAAATTTTTTTTTTTGAAAAGAAACTATCCTATCGGGATTTAATGACTCTATAACAATAAAAATAAATTATTCCTAATCTAAGAAATAAAATAAACCTTTAGTTGTTCAAACTCGAACAATCCCCGGCAACGGCGCCAAAAACTTGGTGTATGAAATTGCAATAACACTTTTTGCAATCCGCACAACTAACCAGCAAGTGCACTGGGTCGTCCAAGTAATACCTTACGTGAGTAAGGGTCGAATCCCACGGAGATTGTTGGTTTGAAGCAAGCTATGTTTATCTTATTATTCTTAGTCAGGATTCCAACAACAGTGTTTTTCAAGTTCAGTGAAGAAAGGGAAAAGGGCATAAAATAAATACTTGTTATGCAGTAATGGAGAATATGTTGGAGTTTTGGAGATGCTTTGTCTGATTTATTCCTGTAATGTAATATTCCATCCATGGAAAAGTGCAAAGTTTCCTCCATGGCAAGCTGTATGTAGGGTGTCACCGTTGTCAATGGCTACTTCCCATCCTCTCAGTAAAAATGGTCCAAATGCTCTGTCACAGCACGGCTAATCATCTGTCGGTCCTCAATCAGGTTGGAATAGAATCCAATGATTCTTTTGCGTCTATCACTAACGCCCAGCCTTCAGAAGTTTGAAGCTCGTCACAGTCATTCAATCCCAGAATCCTACTCGGAATACCACGAACAAGGTTTAGACTTTCCGGATTCTCATGAATGCCGCCATCAATCTAGCTTATACCACGAAGATTCTGATTAAAGAATCTAAGAGAAGCTCATTCAATCTGATGTAGAACGGAGGTGGTTGTCAGGCACACGTTCATGGATTGAGGAAGGTGATGAGTGTCACGGATCATCACCTTCTTCATAATTAAGCACGAATGAACATCTTAGAAAGGAACACGCACGTTTGAATGGAGAAATAGAAACAATTGCATTAATTCATCGAGACGCTGCAGAGCTCCTCACCCCCAACAATGGAGTTTAGAGACTCATGCTGTCAAAGTGTATAAAATTCAGATCTGAAAAATATCATGAGGTACAAGATAAGTCTCTAAAAGTTGTTTAAATAGTAAACTAGTAACCTAGGTTTACAGAATATGAGTAAACTAAGATAATTGGTGCAGAAATCCACTTCTGGGGCCCACTTGGTGTGTGCTGGGGCTGAGACTAAAGCTATCCACGAGCTGAGGCTTTTCTTGGGGTTGAACTCCAAGTTATAACGTGTTTTGGGCGTTCAACTCCGGATCATGACGTGTTTCTGGCGTTTAACTCCAGACAGCAGCATGTACTTGGCGTTCAACGCCAAGTTACGTCGTCTATCTTCGCGCAAAGTATGGACTATTATATATTTCTGGAAAGCCTTGGATGTCTACTTTCCAATGCCGTTGAGAGCGCGTCAATTGGACTCCTATAGCTCCAAAAAATCCATTCCGAGTGCAGGGAGGTCAGGATCCAACAGCATCAGCAGTCCTTTTTCAGCATAACTCAGATTTTTGCTCAACTCCCTCAATTTCAGCCAGAAAATACCTGAAATCACAGAAAAACACACAAACTCATAGTAAAGTCCAGAAATATGATTTTTGCCTAAAAACTAATAATATTTTATTAAAAACTGATTAAAACATACTAAAATCTACATGAAATTACCCCCAAAAAGCGTATAAAATATCCGCTCATCAGCAAGCTGTATGTTGGTGGATCACCGTCATCAATAGCTACCATCCGTCCTCTCAGCAAAAACATATCCGCTATGGTTTCCCACATGGCTAATCAGTTATCGATTCTTGATCGTGTCGGAATAAGATCCATCGATCCTTTTGCACACTATCACTGCGCCCAACAGTCACGAGTTTGAAGCGCGTCACAGTCATCCCCTTCCAGATCCTACTCGGAATACCACAGACAAGGTTTAGACTTTCCGGATCTCAAGAATGCTGCCAATTGATTCTAGCTTATACCACGAAGACTCTGATCTCACGAAATGGAAGGCTCTGTTGTCAGGAGAGGCAACCATGCGTCGTGAACCAGGTGGCCAAGAGATACACACTCAAGCTCTCGCAGATAGAACAGAAGTGGTTGTTAGGCACGCGTTCATAAGGGAGGATGATGATGAGTGTCACGGATCATCACATCCATCAGGTTGAAGTATGAGCGAATATCTTAGAATAAGAATAAGCGTGAATTGAATAAAAAAATAATAGTACTTTGCATTAATTCATGAGGAACAGTAGAGCTCCACACCTTAATCTATGAGGTGTAGAAACTCCACTGTTGAAAATACATAAGTGATGAAGGTCCAGGCATGGCCGAATGGCCAGCCCCCAAAACGTGATCAAGAGATCAAAAGTGATCCTAAGTTAGTCTCAAAAATGATCTAAAGATATGAATACAATAGTTAAAAGTGCTATTTATACTAAACTAGTAAACTAGGTTTACAAAAAATGAGTAACTAAGTGTAGATAGTGCAGAAATCCACTTCCGGGGCCCACTTGGTGTGTGTTGGGCTGAGCATTGAGGCTTTCACGTGCATAGGCTCTTCTTGGAGTTTAAACGCCAGTTTTGGTGCCAGTTTGGGCGTTTAACTCCAGCTTTGGTGCCAGTTTTGGCATTTTACGCCAGAAAAAAGGGTCTCTGGTGGGCCTTTGGACACCAGTTTAGGCCATCAAATCGCAGGCAAAGTATGGACTATTATACATTGCTAGAAAGCCCAAGATGTCTACTTTCCAACGCATTTAAGAGCGCGCCAATTGGGCTTCTGTAGCTCCAAAAAATCTACTTCGAGTGTAGGGAGGTCAGTATCCAACAACATCTTCAGTCCTTTCTCAGCCTCTGAATAAGATTTTTTCTCAGGTCCCTCAATTTTAGCCAGAAAATACCTGAAATCACAGAAAAATACACAAATTCATAGTAAAGTCTAGAAATATGATTTTTGCATAAAAACTAATAAAAATATACTAAAAAGTAACTAAAACATATTAAAAACTATGTAAAAACAATGCCAAAAAGTGTATAAATTATCCGCTCATCATATTTGCATGTTGTCGCGACCATGTATTTAAGACATTATCTTCCCCTTTGGCATTGATTATCACTTGGACTTTCCTCCTCCCGGTTTTAGCTATTTAAATTTGTTATCCCTTTTCTTTCTTCCCTTTTCAGGATGGCCACTAAGAAGGGTAAAGAAAAGGCTTCTGACAAGACATTGGCGAAGAGAGGAACTAAAAGAGCACAAATTAAGGAGCAACCCTCTACAACAGTCAGGCCATCGACTAAGCGGGTGAAGAAGATTATCAGAGTGGATGAAGCAGAAAAGGCATTTCCCGCATGGGACTCCGCACGGTTCACCAACCGTTACTGTGAGCGGATGTTCCCCATCTTAACGGAATGGAACTACAATAATGAACACCTCCTCATCCTTCCGACGCACTTCATTGACTTTGTGGAGCCCCGCATTGAATGGAGACAGTGGGATTCTTAAGAAGGCATCCGCGAGAGGCCAACTTATCTTGGGTAGTCAAATTCTACTCCAACTTTCACTCGCCCACCTTACAATCTGTTTATGTTCGCCAAAAGCAAGTCTCTGTTTCCGAAGGTGCCATACAGAGAGTGCTAGATCATCCACCTAGCCCAGAGGGATTGGATGCATATCAAGCGACCGAAGTAGAGCGCCAAACATACAAGTTTGACTGGAAAAGCGTCCTTTGAGTCATCGCCCTACCTGGCTACAACTGGACCTATGGACAACATCAAGCTAAACCCAAAAGCATCTCAGCCACTGCACTTACCGTTGAGGCTCGTGTGTAGGCACAGATTCTATCCCATTACATCATTTCGAGCACCAACGAGTCCACCTTCACTGCTAACATGGCCGTCCTCATCTAGTGCATTCTCATAGAGCAACCACTCAACTTGCCCCGACTCATCCGACAGGCCATAGGACATGTACAGATAGCGGGCAACCTACCTTTTTCTGCACTGGTTACAAATTTTTTCTCTGCAGCGGGAGTCCCCAATCAAGCTAGGGATACAAAGGCCATGATTCCTCAGGATGATCAGTACGTCCCAAATGGAAAGTATATCAGACCTCCAGCACCTTCTGTAAGTCGGACTGAAGGCCCGTCCTTCAACGCCCGTTCTCTTTCTGCTCCTCCATCGTCTACACCACATGCACCTTCCACCAATCAGTTTCTTCTTCAGATCCTTGAGAGGTTGGACCGGCAAGACCGGTGGGCTGAGCGCATGGAGCCCCGTAACAAGCGCCGATATAACTACCTGAAGGAGCTGCACTCACCCACCTCGGGAAGAAACAAATACGCCGGACTCCACTTCGCCTCGCAGCATGGCTAGCAATGACGAGCCATAGAGTGGGGGTAATGCTTCCAACTCCACTTTGTTCATCACTGATGGCACGGAGGACCGTGCCAAACCTTAAGTGCGGTGAGGTCGGAATGACTTCCGAAGGTAACATCTCTCTCTCTCAACACCAACATTTTCTTTTTCTCTTGTTAGATAGAATAACTTGCATAAGTAGTAGTAGTTGCTTGCATTTAGGTACTACTTGGTTAACTGATAAATTCCTTTTCAAGATACTATTTTATAGCATTTCATGAATTTGAATCAAACTTTCGTTAAACTTGTTTGAAGATTTTTATTTGGAACATGATTTTAGAGCTCTGGTGCACGAAATTGTGATCATCAATGGCGCCATCAACATGGTACGCTCAATTGCAATCTCATCTCTTTATCACAACTTCGCACAACTAACCAGCAAGTGCACTGGGTCGTCCAAGTAATAAACCTTATGCGAGTAAGGGTCGATCCCACGGAGATTGTTGGTATGAAGCAGGCTATGGTCATCTTGTAAATCTCGAGTTTGAAGCTCGTCACAGTCATTCAATCCTTGAATCCTACTCAGAATACCACAGGCAAGGTTTAGACCTTCCAGATTCTCTTGAATGCCGCCATCAATTCTAGCTTATACCACGAAGATTTCGATTAAGGGATCCAAGAGATATCCACTCAATCTAAGGTAGAACGGAGGTGGTTGTCAGGCACACATTCATAGGTGAGAATGATGATGAGTGTCACAGATCATCACATTCATCAAGTTGAGGAACAAGTGATATCTTAGAACAAGAATAAGCTGAATTGAATAGAAGAACAATAGTAATTGCATTAATACTCGAGGTACAGCAGAGCTCCACACCTTAATCTATGGTGTGTAGAAACTCCACCATTGAAAATACATAAGAACAAGGTCTAGGCATGGCCGAGAGGCTAGTCCCCATGATCTAAGATAGCATAAGACTACTCAAAGATAACTACCAAGATGTCTAATACAATAGCAAAAGGTCCTATTTGTAGAGAACTAGTAGCTTAGGGTTTACAAAGATGAGTAAATGACATAAAAATCCACTTCTTGGCCCACTTGGTGTGTGCTTGGGCTGAGCATTGAAGCATTTTCATGTAGAGACTCTTCTTGGAGTTAAACGCCAGCTTTTGTGCCAGTTTGGGCGTTTAACTCCCATTCTTGTGCCAGTTCCGGCGTTTTACGCCAGAATTCTTGAGCTGACTTGGAACTCCTGTTTGGGACATCAAACTCGAGCAAAGTATGGACTATTATACATTGCTGAAAAGCCAAGGATGTCTACTTTCCAACGCAATTGAGAGCGCGCCAATTGGGCTTCTGTTGCTCCAGAAAATTCACTTCGAGTGCAAGGAGGTCAGAATCCAACAGCATCTGCAGTCCTTTTTAGCCTCTGAATCAGATTTTTGCTCAGGTCCCTCAATTTTAGCCAGAAAATACCTGAAATCACAGAAAAACACACAAACTCATAGTAAAGTCCAGAAAAGTGAATTTTAACTAAAAACTAATAAAAATATAATAAAAAATAACTAAAACATACTAAAAACATACTAAAAACAATGCCAAAAAGCGTATAAATTATCCGCTCATCACAACACCAAACTTAAATTGTTGCTTGTCCCCAAGCAACTAAAGATCAAATAAAATACAAGGAAGAGAATATGCAATGAATTCCAAAAACATCTATGAAGATCAGTATTAATTAGATGAGCGGGGCTTTTAGCTTTTTGCCTCTGAACAGTTTTGGCATCTCACTTTATCCTTTGAAATTCAGAATGATGGGCTTCTATAGGAACTCATAATCCAGATATTGTTATTGATTCTCCTAGTTAAGTATGATGATTCTTGAACATAGCTACTTTATGAGTCTTAGCTGTGGCCCAAAGCACTCTGTCTTCCAGTATTACCACTGGATACATACATGCCACAGACAAATAACTGGGTGAACCTTTTCAGGTTGTGACTCAGCTTTGCTAGAGTCCCCAATTAGAGGTGTCCAGGGTTCTTAAGCACACTCTTTTTGCCTTGGACAACTTTATTATTTCTTTTTCTTTTTTTTTTCGCATGTACTATCTTTTTTTTTTTGAATTCACTGCTTTTTCTTGCTTCAAGAATCATTTTTATGATTTTTCAGATCCTCAGTAACATGTCTCCTTTTTCATCATTCTTTCAAGAGCCAACATTCATGAGCAACAAATTCAAAAGACATATGCACTGTTCAAGCATACATTCAGAAGTCAAAGTATTGCCACCACATCAAAATAATTAATCTGCTATAAAATTCAAAATTCATGCAATTCTTCTCTTTTTCAATTAAGAACATTTTTCATTTAAGAAAGGTGATGGATTCATAGGACATTCATAACTTTAAGGCATAGACACTAAGACACTAATGATCATGAGACACAAACATAGATAAACATAAGCATAATTTTCGAAAAACAGGAAAATAAAGAACAAGGAGATTAAAAAACGGGTCCACCTTAGTGATGGCGGCTTGTTCTTCCTCTTGAAGATCTTATGGAGTTCTTGAGCTCCTTAATGTCTCTTCCTTGCCTTTGTTTCTCCTCTCTCATGATTCTCTGATCTTCTCTAATTTCATGGAGGAGAATGGAATGTTCTTGGTGCTCCACCCTTAGTTATCCCATGTTGGAACTCAGTTCTCCTAGGGAGGTGTTGATTTGCTCCCAATAGTTTTATGGAGGAAAGTGCATCCCTTGAGGCATCTCAGGGATTTCATAATGAGTGGGATCTCTTGTTTGCTCCATCCTCTTCTTAGTGATGGGCTTGTCTTCATCAATGAGGATGTCTCCCTCTATGTCAATTCCGACTGAATAACAGAGGTGACAAATGAGATGAGGGAAGGCTAACCTTGCCAAGGTAGAGGACTTGTCCGCCACCTTATAAAGTTCTTGGGATATAACCTCATGAACTTCTACTTCCTCTCCAATCATGATGCTATGAATCATGATAGCCCGGTCTATAGTAACTTCGGACCGGTTGCTAGTGGGAATGATTGAGCGTTGGATAAACTCCAACCATCCTCTAGCCATGGGCTTGAGGTCATGCCTTCTCAGTTGAACCGGCTTCCCTCTTGAATCTCTCTTCCATTGAACGCCCTCTTCACAAATGTCTATGAGGACTTGGTCCAACCTTTGATCAAAGTTGACCCTTCTAGTGTAAGGGTGTTCATCTCCTTGCATCATGGGCAAGTTGAATGCCAACCTTACATTTTCCGGACTAAAATCTAAGCATTTCCCCCGAACCATTGTAAGCCAATTCTTTGGGTCCGGGTTCACACTTTGATCATGGTTCTTGGTGATCCATGCATTGGCATAGAACTCTTGAACTATTAAGATTCCGACTTGTTGAATGGGGTTGGTAAGAACTTCCCATCCTCTTCTTTGGATCTCATGTCGGATCTCCGGATATTCACTCTTTTTGAGTTTGAAAGGGACCTCGGGGATCACCTTTTTTATGGCCACAACTTCATAGAAGTGGTCTTGATCCACCCTTGAGATGAATCTCTCCATCTCCCATGACTCGGAGGTGGAAGCTTTTGCCTTCCCTTTCCTCTTTCTAGAGGTTTCTCCGGCCTTAGATGCCATAAATTGTTATGGAAAAATAAAAAGCAATGCTTTTACCACACCAAACTTAGAAGGTTTGCTCGTCCTCGAGCAAAAGAAGAAAGAAGAGAGTAGAAGAGGAAGAAATAGAGGAGATGGAGGTGGCTTTGTGGTTCGGCCAAGGGGGAGAAGTAGTGTTTAGGTTGTGTGAAAATGAAGGAGTGACGAAGGGTTTATATAGGGGTGGAGAGAGGGGTAGGGTTCGGTCATGTATGGGTTGATTTGGGAGGGAAAGTGGTTTGAATTTGAATGGGTGAGGTAGGTGGGGTTTTATGAAGGATGGATGTGAGTGGTGAAGGGAATAGTGGGATTTGATAGGTAAGGGGTTTTTGGGGAAGAGGTGTTGAAGTGATTGGTGAATGGGTGAAGAAGAGAGAGAATGGTGGGGTAGGTGGGGATCCTGTGGGGTCCACAGATCCTGAGGTGTCAAGAAAAATTCATCCCTGCACCAAGTGGCGTGCAAAAATGCTCCTTTTCCCAATTCTGGCGTTAAACGCCGGGCTGGTGCCCATTTCTGGCGTTTAACACCAGCTTCTTGCCCCTTCCTGGCGTTTAACGCCAGTCTGGTGCCCCTTTCTGGCGTTAAACGCCCAGAATGGTGCCAGACTGGGCGTTAAATGCCCATTTGCTGCCCTTACTGGCGTTTAAACGCCAGCATGATTTTCCTCCAGGGTGTGCTATTTTTCTTTCTGTTTTTCATTCTGTTTTTGCTTTTTCAATTGATTTTGTGACTTTCCATGATCATCAACCTACAAAAAACATAAAATAACAAAGGAAAGTAGATAAATATAATAAAATTGGGTTGCCTCCCAACAAGCGCTTCTTTAATGTCAGTAGCTTGACAGTGGGCTCTCATGGAGTCTCACAGATACTCAGAGCCATGTTGGAACCTCCCAACACCAAACTTAGAGTTTGAATGTGGGGATTCAACACCAAACTTAGAATTTGGTTGTGGCCTCCCAACACCAAACTTAGAGTTTGACTGTGGGGGCTCTGTTTGACTCTGTTTTGAGAGAAGCTCTTCATGCTTCCTCTCCATGGTTACAGAGGGATATCCTTGAGCCTTAAACACAATGGATTCTTCATTCACTTGAATGATCAATTCTCCTCTGTCAACATCAATCACAGCCTTTGCTATGGCTAGGAAGGGTCTGCCAAGGATGATGGATTCATCCATGCACTTCCCAGTCTCTAGGACTATGAAATCAGCAGGGATGTGATGGTCTTCAACTTTTACCAGAACATCCTCTACAAGTCCATAAGCTTGTTTTCTTGAGTTGTCTGCCATCTCTAGTGAGATTCTTGCAGCTTGTACCTCAAAGATCCCTAGTTTCTCTAGTACAGAGAGAGGCATGAGGTTTATGCTTGACCCTAGGTTACACAGAGCCTTCTTGAAGGTCATGGTGCCTACTGTACATGGTATTGAGAACTTCCCAGGGTCCTGTCTCTTTTGAGGTAACCTCTGCCTAGTCAAGTCATCCAGTTCTTTGGTGAGCAAAGGGGGTTCATCCTCCCAAGTCTCATTACCAAATAACTTGTCATTTAACTTCATGATTGCTCCAAGGTATTTAGCAACTTGCTCTTCAGTGACATCTTCATCCTCTTCAAAGGAAGAATACTCATCAGAGCTCGTGACTGGCAGAAGTAAATTCAATGGAATCTCTCTGGTCTCAGTGTGAGCCTCAGATTTCCATGGTTCCTCATTAGGGAACTCATTGGTGGCCAGTGGACTTCCATTAAGGTCTTCCTCAGTGGCGCTCACTGCCTCTTCCTCCTCTCCAAATTCGGACATGTAGGTCATGTTAATGGCCTTGCACTCTCCTTTTGGATTCTCTTCTGTATTGCTTGGAAGAGTACTAGGAGGGAGTTCAGTAACTTTCTTGCTCAGCTGACCCACTTGTGCCTCCAAGTTTCTAATGGAGGACCTTGTTTCAGTTATGAAACTTTGAGTGGTTTTGATTAGATCAGAGACTATAGTTGCTAAGTCAGAGGAGTTCTGCTTAGAATTCTCTGTCTGTTGCTGAGAAGATGATGGAAAAGGCTTGCCATTGCTAAACCTGTTTCTTCCACCATTATTGTTGTTGAAACCTTGTTGAGGTCTCTGTTGATCCTTCCATGAGAGATTTGGATGATTTTTCCATGAAGGATTATAGGTGTTTCCATAGGGTTCTCCCATGTAATTCACCTCTTCCATTGAGAGGTTCTCAGGATCATAAGCTTCTTCTTCGGATGAAGCGTCCTTAGTACTGCCTGGTGCAGCTTGCATTCCAAACAGACTTTGAGAAATCATATTGACTTGCTAAATCAATATTTTGTTCTGAGCCAATATAGCATTCAAAGTATCAATCTCAAGAACTCCTTTCTTCTGATTCATCCCATTGTTCACATGATTCCTTTCAGAAGTGTACATGAATTGGTTATTTGCAACCATTTCAATGAGTTCTTGAGCTTCTGCAGGCGTCTTCTTCAGATGAAAAGATCCTCCAACAGAGCTATCCAATGACATCTTAGACAGTTCAGACAGACCATCATAGAAGATACCTATGATGCTCCATTCAGAAAGCATGTCAGAAGGACACTTTCTGATCAATTGTTTGTATCTTTCCCAAGCTTCATAGAGGGATTCACCTTCCTTCTGTCTGAAGGTTTGGACTTCCACTCTAAGCTTACTCAATTTTTGAGGTGGAAAGAACTTTGCCAAGAAGGCATTGACTAGCTTTTCCCAAGAGTTCAGGCTTTCTTTAGGTTGTGAGTCCAACCATATCTGAGCTCTGTCTCTTACAGCAAAAGGGAATAGCATAAGTCTGTAGACCTCAGGGTCAACCCCATTGGTCTTGATAGTGTCACAGATTTGCAAGAATTCAGCTAAAAACTGATGAGGATCTTCCAATGGAAGTCCATGGAACTTGCAATTCTGTTGCATTAGAGAAACCAATTGAGGCTTAAGCTCAAAGTTGTTTTCTCCAATGGCAGGGATAGAAATGCTTCTCCCATAGAAGTCGGGAGTAGGTGCAGTAAAGTCACCCAGCACCTTCCTTGCATTGTTGGCATTTTTGTTGTTTTCGGCTGCCATGTCTTCTTCTTTGAAGAATTCTGTTAGGTCCTCTACAGAGAGTTTTGCTTTAGCTTCTCTTAGCTTTCGCTTCAAGGCCCTTTCAGGTTCAGGGTCAGCCTCAACAAGAATGTTTTTGTCTTTGCTCCTGCTCATATGAAAGAGAAGAAAGCAAGAAAATATAGAATCCTCTATGTCACAGTATAGAGATTCCTTGAGGTGTCAGAGGAAAAGAAAAATAGAAGGAAGAGGTAGAAGAATTCGAACTTAGAAAGATAGAGTTCGAATTGTACATGTTAGTCCATAAATAGAAGGATGTGAGAAGAGGGGAAGAAATTTTCGAAAATTAAAGTGGATTAATTAAAAGAAATTTTGAAAAAAATAGTGATTGATTTTTGAAAACTAAGATTGAGAAAGAATCAAAGTGATTTTTCAAAAAGATTTTGCAATTAGAAATCAAAAAGATATGTTTTGAAAACTATTTTGAAAAAGATGTGATTAAGAAGATATGATTGAAAAGATATGATTTGGAAAACAATTTAAAAAGATTTGATTTTTAAAATCAATGACTTGGCTAACAAGAAAAGATATGATTCAAGCATTAAACCTTTCTCAATAGAAAAGGCAACATACTTGAAATGTTGAATCAAATCATTAATTGTTAGCTAGTATTTTTGAAAAATGGAAAGAAATTGATTTTGAAAAGATATGATTTTAAAAAATTATGAAAACTTGAAAAAAATTTGAATTGAAAACAAAATCTTCCCTACTGTGCCATCCTGGCGTTAAATGTAACGGCCTAGCCCCGAAGAAACGGAGCTTTTTTGGGATCAAACGGAATTTTTACAGAATTTTTAGGAATTTCTATGCATATAAGCACCTCCATTGCACAGGTGCTGCGTCATCAAGCTGCTGAGTCAGCGATTGATTGCACAGGACACCTCTCCTAATCTAAGAAGGCACGTCGCGAAGAGTTGCGTTTTTGAGCCACTTCGGGCCCGAATTTCAAAATTATGATTTCCGTGGTTAGTCTCTATGTGACGAGCTGGTCACGAATTTCGAGAGAAAAATTATATTAATATAATATTCATATATTATTATTTTATTCCGAATATTATATTATTATCTTCTCTACTGTGATTAATGTTGATCTATGTTTAGTAATATAATAATTGAGCTAGAAATCTACCGGTAACGGATAATACCGGCATTCTTAGATGAACTTAGCACTGCTAATGCTTCATCATATATCTTTTATTCTTATGATTATCCAGTTACTAGTGTCATTTACACTAAGTAACTTAATGTTTATCCATTAGCAGTGTAATTACTTAAGTTCTAATACATCTAGCTTTAGTAATTATCCTTTTCTGAGATATTTTGACAATTAGCTTTTGGATAATCATCATCCAAAAGCCACGGCCTCCCTTGGACAGCTTGGCTATCATTTTTGTTCTTGGAAAAGCTTAGAACACCATGAAAGAAAACCATGAAACTTCCATGAACACCTGAGCTTCTTTCTCCGTTCTTTCTCAAACCGGAACCCCTATCAAAAATCTAATCTTACCAAAGTGTTCACCTCTTCCTCCTCTTCATTTCTATGTCACTTTTCATGGAGTAAATCAAGGTATGAAGGCTGCTCCTCCTCCTTGAAGGTTTGGCCATGGTGGTTCCTTAAGCTAATGATGTTTTCTTCATGTTTTCTCTTAGGATCTCTTATTCAATCATCAAAAGCTCCAAGAAAACGTGATTTCTAGTTACCTTAAGGTGAGGAAAACCTTCTTTTCATCATCATGAAGCTTCAGCCTTCATGGTTCATAAGATTCTAAAGTTGTTGTTGATGTTAAAATAGGCGTAAAAGTGCTTCTGGAAGCTTGTTTTTTGTGCAATCTTGGACAGCAGAAAAGGAGGTAAGGTTTGGTAAATTAATCAATGATTGGCTGTGTTCTTGAAGTGTTAAATCAGATCTTGTTGCTTGAGGTTTGATTTTGGGTGTTTGTGTGATGGTTTGATCATGAAATCTTGTTGTTTAATGCTTGAAAATCATGTTTATGATGGTTTTGAAGTGGCTGTTGGTGCTACTGGAAAACGTGACATTCCAGCCATGAAAAATCATGATTTTTAATGCTTATTTGATGTGCATTTAATGGCTGAAAAGTTTCTCTTTGGTTTGATAAAAATCGGGTTCAAATCGGTTTCCGAAAAGATTGAAAAACTAGCTGAAAATCAAGCAGAAATCTGATGAACTTTTGGAAAAATGTTTTTGGTTTTTGGAAGAACATGAAAACGTGTATTCATGGAGTTTTGGGGTCAAAATGAAATTATTAAAAAGTTTGGGGTTGAAAATTAATTAATCAAAAGTTGAGGGGCTAAAGTGCAATTATTAAAAGTTATAGGGGTCAGAGTGCAATTTCCAAGAAGACCGGGGGTCAAAATGCAATTTTTAAAAGTTAAATAAAATATTATTATTTTAATAATAAAATATTAATATATTATTTTAATAATAATATTATTTAATTAATAATAATAAAATATTGATAAAAAGACAGTTTTTCCTAAAAGTCTCAGGAAGGCAGTTTTGAGTCCAGAATTCTCTAATTTCCTTTACTAAACACCTAAGAAGAGGTATAAGAGAAGATATAGAGGTATATGAGGTAAAGAAACAAGATTTTGAAACCTGTGTTTATGTTAAAAGGAAAAAGAGTTAAAAGTGATATAGCCGTGTACCTGACCTTACAGAGTAAACAGAGAATTGTAAAATGAGCTTTTTGTGATGTTATAATGCTTGATTTATGATGATTGCTAAGTGATGGAAAGTATGGTTATATGTGAATTTTGAGCCTTCGGGCAATGCTTGTGAATGTTGTGCGGGGACGCCCGTATTGTGATGTTGCTTCCCAGACAGGCTGCGGTAGAGTAGTACCAGCCCTGCAAGCTGAATGCTTGGTAGAGGCCTGACTCACATACCTGCGGTATATTGAAACCTGAGCAAATACCAGCCCTGCAAGTCGAGAGCACTTGGTAGAGGGTATGCGGTACGTAATCTGGGATTAAGTTCTGGGAAGGCCCTATCTGACTTAGAGGGTCGGATTGCGTCGGGTGCGTGTCGAAACCGACAAATGAGTTCATTACCTGCAGTAGGGACAGACATGCATCATACTTGTTTGTGCATTATTTATTGCTTATCTTCTTGTGTTCTTGTTCTATTCCTTGTTTATTTGAGCATAACTGTGTGATTGCATATTAATGTGTGAATATGCAATTACTTCCTATTTTCTCTCTTGTTCATGTGTTAGTTTATGTTGCTGTTATGTACATATTACTCTACATTTATTTATACTTCTATGACCACGGATATTATAAATGAACTTAACTGTAAACCCCGACCTTACTAAGAACTCCCCAGTTCTTACCCCTTACACCTCTACAGATGGACACAGGAGTCCTATTCTACGAGATTGATCCATCGTACATCCACGAGGACCCGATGTGCGGCGAGTATTACATCTACTGTGCGGTACCTCGTATCCGTAATTATGTAGTTCGTGGTAGACCTTTCCAGTACCCTATTAGGACAGCATACTTTAATCCTGATGCACCCTATGATTTTCCTTTATCTTGGTTACACCCCGGCAGACCTGGGATACCTCATCCTGAGGAGCAGATGCCACCTCCACCTGACTATCCTCCTCCACCTGAACCTCCTCTACCTGATGAGCCTATACCTGCCCAGCCTATCCATGAGTCACCTCCTGCACCTTTTGTCCTTGATGAGTGGGGTGTTCCTGTGTTGCCACCCGAGCTTGATCCTTTACCTGAGCCGATCGAGCCTCCTGTCTTTGATGAGCAGCAGGGACATGAGTATGATCAGATCATGGAGGCGCCAACCCCTTCTCCCGACTATATTTTATTTGGTAGCTATCCTTTTATGGTTCCTGTGGCCAGCAGTGGTTCCTCTGCTATCACTCCGGCAGAAGAAGAGGACGAGGAAGAAGAAGATCCAGAGGAAGATCCTAACTTCATAGTTATCTCCTCTAATAGCAATGACGATGAGCCAGGCGAGGCACCAGCAGGCGAGCATCACCATTCACCCGGTGGTTTTCTGTGAGGTACTCTGGACCAGGATTGAGGAGATTTTTTGAGACGCCTAGTCTAACTTCAGTACATTAGAGTGTCTCCCTCACTTTTGTTATCATGATTAGAGGGAATAGGCATATCATAGAGTTAGGCTAGCCTGGGTGCCAGCTTAGGGGCTTTTGGTCAGGCCAGGCCCTGGCGCGTCTTATGTACATATATGTACATACTATATGAGTCACTGACTTAAGGGTGCTGTACTATAGCTATATGCTTATATAACTGAGCCACTTCTGTAACATGATGTATATTATAGTGTGTTACTCCATATTCTGTTATCTTTTGTTTTATGTATCTGAATGTTTAATTATCCCTTGATATATGGAGGGTATGCGACCTTAAATTTTTCTTGTTTTAAAAAAAAATTTACTTGTAAAATTTGCGGTGTTTTAACAACGTATAGGCTTATATTTATTAATTAATAATACAGAAAAGGAAAAACAAGTTGGTAGCATTCAATTTCTAGTATGATCTAGACATGCTAGAAGTTGGGTCGTTACAATTTGGTATCAGAGCGGTTCTTCCTGTTAGAGCCTGGGGAATTGGCTGAATCATGCTTTATTGCATGCTCTGTGGTGTGTCTCATGCTTATAGGGTATCTATGTGATATGTGTTGCCTGAATGTCTTTGTGCTTTCATTCTGATAATGTTCACGCCCAACTTAAGGTATTAAGACTGATCACCTTGGTATTGATTGTTTGGTGTGAACAGAATCAGGATGCCTCCACGGAGACGTAGCGATCGGGAAGGGTCTACTGTTAACATTCCGCCGCAAAATGATGATAATCTGTTTGCTGTAATTCACGCTATAGCTGAGGCTATGCGTGAAACAGCGACTGCTACTACCCGAGCAGTTAACCGTCTGGGGGAACGTAATGGAGAGCGTAACAATGATCATAACAGTGAGAATGGTGGGAACGGTGATGGAGATAACATGAATCATGATAGGCCTATGACATTAGCTACTTTCTTGAAAGTTAATCCACCGAAGTTCAAGGGTACGACTGTAGCAACTGAAGCTGATAATTGGTTCCGAGGCATAGAAAGGTTCTTGAGGGCACAGCATGTCCCGGAAGATGAGGGTAATATTTTGTGGAATGCTTTCAAAGAAGAGTTCTATAAGAAGTACTTCCCTAGAGCTACTCGTGACGCAAAGGAGATGGAGTTGATGCAGTTAAAACAGGGAAGTATGTCTGTTGCTGAGTATACAAGGAAGTTTGAAGATTTATGTCATTTTTCCAAGGTTTGTCAAGGGAATCCAGCAGATTTCGAAGAGTGGAAATGTTTGAAATTTGAAGGAGGACTCCATGAAGATTTGTTGAACTCAGTGGTTCCATTGGAAATACGGAATTTTGCGGAGTTGGTTAATAAGAGTCAGCTAGTAGAGGACTGTGCTAAGAAGATAGCTGCAGCTCGGATGAATCGCCCAGGATCTTCTTTTCAGAATTATAATCGGTATACAGCTCCTCAGGGAATAAATTTTAAGCAGGGAGCAATGCCTTCACGAAGGTACAATCAGAATAGAAATGTTCATGCACGTCCTACAAGAGGGAATGGAGGAAGAATGAGACAGGATATGGGTAAGCGACCTCAGCAGGCACAGATGCGACCAGTATGTAGGCAGTGTGGAAAGGAGCATGGAAGTAGACCTTGTCAGCTTACAGGCATTATCTGTTTTTCTTGTGGTCAGCCTGGACATATGGCTAAGGACTGTCCGAAGAAGCCAGTACAAGGAATAGATAGGCCGCGACAGCAAGGACGTGTGTTTGCTATGACTGCTGATGACGCAATGAAATCAGACTCCCTCATCCAAGGTCAGTGTTATGTCAAATCTCGACTCTTAACTATACTGTATGACTCTGGTGCATCACATTCATTTATTTCCGAGACTGTTGCGCATGAGTCGGGATTAGATTTCACCATGTTAGATTATAATCTAATTGTTCGTACACCCACATCTCAAAATGCCTTGACTAGTCAAGTATGTCAACAGGTGCCTTTTGTTATTGAGGCTAGGACTTTTATACATGACCTGGTTTGTTTGCCTTTATGTGGTTTAGATATTATCTTAGTTCTAGATTGGTTGTCTAAGCATCATGTTTTCCTTGATTGTTTTAAACAAATTGCTATATTTCCATCATTTGAAATGCACACTGAACCAGTTGAGTCTTGTACTTTCTATTTGAATTCCCTAAGAGTTATTTCTAGTAATAGTGGGTTAGAAGGTTACGTTCTACTATCGGCTAGCTCAGAAACTAATGAACAAGACTTAGAGCAAATCCGAGTGGTGAAGGAGTTTCCTGATGTTTTTCCGGATGATATACCTGAGTTTCCACCTCAGAGAGAGATAGAGTTTATTATTGATCTGGTTCCTAGAGCCGGACCAATTTCTATAGCACTGTATCGGATGTCACCGTTGGAACTAGCAAAGTTAAAGAAGCAATTGGATGAATTGCTGGGGAAGAAGTTTATTCGTCCGAGTGTATCACCATGGGGAGCTCCAGTGTTACTAGTGAAAAAGAAGGATGGAGGAATGAGGTTATGTGTGGATTATCGGCAATTGAACAAGATCACAATCAAGAACAAGTATCCACTCCCAAGGATAGATGATCTGATGGACCAGCTGAGAGGTGCGACAGTATTCTTGAAGACTGATTTGCGGTCAGGTTACCATCAAATCTGGGTGAAGGAATCAGATATACCTAAGACTGCCTTTCGAACTAGGTACGGTCACTATGATTATACGGTTATGTCCTTTGGACTGACTAATGTTCCTGCTGTATTCATGGATTATATGAATCCCATTTTTCGTCTGTATCTAGATCAGTTTATGGTAGTCTTTATAGATGATATCCTCATCTATTCCAAGACAGAAGAAGAACATGGAGAGCATTTGAGGATTGTGTTGCAAATATTAAGAGCACGGAAGCTATATGCGAAATTGTCAAAATGTGAGTTTTGGGCGACAGAAGTGGCATTCTTAGGACATGTGATCACACGAGATGGTATAACTGTAGATCCTTTAAAGATCGAGGCCGTAATACAATGGAAGCAACCCAAGACAGTTACAGAAGTTTGTAGTTTCTTGGGGTTAGCAGGATACTATCGGCAGTTTATCAAGGGTTTTTCACAGATAGCTTTACCTTTGACCCGCCTTACTAGGAAGGAAGTTCCGTTTGAGTGGACAGAGAAGTGTGAAGAAAGCTTTGAAACTTTCAAGGAAAGGTTGACGACGGCTCCAGTTTTGGTGTTACCAGACCCACAGGAACCTTTTGAGGTGTATTGTGATGCTTCTTTTAAGGGACTTGGATGTGTATTGATGCAACATAGGAATGTGGTAGCTTATGCTTCGAGACAACTAAGACCTCACGAAAGGAACTATCCGACACATGATTTAGAATTAGCAGCAGTGGTCTTTGCACTTAAGATTTGGAGGCACTATTTGTACGGAGCCCAATTTGAAGTTTTCTCTAATCATAAGAGTTTGAAGTATATCTTTGATCAGAAAGACCTTAATATGAGGCAGAGGCGATGGATGGAATTCTTAAAAGATTATGATTTTAAGTTGAGCTATCATCCTGGGAAGGCAAATGTAGTCGCAGATGCTTTGAGTCGAAGAGTTTGGGCATATCCTGGATGATGATCAAGGAAGAAGAAATGATCTCAGCCTTTGAAAACTTAAAATTAGGAATGAGAGAGACATCAAGAGGAATTGTTATGGCGCAACTACAATTAACATCTGACTTTAAGATAGCTATTCAGCAAGCTCAAGCCCAGAATTTAGGAATGCTGGCATTGTTAACACGGATGAAGGCAGATCAGCCGGAAGAGGTACGCCAAGATAAAGAGGGAATATGGAAATATAGGAACAGAATTTGTGTACCTGCTCAGGAGGACTTGAGAAAGAACATTCTGACCGAAGCTCATGAAAGCAGATTTTCTATCCATCCCGGAACGACTAAAATGTACCAAGACCTGAAGAAGATGTTCTGGTGGCCGGAAATGAAGAAAGATGTAGCAACGTATGTTTCAAAGTGTCTCACTTGCCAGAAGATTAAGGTGGAACATCAAAAACCACCTGGAACCCTGCAACCATTAGAGATACCGCAACGGAAATGGGAAGAGATTACGATGGATTTTGTTACTGGGTTACCAAGAACCTCTGCCGGGCATGATGCAATTTGGGTAATTGTAGATCGATTGACAAAATCAGCGCATTTTCTACCAATTCAAATTGGTCACAGCTTGGAGAAACTTGCCCGGTTATACATTCAGGAGATAATACGATTGCATGGAATACCTTCATCAATTGTGTCAGATAGAGATCCAAGGTTTACTTCTAGATTTTGGGGAGCTCTACAGAAAGATTTTGGGATGAAGTTGCACTTAAGTACAGCATATCACCCACAGACTGATGGACAGACAGAATGAACAATTCGTACCTTGGAAGATATGTTGAGATCTTGCGTGATGGACCAACAGGGTAACTGGGACAAATACTTGCCATTGATTGAGTTTGCCTACAACAACAGTTATCAACAGAGTATCGGAATGGCACCATATGAGGCCCTCTACGGAAGAAAGTGTCAATCACCATTATGCTGGTACGACAAGGAGGAAGGCAGGATTTTGGGGCCAGACTTGGTACAAGAAACCACCGAACGGATTAAGCACATTCGAGAGAAGATTCAAACTGTCCAAAGTCAACAAAAGAGCTATACAGATATTAGACGTAGGCCCTTAGAATTTAACGAAGGAGACCATATTTTCTTTAGAGTGACACCTACGATTGGAATTGGTACAGCTCTTAGGACTAAGAAATTGAATCCACGATACTTAGGTCCTTTTCAAATTCTTAAAAGAGTCGGTCTAGTAGCATACCAAGTAGCTCTCCCTCCTTATTTGTCAAACCTTTATGATGTTTTTCATGTTTCACAACTCAAAAAGTATAATCCCGACGAAAGCCATGTTTTACAACCAAAGACAGTACAGCTGCGAGCTGACTTGACATATCAAACCCTACCAGTCAGGATTGTGGAACGAAGTGACAAACAGCTTAGAGGCAAGACAGTATCATTGGTTAACGGCCTAGCCCCGAAGAAACGGCGCTTTTTCGGGATCAAACGGAATTTTTACAGAATTTTTAGGAATTTCTATGCATATAAGCACCTCCACTGCACAGGTGCTGCGTCATCAAGCTTGATTGCACAGGACACCTCTCCTAATCTAAGAAGGCACGTCGCGAAGAGTTGCGTTTTTGAGCCACTTTGGGCCCGAATTTCAAAATTATGATTTCTGTGGTTAGTCTCTATGTGACGAGCCGATCACGAATTTCGAGAGAAAAATTATATTAATATAATATTCATATATTATTATTTTATTCCGAATATTATATTATTATCTTCTCTACTGTGATTAATGTTGATCTATGTTTTGTAATATAATAACTGAGCTAGAAATCTACCGGTAACGGATAATACCGGCATTCTTAGATGAACTTAGCACTGCTAATGCTTCATCATATATCTTTTATTCTTATGATTATCCAGTTACTAGTGTCATTTACACTAAGTAACTTAATGTTTATCCATTAGCAGTGTAATTACTTAAGTTCTAATACATCTAGCTTTAGTAATTATCCTTTTCTGAGATATTTTGACAAGTAACTTTTGGATAATCATCATCCAAAAGCCACGGCCTCCCTTGGACAGCTTGGCTATCATTTTTGTTCTTGGAAAAGCTTAGAACACCATGAAAGAAAACCATGAAACTTCCATGAACACCTGAGCTTCTTTCTCCGTTCTTTCTCAAACCGGAACCCCTATCAAAAATCTAATCTTACCAAAGTGTTCACATCTTCCTCCTCTTCATTTCTATGTCACTTTTCATGGAGTAAATCAAGGTATGAAGGCTGCTCCTCCTCCTTGAAGGTTCGGCCATGGTGGTTCCTTAAGCTAATGATGTTTTCTTCATGTTTTCTCTTAGGATCTATTATTCAATCACCAAAAGCTCCAAGAAAACGTGATTTCTAGTTACCTTAAGGTGAGGAAAACCTTCTTTTCATCATCATGAAGCTTCAGCCTTCATGGTTCATAAGATTCTAAAGTTGTTGTTGATGTTAAAATAGGCGTAAAAGTGCTTCTAGAAGCTTGTTTTTGGTGCAATCTTGGACAGCAGCAAAGGAGGTAAGGTTTGGTAAATTAATCAATGATTGGCTGTGTTCTTGAAGTGTTAAATCAGATCTTTTTGCTTGAGGTTTGATTTTGGGTGTTTGTGTGATGGTTTGATCATGAAATCTTGTTGTTTAATGCTTGAAAATCATGTTTATGATGGTTTTGAAGTGGCTGTTGGTGCTGCTGGAAAACGTGACATTCCAGCAATGAAAATCATGATTTCTTATGCTTATTTGATGTGCATTTAATGGCTGGAAAGTTTCTCTTTGGTTTGATAAAAATCGGGTTCAAATCGGTTTACGAAAAGATTGAAAAACTAGCTGAAAATCAAGCAGAAATTTGATGAACTTTTGGAAAAATGTTTTTGGTTTTTGGAAGAACATGAAAACGTGTATTCATGGAGTTTTGGGGTCAAAATTTAATTATTAAAAAGTTTGGGGTTGAAAATTAATTAATCAAAAGTTGAGGGGCTAAAGTGCAACTATTAAAAGTTATAGGGGTCAAAATGCAATTTTTTAAAGTTAAATAAAATATTATAATTTTAATAATAAAATATTAATATATATTTTATTAATAATATTATTTTAATAATAATATTATTTAATTAATAATAATAAAATATTGATAAAAAGACAGTTTTTCCTAAAAGTCTCAGGAAGGCAGTTTTGAGTCCAGAATTCTCTAATTTCCTTTACTAAACACCTAAGAAGAGGTATAAGAGAAGATATAGAGGTATATGAGATAAAGAAACAAGATTTTGAAACCTGTGTTTATGTTAAAAGGAAAAAGAGTTAAAAGTGATATAGCCGTGTACCTGACCTTACAGAGTAAACAGAGAATTGTAAAATGAGCTTTTTGTGATGTTATAATGCTTGATTTATGATGATTGCTAAGTGATGGAAAGTATGGTTATATGTGAATTTTGAGCCTTCGGGCAATGCTTGTGAATGTTGTGCGGGGACGCCCGTATTGTGATGTTGCTTCCCAGACAGGCTGCGGTAGAGTAGTACCAGCCCTGCAAGCTGAATGCTTGGTAGAGGCCTGACTCACATACCTGCGGTATATTGAGACCTGAGCAAATACCAGCCCTGCAAGTCGAGAGCACTTGGTAGAGGGTATGCGGTACTTAATCTGGGATTAAGTTCTGGGAAGGCCCTATCTGACTTAGAGGGTCGGATTGCGTCGGGTGCGTGTCGAAACCGACAAATGAGTTCATTACCTGCAGTAGGGACAGACATGCATCATACTTGTTTGTGCATTATTTATTGCTTATCTTCTTGTGTTCTTGTTCTATTCCTTGTTTATTTGAGCATAACTGTGTGATTGCATATTAATGTGTGAATATGCAATTACTTCCTATTTTCTCTCTTGTTCATGTGTTAGTTTATGTTGCTGTTATGTACATATTACTCTACATTTATTTATACTTCTATGACCACGGACATTATAAATGAACTTAACTGTAAACCCCGACCTTACTAAGAACTCCCCAGTTCTTACCCCTTACACCTCTACAGATGGACATAGGAGTCCTATTCTACGAGATTGATCCACCGTACATCCACGAGGACCCGGTGCGTGGCGAGTATTACATCTACTATGCGGTACCTCGTATCCGTAATTATGTAGTTCGTGGTAGACCTTTCCAGTACCCTATTAGGACAGCATACTTTAATCCTGATGCACCCTATGATTTTCCTTTATCTTGGTTACACCCCGGCGGACCTGGGATACCTCATCCTGAGGAGCAGATGCTACCTCCACCTGACTATCCTCCTCCACCTGAACCTCCTCTACCTGATGAGCCTATACCTGCCCAGCCTATCCATGAGTCACCTCCTGCACCTTTTGTCCTTGATGAGTGGGGTGTTCCTGTGTTGCCACCCGAGCTTGATACTTTACCTGAGCCGATCGAGCCTCCTGTCTTTGATGAGCAGCAGGGACATGAGTATGATCAGATCATGGAGGCGCCACCTCCTTCTCCCGATTGTATTTTGTTTGGTAGCTATCCTTTTATGGTTCCTGTGGCCAGCAGTGGTTCCTCTGCTATCACTCCAGCAGAAGAAGAGGACGAGGAAGAAGAAGATCAAGTGGAAGATCCTAACTTCATAGTTATCTCCTCTAACAGCTATGACGATGAGCCAGGCGAGGTGCCAGCAGGCGAGCATCACCATTCGCCCGGTGGTTTTCCGTGAGGTACTCTGGACCCGGATTGAGGAGATTTTTTGAGACGCCTAGTCTAACTTCAGTACATTAGAGTGTCTCCCTCACTTTTGTTAGCATGATTAGAGGGAATAGGCATATCATAGAGTTAGGCTAGCCTGGGTGCCAGCTTAGGGGCTTTTGGTCAGGCCAGGCCCTGGGGCGTCTTATGTACATATATGTACATACTATATGAGTCACTGACTTAAGGGTGTTGTACTATAGCTATATGCTTATATAACTGAGCCACTTTTGTAACATGATGTATATTATAGTGTGTTACTCCATATTCTATTATCTTTTGTTTTATGTATGTGAATATTTAATTATCCCTTGATATATGGAGGGTATGCGACTTTAAATTATTCTTGTTTTAAAAAAAATTTACTTGTAAAATTTGCGGTGTTTTAACAACGTACAGGCTTATATTTATTAATTAATAATACAGAAAAGGAAAAATAAGTTGGTAACATTCAATTTCTAGTATGATCTAGACATGCTAGAAGTTGGGTCGTTACATTAAACGCCCAGAATGGTATACATTCTGGTGTTTAACGCCCGAAATGCTACCCTTTTGGGCGTTAAACGCCCAGCTAGGTGCCCTGGCAGGCGTTTAAATGCCAGTTTTCCTTCTTCACTGGGCGTTTTGAACGCCCAGCTTTTTCTGTGTAATTCCTCTGCTGTATGTTCTGAATCTTTAATTCTCTGCATTATTGACTTGAAAAGACACAAATTAAAAATTTTTTTGGATTTTTAATGATGAGGAAAAATCAAAATGCAACTAAAATCAAATAAACAATGCATGCAAGACACCAAACTTAGAAGTTTGTATACTACTGACACTAACAAATTGAGAATGCATATGAGAAACAACAAAACACACAAAACAAGAGAATTTAAAGACCAGAGCAAGTAAATCATCAAGAACAACTTGAAGATCAATGAAGACACATGATAAATGCAAAAAGAACAGAAACATGCAATTGACACCAAACTTAAAATGAGACACTAGACTCAAACAAGAAATATTTTTTATTTTTATGATTTTGTAATTTTTTTGGTTTTTTCGAAAATTATATGGAGAAGAAAATAAAGAGATTCAAATTTTTTAATAAGAATTCCAGGAATCATGCAATGTTAGTCTAAAGCTTTAGTGTAAAGGAATTAGACATGGCTAGCCAAGCTTCAGCAGGACATTGCATTCAAGAGCTAAATTGATGAAGATCAATCAGCTTTGGTGATGATAAGAACATCACCTTGAAATACTAGAATTCATTCTTAAAAATTCTGAAAAATACCTAATCTAAGCAACAAGATGAACCGTCAGTTGTCCAAACTCAAACAATTCCCGGCAACGACGCCAAAAACTTGGTGCACAAAATTGTGATCATCAATGGCGCCATCAACATGGCACGCTCAATTGCAATCTCATCTCTTTATCACAACTTCGCACAACTAACCAGCAAGTGCACTGGGTCGTCCAAGTAATAAACCTTACGCGAGAAAGGGTCGATCCCACGGAGATTGTTGGTATGAAGCAAGCTATGGTCATCTTGTAAATCTCAGTCAGGCGGATTCAAATGGTTATGGAGGATTAATAATTAAAAGATAAATAAAACATAAAGTAAAGATAGAGATACTTATGTAATTCATTGGTGAGAATTTCAGATAAGCGTATGGAGATGCTTTGTTCCTTCCGTCTCTCTGCTTTCCTATTGTCTTCATCCAATCCTTCTTACTCCTTTCCATGGCAAGCTGTATGTTGGGCATCACCATTGTCAATGGCTACAATCTCGTCCTCTCCGTGAAAATGTTCAACGCGCTCTGTCACAGCACGGCTATTCAGCTGTCGGTTCTCGATCATGTCAGAATAGAATCCAGTGATTCTTTTGCGTCTGTCACTAATGCCCCACAATCGTGAGTTTGAAGCTTGTCACAGTCATTCAATCCTTGAATCCTACTCAAAATACCACAGACAAGGTTTAGACCTTCCGGATTCTCTTGAATGCTGCCATCAATTCTAGCTTATACCACGAAGATTCCAATTAAGGGATCCAAGAGATATCCACTCAATCTAAGGTAGAACGGAGGTGGTTGTCAGGCACACGTTCATAGGTGAGAATGATGATGAGTGTCACGGATCATCACATTCATCAAGTTGAGGAACAAGTGATATCTTAGAACAAGAATAAGCTAAATTGAATAGAAGAACAATAGTAATTGCATTAATACTCGAGGTACAGCAGAGCTCCACACCTTAATCTATGGTGTGTAGAAACTCCACTGTTGAAAATACATAAGAACAAGGTCTAGGCATGGCCGAGAGGCCAGCCCCCATGATCTAAGATAGCATAAGACTACTCAAAGATAGCTACCAAGATATCTAATACAATAGCAAAAGGTCCTATTTGTAGAGAACTAGTAGCTTAGGGTTTACAAAGATGAGTAAATGACATAAAAATCCACTTCCGGACCCACTTGGTGTGTGCTTGGGCTGAGCATTGAAGCATTTTCATGTAGAGACTCTTCTTGGAGTTAAACGCCAGCTTTTGTGCCAGTTTGGTCGTTTAACTCCCATTCTTGTGCCAGTTCCGGCGTTTTACGCCAGAATTCTTGAGCTGATTTGGAACGCCTGTTTGGGCCATCAAATCTCGGGCAAAGTATAAACTATTATATATTGCTGGAAAGCCCAGGATGTCTACTTTCCAACCCAATTGAGAGCGCGCCAATTGGGCTTCTGTAGCTCCAGAAAATTCACTTCTAGTGCAGAGAGGTCAGAATCCAACAGCATCTACAGTCCTTTTTAGCCTCTGAATCAGATTTTTGCTCAGGTCCCTCAATTTCAGTCAGAAAATGCCTGAAATCACAGAAAAACACACAAACTCATAGTACAGTCCAGAAAAGTGAATTTTAACTAAAAACTAATAAAAATATAATAAAAACTAACTAAAACATACTAAAAACATACTAAAAACAATGCCAAAAAGCGTATAAATTATCCGCTCATCAAGCTCGAACACAAAAATCAGTGAGATTTTGAGCTTACTTGATCGGTTGCATATTATCAACCAATGTTTTATTTTGATGTGTGTTGTTCTCTCTAAAATTGTGATCTATATCTTGCTTGATTCTATATTTTCATGGTTCAATGTATGCATACACTTATATGATTGAGGCCTTATTTCACTATAGCTCACATGTCCATATGGCCTTACCCTATCATTATCACTTTGCAACCCCATTTTGAGCTTATTATACCCCATTTGTTCTTTATTATAGCACATCATTTACTCTAGGTGTAAAACAATAATTGTCCCTAATTTCAATCCTTGATTAGCTTAGACTAGTAAGGTGCACATAAATTAAGTATGGGGAAATTGATTTGGGAAATACATATTTAGGAGATTGGGTACTATATATGCCTATATGAAAATATGAAAGCAAGTTGAGCACCTGTTCATGCCACATAAATCATATGCATTAATTCATCGAAAAAGAAAAAAAAAATAGAAAAGAGAAAAAGAAAAGAAAAGAGAAAATAAATTGAAAGGGGACAAAATGCTCCAAAGCTAATAAGTGAGCTAATGCATATGACTTGTACTCATAAGATATCAAGGTGCATGAATTCATGACAAAAAAAAAAGATAGTTAATGGATGACTAGGTTGTGCATTATAATTACTTGGAATGTCTTAGGCTAAGTGAGAAGTTTAGGTTAATCACGGATTGGAAATTTAGTCCACTTGACGAAATACATTCCTACCTTGACCCTAACCCCATTACAACCTCTGAAAAGACCTCTTAGAAGAAAAGCAAGCCTTAAAAAGCAAGATTAGTAGAGAATCGAGAGATTCGACCCTCAAACACTAGAGTGATTAGAGTGTATACACTTCCAGTGAGGGTTCAATGCTTGACTCTATGTTTCCAGCTTTCATGAGCTCTCTTCTTCCAAGTTACTTGTACTTTATTTTGTAATTTGAATTAGTGGAATCCATCTTATGGTTGTCTTGAGAAACTTGTTTACTTTTAATCAAGTAAGTAGAAACATTTTAGCATGTAGTTGCATTCACATAAATAGGCTGCATTGCATAAGTCTCACCTTTCCCCCTTTACTCTTTTGGTTTCCTTGAGCTTAGCATGAGGACATGCTAGTGTTTAAGTGTGGGGAGATTGATAAACCACTATTTTATGGTTTATCTTGTGCTGAATTAAGTGGGTTTTACCAATCTTTCATACACTTATTCACATAAAATGCATGGTTTTACATTTTTTTTCCCAAATTGATGCTACGATTGGAAGCATGCTTCTTTGGCCTTAAATTCGCTATTTTTAATCCTCTCTTATTTCCATTCCATGCCATGATATGTGTGTTAAGTGTTGTCAGGGTTTATAGGAAAAGAATGGCTTAGAGGATGGAAAAGAAGCATGCAAAAGAGGAAGGATCACAAGGAATTAAGGAATTCATGGGTGAGCATTGACGCCCACACGTGGAGAGACGCGTACGCGTGTCCAAGAGAAAATGCAGCGACGCGCACGCGTGAAGTGATGCGTACGCGTGACTAGAAGGCCTTCCTTACTGTGTTTAATGCCAGTGATGGTGCTTCTATGGGCGTTGAACGCCCAGTAAGGGCTCCCTTACTGGCGTTCAACACCATTGATGCTTCCTCTTTGGGAGTTGAACACCCAGTAAGGACTTCCTTACCGGCGTTCAATGCCAGAGTATCCCCTTCAGATTAGGCCTCAGCTTCTTCATTGATGGCCTTGCACTCTTCTCTTGGGTTTACTTTAGTGTTACTTGGGAGAGTGTTAGGAGGGGTCTTGATGCAAGAATTTACACCGGTTCGAAATTTCACAAAATATTTCTGTTATTGATATAGTCCAAACCGATAGTCAATCTTTGAATCAAATTTAATTTTGGTTTTGTCACAAGTACAAACCCCAATGAAAATTAACCGAAGTATTTAAACCTCGGGTCGTCTCACAAGGAATTGCAATGAAGTGAATGATTATTGCCTATGAAAGAATAAAGGGTTTGATTGATAAAGGGGCAAGAAATTAAATGGGCAAGAAATTAAATGACAAAAAAATTAAATCAAGCGAGCAATTAAAGAAAGCAATTAATAAAAAGAGACATTCATGGTAAAGATTGAGAATGTAGGCTTTCTATTATAGTCATACAATGATTAATTCATCCTATTTAGTCAACTATGGCAAATGGAAGAAGGTATCATGTTATCCTCAAATAGGGAGAACGTCAAACAAGACTAATCAATCATATCACAATGATAAACAAGAATTTATCTTATTACATCATCCCCGACGATGGAGGAAGGTATCATGTTATCCTCATACTCGAAGAAAGTCTAATAAGACTAGCTAATCTCAATCCAAAAGTCCTAATCAACTTACTAATTGAATTAGCGAGAGATTAGAGTCAATGAAAATCATATTAACTAACAATTCTAAATCACCAATATAAGTTGGGTATTCATGACTCAAGATTACCTAATTACTATTTCCAAGCCAAGAATGCTCAAAATCTACTCTAACATCCAACCAAGCATTTTTTTCAAACACTTGGAAGGCATAAAAGGAAAGCATGGTAAATGTGCAAGAAATAGTAAAATCTACCAACTACCAATTGCAAAGAAAGTAAAATCACAGCACAAATCAACAATAAAAGGGCATCAAACATCAAATTTCATTAAAGGAGATCCAAATCCAACATGAGTGCATGAGCATAAAAGAGACATGAAAGTAAAATTAACATCACAAAATAAGAGAATTAAAGTGTAGAAACAAGAAATTGTAGAGAAAACAAGATGAAATCAAGAAATTGTACTTAGATCTAAGAGGCAAAATAGCCTAGAATCCTAATTCTAGAGAGAAGAGGGAGCTTCTCTCTCTAGAAACTAAACTACATGATGCCAATTCTACAACTAAGTGCTCCCCCTTGCCCAAGCTTAAATTCTGCATGAAATAGCATAAAAAATGAGTTGGATTGGGCCCAAAATGCTTCAAAAATCACTGCCCACGAGTTGCTTTTAGTGAGTCACGTGCAGCTTCCCATGTGTACGCGTTACTCAATGCTAAGTAACTTTGACAAATTTTATATTATTTTGAAGCCCCATATGTTAGCCTTCCAACGCAACTAGAACTGCCTCATTTGGACCTCTGTTGCTTAAGTTATGATCGATTAAGTGCGAAGAGGTCAGGATTGACAGCTTTGCAGTTCCTTCATTTCTTCATGGGTTCCCCCACTTTACATGCTTTTCCTTCATTCCTTCAATCCAATCTTTACCTTCTAAACCTGAAATCACTTAACAAACATATCAAGGCATCAAATGGAATTAAAGTGAATTAAATTTAGCCATTTTAAGGCCTAAAAAGCATGTTTTCACCCTTAAGCACAAATTTAGGGAGGATTACAAAACCATGCTACTTCATTGAATAAATGTGAGTAAAGTTGATAAAATCCCCTGAAATAAGTACAAGATAAATTACAAAATTGGAGTTTATCAAACCTCCCTACACTTAAACTAAGCATGTCCTCATGCTAAACTCAAGAAATAAGCAAAGGGTATCAACATTTATTCAATGTAAACTACCTAAATGCAACTTATCTACATGCAATCTATCTAAATGAATGCAACTATTTGGTCAAAATAAGTCAACTTCCAATAATACATATATAAGTACAAGGGCTAAAGCCATAGCAGTCAAATCAAACCCACAATTGAATTGAATTATTGAAAGATTTTACAAACTTGCAAGAATAGATGATCATGGGTGAAAACATGTAATTGGGTGATCGAACCTTCATCGGATGTGTATCTGCACTAGTCACTCAAGTGTATGCGGTTGATTCACTCAATTCTCCCCTAATCATGCTTTCCAAGATTTGTTTTTTATCTAACAACCAACAATTATTTCATGCATGCATACAAATATCGAATGGGGCTAGGGTCAAGGTAAGGATGCATATGGTCAAGTGGGCTAGAATTCGAATCTTTGATTAACCTAAGCTTCCCACCTAACCTATATAACAACCTATACAATTCAAAGCTAACCTAACTACCCTTTCTTCACTTTTTCACACACTCATGAATTCTATTTTTGGTCACCACACATATGCATTGATTTTTATTGAGCTTTACTTGGGGCATTTTGTCCCCTTTTTATTGCTATTTTTTTTCCTTTTTTTCTTTTTCTATACTTTTTTCTTTTGATATATATATTTTTTCTTTATTTTGTATTATTTATTATTTTTTTCTTTTTGCAATAAAGTATATACAAAAGTATCAATGCATATGGCTTTACATTTAATTAACACATGAGTATGTACCCAATTCCCAAAATTTTGACAAAAATGCAAAAATACACTTTCATTCCAACCAATATTCCCAACTTTCCCAAACTTACATGATGAGCACTCTCACTAGACTAAGCCAATCAAAGATCCAAATAAGGACATATATTGTTTTTCGCTTTAGGCTTGTAATGTGCTAAAATTAAGAACAAATGGGTTAAGCATAGGCTTAAAATTGGTTAACAATGGAAGATAAAAGGTAAGGCCAATTGGGTAAGTGAGCTAATTGAAACAACAGCCTCAATCATGTAATTGCATGTATACATAGAATAATGGACATATAGAATTAAACAAATCAAAAATTACAATCATAGAAAGAGAATAATACACACAAGAATGAAAATAAGTGGTTATATGAGGTAACCACACAATTAGGCTCAAATCTCACATGCTTGTGTTCTTAGCTTATAAACATGATCCACAATTGTATAATTCAAGCAAGTTCTAAAAAAATTTTCAATCAATTGGGGTGCCCTATAGGTAAAATTCTTGAAATAATTTTATTATTTTGACTAAACTTATATATATATATATATAATATATGCAAAACAAGAAGATGCAACTAAAAAACCTAAAGGACCTAAGAATGAAATACAAAAGTGTTAGGATTAGAAACTTGTCTCCCAAAAACGCTGACTAGTCGAACGACCTCCCCACACTTAAAAGTTTGCATCGTCTTCGGTGCACTCAAAGATGAGCAAGGGGGTACGGCGACCTTCCTAGTTGCCACGTCCACCTGGTAGGTCAACCGGTTGCTGCATGCCCTTTTTTCCTCTTCCATTTTTGCTTATAATGACTCCTCCAAGAGAAATAGAAAAAAGGATAGTGAGAAAAGTAAATGCAAAAACAAGGAAGCGTAAATTTTTGGAATGAGATAAATCACTAGAATTGAGTGAGTGAATTAGTGTGACATTAATGAAACAAGTATGTGAATTCTAAATTAGGCGCCGTTTAGAACACACACAAACATTATCATAGAAGGCTATGTCACAATTACACAAAGGAGGTATGCACTTCACTCATTCTAGTGGGCTTGAAGTACTTCAAAAGACTTGTAGGGTAAGTCAACCAAACAAGTAGTGATGAAGCATGAAAGCATTCAAGCAAGAACCAAGCAATTGTGAAATGGAAAATGGATGGGTATTGATTGATGTGTAAGTGAACTTAATGAACCAAGTGAAATGTAGAGCTCACACATCAAACAATGACACATATTGAAGTTGTTGCAACACCTAAGTGACATAAGGGTAGAAGACATGGGTGCTATGGAACTTAGAAAAAGAAGTATAAGAGTTGAAATCAATCACATAGCAAGGATGGTCCACAAAGCTTTACATATCAATGCATGAAATAGGTGATGTTCAATCAGAAATAAGCATCCTAAAAAAATGCATTGATAGCGTGCAATTGCTTAACAATGGATGATGAATGCATGGTAGCCAAAACATGTAATTCAAAAGATTTAGAAACTTGAAGGTGATGTAACATGCAGTTGGTATTCACAAAAATTAAGCATTAGGAGCTCAAAACCAAGTAACCAAGTGTAACCTCAACAAAGAAATCCAACAATAAGAATTAACAATAATTATTCTAAGATAGCATTCAGTTGATACTAAGCAGCAATAGACAGTAACAAGATTAATAATCGAACACTTATAATGAAAAATAGGAAATTAAACAAAAATGAAACTAACTAAATAACTAATAAACTAAATTAGCTAACTAAAAGAAATGGTGTTAAATGGTGTTTAGTAGTGTTGGATGATGGTTGAAGGGGGAAAGAATAGAAGAGAAGAAATAAGAAGGAAATAAATGGAAAGAAGAGAAGAAAAGAGGGTGGGTGAAACAGGGCAATCCACGCGTGCGCGTCATACGACGCATAAGCGTGGATTGATGAAATGGTAGCGATGCGTACGCGTGAGACACGCATATGCATGATGCGTTATTTGAAGTGGGTGACGCGTACGCATGGGGCACATGTGCGCGTGGGTAGAGATGTGCCTCGGGCACAAAGTTGGCATGAAGTAGGCACAACTCTCGGGTTTATATATGGAAGGGTGAAACTTCTAAATCCACGCGTGCGCGTGGATGGTCGAAAATCTTGCGGCCATGCGTACGCGTGGGTGACGCGTACGCGTGGGTTAGTGCTCTGTTTTTCAAAATTTTTCTATATTTTTGCACCAACCCAAGCATTCCGAACCTCCAAACAACTACCAAAACATCATAAAACCTTATTTACCGTACTAGACTCCCAATTAAACTCAACTAATCAAACAAAACATGAAATTAAACCTATTTTACCAATATGTACAAAAGAGAAAAAATGAAAAGATGTTACCATGGTGGGGGTGTCTCCCACCTAGCACTTTTGTTTATTGTCCTTAAGTTGGACTTATGGGGAGCTCTTTATCAAGGTGGCTTGTGCTTGAATCCATCCTTGAACATCCACCAATGCTTGGACTTCCAATGAGCTCTATCTTCCAAAGTTAATAACTCCAAGCCTTGATGGAGTTCCTCACAAGCCATGGGCTCCCAAAAGTGATTCTTCTCTCGTAGGCCGGGATCCCATACTTTGTTTTGACACCCGTCCTTGAATTGATCATGATAATTTCCTCCGGGTGGCACGAAAGATGAATTCTCATGGTGACACCAAACTACCCTCCTAGACCCATTCATTTGAGAACTACACCAACCCTTGCTCCTTGAAGCTTCACCCATAATGAGCCTAGACTTACTACGCCAACCGTTAAACATCCTCCTCTTGTGCTTAATTCCACAAAGCGCCCTAAGTTGGCCATTCATTTCAAGCAAACCAAATTCAAGTGGGATAATAAAGCTAAGAGTTAGAATTTTTACCCACTCAAATGAAGGATTGGATGACAACCTAGGTGGAGGCGTTCCCAACGGTCTTGATAACGCACGTTCCACTTCTATCCATCTTCTTCTAGAGGGTTCCACCACTTGGCAAGGTTCTTCAAGCTCTACCTCTTGCCAAGCTTCCTCATGTTCACCTTCTTCTTCATCAATCTCCTCAATCTCTTCCCCGTCACTCAAATTATAAATAGGGGATTGAGTGAAGTCTACCTCCTCATCAATTCCGAGCATAGTGGGAAAGGATTCTTCAAGCTCAAAAGGATCATATGTTGATTTGGAATCATCATAGATAGGAGGACATGGTGTTCACCCCACTTCTTCCAATTCTTTAATCACATCGTGCCTTGAAGGTTGTGCATTTTCCTCCTCGACAACAACTTCAAACTCCATGGAAGAAGGCTCTTTAATTTGTGATTCCTCTATGTACTCAACATATCCTAAGGCTCCATCTACTACTTCCTCTTGCTCAATAATCTCTACTTCCTCCTCTTGTTGCACTTCTTGCTTTAACTCCTCTTCTTCACCTTGGAGCTTCAAGTTCACTCCCTCACTAAGCTCTTTGGTTGCCCGTCCACATTCAATAATGGGGGTGCCTTGATCGCACAAGCTTAGGCAGGATGAGTAAATGTTGCTAACGGCTTCTACCATGATAGCCATCTTAGCTTCTAGCTCCTTAAACTCTTTTTCCATCTCCTCTTGGTTCCTTTGGATACGAGATCTAAGATCTCTTTGTTCTAGCATGAGGGCTTCATCGGGAGGCGGTGGTGGAAGAGAGGGTTCATTGTTTGAGGGAAGGGTATTGTAGTTGGAAGGTGGTTCATATTGGTGAAATTCTTGAGGTATGGACTTTGTGGTTCATGGGAGTATTGGTGTTGGAATGGTGGTGGCTCTAGATATGGTTCATATAGTGGTTGGTATGGTGGGTATGGGTTAGGGTCATATGGAGGTGAATGGTGGTATGAGGCTTGTGAGTATGGTGAAGGGCTATATTGAGGAGGGGGTTCATATGCATATGATGATTGTGGTTGCAACCACAATGAGGACCATCACATACATTAGATTGATATGCATCTTAGAGTGGTTCTTGCTCATAGTACATTAATGGAGGTTGATCAAATGCTTGAGGCTCCTCCCACCTTTGGTTGTTCCTTCCTTGATGCATGTTACCATTGTAATTTCCATCTCCTACAACATAGTTAGAACCACACTCATAGCCAAAAGGATGAGAATTTATAGTGTCAAGAGAAAATAAAAACAAATATTAATAAAAAACAAAGAGAGCAAAATCCTACAACTAGCAAAAACTAACAAACAAACCAAAAATCAAACTATTCACAATATATACAATAGCCAACAACATAGTACCATTGCAATTCCCCGGCAACGGTACCATAAATTTGATGCAAGAATTTACACCGATTCGGAATTCCACAAAATATTTCCGTTGTTACTATAGTCCAAACCGATAGTCAATCCTCGAATCAAATTTAATTTTGGTTTTGTCACAAGTACAAACCCCAATGAAAATTAACCGAAGTATTTAAACCTCGGGTCGTCTCACAAGAAATTGCAATGAAGTGAATGATTATTGCCTATGAAGGAATAAGGGGTTTGATTGATAAAGGGGCAAGAAATTAAATGGGCAAGAAATTAAATGACAAAAAAAATTAAATCAAGCGAGCAATTAAAGAAAGCAATTAATAAAGAGAGACATTCATGGTAAAGATTGAGAATGTAGGCTTTCTATTCTAGTCATACAATGATTATTTCATCCTATTTAGTCAACTTCGGCAAATGAAAGAGGGTATCATGTTATCTTCAAATAGGGAGAACGTCAAACAAGACTAATCAATCATCTCACAATGATAAACAAGAATTTATCTTATTACGTCATCCCCGACGATGGAGGAAGGTATCATGTTATCCTCATACTCGAAGAAAGTCTAATAAGACTAGCTAATCTCAATCCAAAAGTCCTAATCAACTTACTAATTGAATTAGCGAGAGATTAGAGTCAATGAAAACCATATTAACTAACAATTCTAAATCACCAATATAAGTTGGGTATTCATGACTCAAGATTACCTAATTACTATTTCCAAGCCAAGAATGCTCAAAATCTACTCTAACATCCAACCAAGCATTTTGTCAAACACTTGGAAGGCAAAAAAGGAAAGCACGGTAAATGTTCAAGAAATAGTAAAATCTACCAACTACCAACTGCAAAGAAAGTAAAATCACAACACAAATCAACAATAAAAGGGCATCAAACATCAAATTTCATTAAAGGAGATCCAAATCCAACATGAGTGCATGAGCATAAAAGAGACATGAAAGTAAAATTAACATCACAAAATAAGAGAATTAAAGTGTAGAAACAAGAAATTGTAGAGGAAACAAGATGGAATCAAGAAATTGTACTTAGATCTAAGAGGCAAAATAGCCTAGAATCCTAATTCTAGAGAGAAGAGGGAGCTTCTCTCTCTAGAAACTAAACTACATGATGCCAATTCTACAACTAAGTGCTCCCCTTTGCCCAAGCTTAAATTCTGCATGAAATAGCATAAAAAATGAGTTGGATTGGGCCCAAAATGCTTCAAAAATCACTGTCCACGAGTTGCTTTTAGTGAGTCACGTGCAGCTTCCCACGTGTACGCGTCACTCAATGCTAAGTAACTTTGACAAATTTTATATTATTTTGAAGCCCCAGATGTTAGCCTTCCAACGCAACTAGAACTGCCTCATTTGGACCTCTGTTGCTTAAGTTATGATCGATTAAGTGCGAAGAGGTCAGGATTGACAGCTTTGCAGTTCCTTCATTTCTTCATGGGTTCCCCCACTTTACATGCTTTTCCTTCATTCCTTCAATCCAATCTTTACCTTCTAAACCTGAAATCACTTAACAAACATATCAAGGCATCAAATGGAATTAAAGTGAATTAAATTTAGCCATTTTAAGGCCTAAAAAGCATGTTTTCACCCTTAAGCACAAATTTAGGGAGGATTACAAAACCATGCTACTTCATTGAATAAATGTGAGTAAAGTTGATAAAATCCCCTGAAATAAGTACAAGATAAATTACAAAATTGGAGTTTATCAAACCTCCCTACACTTAAACTAAGCATGTCCTCATGCTAAACTCAAGAAATAAGCAAAGGGTATCAACATTTATTCAATGTAAACTACCTAAATGCAACTTATCTACATGCAATCTATCTAAATGAATACAACTATTTGGTCAAAATAAGTCAACTTCCAATAATACATATATAAGTACAAGGGCTAAAGCCATAGCAGTCAAATCAAACCCACAATTGAATTGAATTATTGAAAGATTTTACAAACTTGCAAGAATAGATGATCATGGGTGAAAACATGTAATTGGGTGATCGAACCTTCATCGGATGTGTATCTGCTCTAGTCACTCAAGTGTATGCGGTTGATTCACTCAATTCTCCCCTAATCATGCTTTCCAAGATTTTTTTTTATCTAACAATCAACAATTATTTCATGCATGCATACAAATATCGAATGGGGCTAGGGTCAAGGTAAGGATGCATATGGTCAAGTGGGCTAGAATTCGAATCTTTGATTAACCTAAGCTTCCCACCTAACCTATATAACAACCTATACAATTCAAAGCTAACCTAACTACCCATTCTTCACTTTTTCACACACTCATGAATTCTATTTTTGGTCACCACACATATGCATTGATTTTTATTGAGCTTTACTTGGGGCATTTTGTCCCCTTTTTATTGCTATTCTTTTTCCTTTTTTTTTTCTTTTTCTATACTTTTTTCTTTTGATATATATATTTTTTCTTTATTTTGTATTATTTATTATTTTTTTCTTTTTGCAATAAAGTATATACAAAAGTATCAATGCATATGGCTTTACATTTAATTAACACATGAGTATGTACCCAATTCCCAAAATTTTGACAAAAATGCAAAAATAAACTTTCATTCCAACCAATATTCCCAACTTTCCCAAACTTACATGATGAGCACTCTCACTAGACTAAGCCAATCAAAGATCCAAATAAGGACATATATTGTTTTTCGCTTTAGGCTTGTAATGTGCTAAAATTAAGAACAAATGGGTTAAGCATAGGCTTAAAATTGGTTAACAATGGAAGATAAAAGGTAAGGCCAATTGGGTAAGTGAGCTAATTGAAACAATAGCCTCAATCATGTAATTGCATATATACATAGAATAATGGACATATAGAATTAAACAAATCAAAAATTACAATCATAGAAAGAGAATAATACACACAAGAATGAAAATAAGTGGTTATATGAGGTAACCACACAATTAGGCTCAAATCTCACATGCTTGTGTTCTTAGCTCATAAACATGATCCACAATTGTATAATTCAAGCAAGTTCTAAAAAAATTTTCAATCAATTGGGGTGCCTTATAGGTAAAATTCTTGAAATAATTTTATTATTTTGACTAAACTTATTATATATATATATATATTATATATATATATATAATATATGCAAAAGAAGAAGATGCAACTAAAAAACCTAAAGGACCTAAGAATGAAATACAAAAGTGTTGGGATTAGAAACTTGTCACCCAAAAACGCTGACTGGTCGAACGACCTCCCCACACTTAAAAGTTTGCATCGTCTTCGGTGCACTCAAAGATGAGCAAGGGGGTACGGCGACCTTCCTAGTTGCCACGTCCACCTGGTAGGTCAACCGGTTGCTGCATGCCCTTTTTTCCTCTTCCATTTTTGCTTATAATGACTCCTCCAAGAGAAATAGAAAAAAGGATAGTGAGAAAAGTAAATGCAAAAACAAGGAAGCGTAAATTTTTGGAATGAGATAAATCACTAGAATTGAGTGAGTGAATTAGTGTGACATTAATGAAGCAAGTATGTGAATTCTAAATTAGGCGCCGTTTAGAACACACACAAACATTATCATAGAAGGCTATGTCACAATTACACAAAGGAGGTATGCACTTCACTCATTCTAGTGTGCTTGAAGTACTTCAAAAGACTTGTAGGGTAAGTCAACCAAACAAGTAGTGATGAAGCATGAAAGCATTCAAGCAAGAACCAAGCAATTGTGAAATGGAAAATGGATGGGTATTGATTGATGTGTAAGTGAACTTAATGAACCAAGTAAAATGTAGAGCTCACACATCAAACAATGACACATATTGAAGTTGTTGCAACACCTAAGTTACATAAGGGTAGAAGACATGGGTGCTATGGAACTTAGGAAAAGAAGTATAAGAGTTGAAATCAATCACATAGCAAGGATGGTCCACAAAGCTTTACATATCAATGCATGAAATAGGTGATGTTCAATCAGAAATAAGCATCCTAAAAAAATGCATTGATAGCGTGCAATTGCTTAACAATGGATGATGAATGCATGGTGGCCAAAACATGTAATTCAAAAGATTTAGAAACTTGAAGGTGATGTAACATGCAGTTGGTATTCACAAAAATTAAGCATTAGGAGCTCAAAACCAAGTAACCAAGTGTAACCTCAACAAAGAAATCCAACAATAAGAATTAACAATAATTATTCTAAGATAGCATTCAGTTGATACTAAGCAGCAATAGACAGTAACAAGATTAATAATCGAACACTTATAATGAAAAATAGGAAATTAAACAAAAATAAAACTAACTAAATAACTAATAAACTAAATTAGCTAACTAAAAGAAATGGTGTTAAATGGTGTTTAGTAGTGTTGGATGATGGTTGAAGGGGGAAAGAATAGAAGAGAAGAAATAAGAAGGAAATAAATGGAAAGAAGAGAAGAAAAGAGGGTGGGTGAAACAGGGCAATCCACGCGTGCGCGTCATACGACGCGTAAGCGTGGATTGATGAAATGGTAGCGATGCGTACGCGTGAGACACGCGTATGCATGATGAGTTATTTGAAGTGGGCGACGCGTACACATGGGGCACGTGTGCGCGTGGGTAGAGATGTGCCTCGGGCACAAAGTTGGCATGAAGTAGGCACAACTCTCGGGTTTATGTATGGAAGGGTGAAACTTCTAAATCCACGCGTGCGCGTGGATGGTCGAAAATCTTGCGGCCATGCGTACGCGTGGGTGACGCGTACGCGTGGGTTAGTGCTCTGTTTTTCAAAATTTTTCTATATTTTTGCACCAACCCAAGCATTCCGAACCTCCAAACAACTACCAAAACATCATAAAACCTTATTTACCGTACTAGACTCCCAATTAAACTCAACTAATCAAACAAAACATGAAATTAAACCTATTTTACCAATATGTACAAAAGAGAAAAAATGAAAAGATGTTACCATGGTGGGGGTGTCTCCCACCTAGCACTTTTGTTTATTGTCCTTAAGTTGGACTTATGGGGAGCTCTTTATCAAGGTGGCTTGTGCTTGAATCCATCCTTGAACATCCACCAATGCTTGGACTTCCAATGAGCTCTATCTTCCAAAGTTAATAACTCCAAGCCTTGATGGAGTTCCTCACAAGCCATGGGCTCCCAAAAGTGATTCTTCTCTCGTAGGCCGGGATCCCATACTTTGTTTTGACACCCGTCCTTGAATTGATCATGATAATTTCCTCCGGGTGGCACGAAAGATGAATTCTCATGGTGACACCAAACTACCCTCCTAGACCCATTCATTTGAGAACTACACCAACCCTTGCTCCTTGAAGCTTCACCCATAATGAGCCTAGACTTACTACGCCAACCGTTAAACATCCTCCTCTTGTGCTTAATTCCACAAAGCGCCCTAAGTTGGCCATTCATTTCAAGCAAACCAAATTCAAGTGGGATAATAAAGCTAAGAGTTAGAATTTTTACCCACTCAAATGAAGGATTGGATGACAACCTAGGTGGAGGCGTTCCCAACGGTCTTGATAACGCACGTTCCACTTCTATCCATCTTCTTCTAGAGGGTTCCACCACTTGGCAAGGTTCTTCAAGCTCTACCTCTTGCCAAGCTTCCTCATGTTCACCTTCTTCTTCATCAATCTCCTCAATCTCTTCCCCGTCACTCAAATTATAAATAGGGGATTGAGTGAAGTCTACCTCCTCATCAATTCCGAGCATAGTGGGAAAGGATTCTTCAAGCTCAAAAGGATCATATGTTGATTTGGAATCATCATAGATAGGAGGACATGGTGTTCACCCCACTTCTTCCAATTCTTTAATCACATCGTGCCTTGAAGGTTGTGCACTTTCCTCCTCGACAACAACTTCAAACTCCATGGAAGAAGGCTCTTTAATTTGTGATTCCTCTATGTACTCAACATATCCTAAGGCTCCATCTACTACTTCCTCTTGCTCAATAATCTCTACTTCCTCCTCTTGTTGCACTTCTTGCTTTAACTCCTCTTCTTCACCTTGGAGCTTCAAGTTCACTCCCTCACTAAGCTCTTTGGTTGCCCGTCCACATTCAATAATGGGGGTGCCTTGATCGCACAAGCTTAGGCAGGATGAGTAAATGTTGCTAACGGCTTCTACCATGATAGCCATCTTAGCTTCTAGCTCCTTAAACTCTTTTTCCATCTCCTCTTGGTTCCTTTGGATACGAGATCTAAGATCTCTTTGTTCTAGCATGAGGGCTTCATCGGGAGGCGGTGGTGGAAGAGAGGGTTCATTGTTTGAGGGAAGGGTATTGTAGTTGGAAGGTGGTTCATATTGGTGAAATTCTTGAGGTATGGACTTTGTGGTTCATGGGAGTATTGGTGTTGGAATGGTGGTGGCTCTAGATATGGTTCATATAGTGGTTGGTATGGTGGGTATGGGTTAGGGTCATATGGAGGTGAATGGTGGTATGAGGCTTGTGAGTATGGTGAAGGGCTATATTGAGGAGGGGGTTCATATGCATATGATGATTGTGGTTGCAACCACAATGAGGACCATCACATACATTAGATTGATATGCATCTTAGAGTGGTTCTTGCTCATAGTACATTAATGGAGGTTGATCAAATGCTTGAGGCTCCTCCCACCTTTGGTTGTTCCTTCCTTGATGCATGTTACCATTGTAATTTCCATCTCCTACAACATAGTTAGAACCACACTCATAGCCAAAAGGATGAGAATTTATAGTGTCAAGAGAAAATAAAAACAAATATTAATAAAAAACAAAGAGAGCAAAATCCTACAACTAGCAAAAACTAACAAACAAACCAAAAATCAAACTATTCACAATATATACAATAGCCAACAACATAGTACCATTGCAATTCCCCGGCAACGGTACCATAAATTTGATGCAAGAATTTACACCGATTCGGAATTCCACAAAATATTTCCGTTGTTACTATAGTCCAAACCGATAGTCAATCCTCGAATCAAATTTAATTTTGGTTTTGTCACAAGTACAAACCCCAATGAAAATTAACCGAAGTATTTAAACCTCGGGTCGTCTCACAAGAAATTGCAATGAAGTGAATGATTATTGCCTATGAAGGAATAAGGGGTTTGATTGATAAAGGGGCAAGAAATTAAATGGGCAAGAAATTAAATGACAAAAAAAATTAAATCAAGCGAGCAATTAAAGAAAGCAATTAATAAAGAGAGACATTCATGGTAAAGATTGAGAATGTAGGCTTTCTATTCTAGTCATACAATGATTAATTCATCCTATTTAGTCAACCCCGGCAAATGAAAGAGGGTATCATGTTATCTTCAAATAGGGAGAACGTCAAACAAGACTAATCAATCATCTCACAATGATAAACAAGAATTTATCTTATTACGTCATCCCCGACGATGGAGGAAGGTATCATGTTATCCTCATACTCGAAGAAAGTCTAATAAGACTAGCTAATCTCAATCCAAAAGTCCTAATCAACTCACTAATTAAATTAGCGAGATATTAGAGTCAATGGAAATCATATTAACTAACAATTCTAGATCACCAATATAAGTTGGGTATTCATGACTCAAGATTACCTAATTACTCTTTCCAAGCCAAGAATGCTCAAAATCTACTCTAACATCCAACTAAGCATTTTGTCAAACACTTAGAAGGCATAAAAGGAAAGCATGGTAAATGTGCAAGAAATAGTAAAATCTACTAACTACCAATTGCAAAGAAAGTAAAATCACAACACAAATCAACAATAAAAGGGCATTAAACATCAAATTTCATTAAAGGAGATCCAAATCCAACATGAGTGCATGAGCATAAAAGAGACATGAAAGTAAATATAACATCACAAAATAAGAGAATTAAAGTGTAGAAACCAGAAATTGTAGAAGAAACAAGATGAAATCAAGAAATTGGACTTAGATCTAAGATGCAAAATAGCCTAGAACCCTAATTCTAGAGAGAAGATGGAGCTTCTCTCTCTAGAAACTAAATTACATAATGCCAATTCTACAACTAAGTGCTCCCCCCTTTCCCAAGCTTGAATTCTACATGAAATAGCATTAGAAATGAGTTGGATTGGGCCCAAAATGCTTCAAAAATCGCTAGCCAGGGGTTACCTTTAGTGAGTCACGTGCAGCTTCCCACGCGTACGCGTGATGCATGCGTACGCATCACTCAACATTAGGAAACTATGACAAATTTTATATCATTTTGAATCCTCGGATGTTAGCTTTCCAATGCAACTGGAACCGCCTAATTTGGACATTTGTAGCTCAAGTTATGATCGATTAAGTGTGAAGAGGTCAGGATTGACAGCTTTGCAATTCCTTCATTTCTTCATGAGTTCTCCCACTTTGCATGCTTTTCCTTCATTCCATCAATCCAATATTTGCCTTCTAAACCTGAAATCACTTAGCAAACATATCAAGGCATTGAATGGAATTAAAGTGAATTAAATTTAGCCATTTAAGCACAAATTTAGGGAGAATTACAAAACCAAGCTACTTCATTGAATAAATGTGAGAAAATTTGATAAAATTACCCAAAATAAGCACAAGAAAAACCACAAAATTGGTGTTTATCAGGTCTCAGGGATTCTCTTGCTCAGCTGCACTTATGTCTCCAAGTACCCAACGAAGTCGGGAATTAGCTGTCTAACAGATGTATAATCAAGCTTGTTGTTCAGTACTATCCCTTCAAGGACTCGCAAGAACCCATATAGAAGGGATAACGGTCAAGTTACACTCCCAATTCATTAGGATAAAAAACGAAGATACATCTTAGAATGGAGTCAAGCATAGATTGAAATAGAACAATGATATTATTAATCCATATAAATCAGCAAAGCTCCTAACCTTAACCTAGGAGGTTAGTGACTCATAGCTTACAGAAAAGCAATGAAAGGTTCAAATGGGGGGAGGAAGAAAATCCTAAACATGGGTGATCTTCTCCTATATATACTATTCTAATAACTAAGAATTACAGAAATAAGATAAACTAGTCATGCAGTGCGAAAATCTACTTTTTGGGCCCACTTGGTGAGTGTTTGGGCTGAGCTTGAGTGAAGTCACGAGTTGGGACTCCCTTATGGGCGTTGAACTCCAGTTTGGGACTCCTGTTTGGGTGTTGGACGCTAGCTGCTCCCTTTTGGGCGTCCAACACTAGGAAGAGGGTGGAGTACTGGCGTTGAATGCCAATTTTGTACCTTCATTTCTAAAGAAAAGCATAATCTATTATATATTTCTAAAAAGCCTTAGATGTTAGGTTTCCATAGCTGTTGATAGCATACCATTTGGACTTATATAACTCCAGAAATGCTCCTTCGAATGCACGGAGGTCAGATCCTGACAGCATCTGCAGTGCTTTCTCTGTCTCTGAATCAGGCTTTTTCCAAAACTCCTCAATTTCAAGCAGAAAATACCTGAAATCATCATAAAACACACAAATTCAAAGTAGAATCCAAAAATATGAATTTAACACTAAAACCTATGAATATGTAATAAAACTTAAACAAAACATAATAAAAATTATATGAAAATGATGCCAAAAAACATATAAAATATCCGTTCATCAACCTCAGCACGGACATACTGAATCACAATACATAAACAATCAAACACCGCATATAAACAAACCTCAGCACATAAATAAAGAATTACAGTACACAAACAATAAAAATGAATACAAAAAAATGAACCACAACAAATAAACAATGAATCTCAGGACAGAAATAATGAACCACAATGCACGAAAAATGAACTTCAGCATACAAAAATTGAAACACGGCACACAAGTAATGAACCTTTAAGCATACAAATACAGAATCAGAACACACAAACAATGAACTTTTCAACACAAAAACTATAGATCACATGCACACAAATTTAATACTTTAAAAACATTTACATGCAAATGGTTTTATTTCATTTAGATTCTTCATAAGTAATTTTTTTAAAAAGAATATAAAGCTTGATAAAAGAAACAAGAATCAAATAACATGAACGATTAATGAGTATGTCATTATAAAAAAAAATTGAAATAGAATGCTTAAAATATTAAATATTAAATTAAAATTCGACCTAAATATTGATGATCAAAATAATACTTTACATTTTATTATAGGAATGTCAACAAATGTAAACAAGAAATTTCAATGTATTTAACTTAATGTAATTTGTTTTTATACTTTTAAAAATACGTTGACCTTTTTTTTGGGCATGTATATGAGAGGAGAAAAGAATCTCTAAAAGAAATTTTGAAAAGTAATAAAATAAAATTAATTATCATTAAATTTATAATTTTTATTATGTATAAATCTTACCATCTTAAAGTTGATTAAATTTTCAATTTTTTGCTATGTTGGTTGATCCACACGGAAGAATTGAGCTTGTCTGTATTTTATCATATTCTATAAGTTTTTCTGTTATGATGATGAATTTGTTGTGTACCAAAAAGACAAAATTGAAGATTTATTTTTAAGAATAATTAACGAGCGAGATAAAGGAAGTACTTAAAGTCAAATTAAGCCTAAAAGTATCCAGCTATTGAACTTTTTCTTTTTTCCGTAATAATTTCCTAATAAGGACCTTCATATTTGGTTGTCAAATTATCCAATATAATTATTTTCTATAGATTTAATATTTAATATTTACATCAATTGTGGGTTTAAAAATTTTTGTATTTGGTTAATGAATGCTTTTACGACTTGTTAAGAAAACAAAAAAAAATCACTGAAAAATAATTTTTTTATATTTATAATATATTTTTAATATATTAAATACACTAAATATATAAAAATTATTCTTCTTAGGAAGAAAATATTAAGAGGCTATTAAAATTTATTATTTTTAATTATTATTTAATTATTAATTTAATTTTTTTTAGTTTAGTTTCTTTAGTATAGTAAACTAACCATATATTTTATTTTATATTTTAAATATTAATAATTAACTGATAGTTAAAAATAATAAATTTTGATGATTTTTTAAATTTTTAATTTAACTTTTAGCAAATATCTTTTAGTTAAGGTTTAATTATTTTATCCGTTTCTAATATTTTACTGAATTTTTAATTAGATCTTTATATTTTTTTTTAATGGAATCTTTATACCATACCAGATTTTATAATTAAGTCTTTATTAATAAAAATTGTTGAAATTAATAAAATATTTAGTTAAATAAAATAAATATATTTAATATTTGATTGAATATTTATATAATTTAATAAAATATTTTATTAATTTTAATATTTTTATCATAATAAAAATTTAATATAAAATCTAATATAATACAAAATTTAATTAAAAAAAGTTATACAAATTTAATTAAAAATTTGATTAAATTATAAAGTCCGACATAGTAAATAAACCTTTAGTTAATTCTAATTTTTTTCCCTATAAAAAGGCCATAATAAGCAATGTGAAAACCAAGACAACGGTCATAATAGTGTCCCAACTCCCAACACGCATTCTCAAAAGACAAAGCACATCATTAATTTTGTTTGTGTTAGAAATCAATAAGAAATACTTAAAAGAAAATAAATGTGTATTTTGTTTTTTTCAAGTGCGAGTAAAACGTAAGAAAGAAAAGAAAACCAAGCGAAGAGTTTGTCAAAAACTCACAAATAAAAAGAAGAAATCAAATATCCTTTAAATCATTGGTAAAGAAACAACAATTCATCACATAAGTGCAAATTTAATTACTACGATATATTAGAATTCCTGCCACAGATAATTCATAAGTTTTATATCCTGGCCCAATAATAAAGGCCCAGGTCCAAACAAAAGGCCTAATCCCACGGACTGAGCTTCACCCGGCACCGACCTTCGTCTTACGAAGTCGGCACTCACCACGACCTGTTCTAAAAAAGTCGGGAACGAGGGTTAGCTGGCAGATAAGCACTCATTCAGATAGGTAACTGCCCTTAAAATCTCTCTAACCACTTCCAGTATCCATATCTTAACCTCCCCAAGATAAAGGGACGGTTAACACCCTAAAAAAGTGGCACTACTCCAACGGTGGTTATTGGTTCACCACTATAAATACACTAACATTCCTCAGGTATCTCTAAGTTCCAATACATTCTAAACCTGCTTAACCCCACGCTGGCTTAGGCATCGGAGTTTCTTTGCAGGTACCACCCCCCATTTTTTCACATACACAACTCGGAGGCAGCTCCCAGACGTAAACCAAGTCGGAGACCACACTCCTCCAACGCTTGGGCCTCACCAAAACAAGCCCAACCACCGTCCGGTTCTAGGTAAGTCCCGGAACATTGGCGCCGTTGCCGGGGAACCGAGAGGTCAACCAGTGATGGCGGACAGATCCCCCGAAGAGGGTCATGTGGAATCAGATTCTGAACAAGAGAATCTGGACACCGGAAACAATGACGCAGACTTGACCCTTCACCAGGAAACCAATGATCAGCACAGAGAAGGTACCTCCGGAGTCAAAAATCCGAAGGCGAATTCTTCAGAAGGGCACGACTCAGAGAAAGATGGACCATTCCACACAACTGAACTCATGGGACTAGTCCACGTCCACCAAAGTCGCTTGGAACAGTTAGAACAGGAATGGAAGCGACAAAGGGAGACTGAGAAGAACCTAAAAGAGGAGATGGAACGATGAAAAGAGTTAGAAAGAAAACCCTTGAAGTTGGAATCCTCCCTCAAAGGCCGGAACTCCCGCGACGAACGAGAAGAGCCGCCCATAGGAGGGGAGGACCCTATCAGCGAGGACATCATGAGGGCAAAAGTTCCAAGGAACTTCAAAAGCCCCGATATGGACCTCTATGACGAAACCACGGATCCAAAGCATCACTTAAGCAATTTCAAAAGTCGGATGTACCTGGCTGATGCTTCCGACGCTACGCGATGCAAAGCTTTCCCGACTAACCTATCGAAAGCAGCGATGAAGTGGTTCGACAGCCTCCCTCCGAGGTCGGTCACCAGTTTTGAAGACCTCTCAAGGAAGTTTTTGATGAGGTTCTCTATCCAGAAAGACAAAGTGAAACATGCGCCAAGCCTCCTTAGAATAAAACAGGAGGTCGGAGAATCCTTACGAGCCTATATAGAAAGGTTCAACAAAGCATGTTTAGAGATCCAAGACCTGCCCACCGAGGCATTCATAATGGGGTTAGTCAATGGGCTTCAGAAAAGGTCCCTTCTCACAGTCCATATCCAAAAGATACCCCATCTCTTTAAGTGATGTACAGGAAAGAGCTGAAAGGTACATCAACATGGAGGAGAATGTTAAGCTGAGAGATCCGAGTTGGCGACCCAGACACCTTCCCTCAACAAAAGAGAGGGAGAGGGAGCTCAAGAAAAAGGAAGAACTCGGCCTCGATAGACCAAGGAAATATCACTCTTATACTCCTCTAAAGGTTTCTATAGTGGATGTATACAGAGAAATTTGCAATACCGAAAGGCTGCCACCTCCCAGACCCATTAAAAATAAAAAAGAGGGGAGCCGCAGCAACTAGTGCGAGTACCATAAAATATATGGTCACTCCACAAATGACTGTTACGACCTTAAAAATGTGATAGAAAAGCTGGCTAGAGAAGGTCGGCTTGACAGATATCTCACAGAAAGGTCGGACAGTCATGGGAAGAGAAAGCGAGACGATATGGATAGAAGAGACCCACCACCACAGACTCCGGAGAGACATATCCATATGATCTCAGGAGGGTTCGCGGGAGGGGGACTCACCAAATCCTCTCATAAAAGGCATCTCAAGAAAATCTACCAGGTCGGAGGAGAATCATCCGACCTCCCTACCATTTCATTCACAAAAGAAGATGGGCAAGGAATAATCCCTGGACACGATGATCCAGTGGTAATAACTATGATCCTAGCAAATGCCCATCTCCACAGAGCCCTAGTAGACTAAGGAAGCTCAGCGGACATCCTTTTTAAGCCCGCTTTTGACAAACTAGGGTTGGAGGAGAAAGAATTAAGAGCTTACCCCGACACCTTATACGGATTAGACGACACGCCAATAAAGCCACTGGGATTTTTGCCCCTCCACACCACTTTTGGAAAAGGGGAAAAATCAAAAACTCTGAGTATAGACTTCGTAGTCATCGATGTAGGGTCAGCATATAATGCTTTAATCGGCAGAGCTACCTTTAATCGACTCGGAGCGGTGGTATCCACTCCCCACCTTTGTATGAAATTCCCGACCCCAGCGGGGATAGCAACGGTAAGGGGAAATCAGAAATTGGCAAGGAAATGCTACAATGAGAGCCTAAACCTGAGAGGAAAAGGCAGATAGATTCACACAATAGAACTCGGTGGTGTAAGGGCTAGAGAAGAGCTGCGACCACAGCCGGGAGAAAAAACCGAGGAGATACAGGTAGGCAAAGAGGAAGGAAAAAATACTCACATAGGAGCCAACCTAGGGGAAACCCTAAAACAAGGGTTGACTAAGCTTCTAAGAGACAACTCCGATCTCTTTGCCTGGAAGGCCTCCGACATGCCCGGGATAGACCCCGAGCTCATGTCCCACAAACTCTCGGTCTACCCGGGGTCCCGACCCATGCAACAAAGAAGGCGCAAGCTCGGCCCAGAACGAGCCCTAGTAGTAGAAGAACAAGTACAGGCGCTCCTAAAAGCCGGCTTCATCAGAGAAGTCAAGTACCCAACATGGCTAGCCAATGTAGTGCTAGTCAAAAAACAAAATGGCAAATGGAGAATGTGTGTCGACTATACCGACTTAAATAAGGTCTGTCCTAAGGACCCTTATCCACTACCAAGTATTGATACCCTAGTAGACTCCAGCTCGGGGTATCAATACTTGTCGTTCATGGACGCCTACTCGGGGTATAACCAAATCCCGATGTATGAGCCAGACTAGGAAAAGACATCCTTCATCACGCCCAAAGCAAATTTTTGCTATGTGGTCATGCCATTTGGATTAAAAAATGCAGGGGCCACATACCAAAGGCTGATGAACAAAGTGTTTGCTCCCCACCTTGGGAGCCTAATGGAAGTATACGTCGACGACATGCTGGTGAAAACCAAGAAAGAGGTCGACCTCTTGTTAGACCTCTCGCGAGTCTTTGACACCATAAGGTTACACGGGATGAGACTAAATCCCGCAAAGTATGCCTTTGCGGTAGAGGCGGGAAAATTTCTAGGGTTCATGCTGACACAAAGAGGGATTGAAGTCAATCCCGATAAATGTAGAGCTATCCTGGAAACGAAAAGCCTGACCTGTTTAAGAAAGGTCCAGCAGCTAAATGGCCAACTCGCAGTCCTCTCCAGATTCTTGGCAGGATCAGCACTAAAATCCCTTCCACTGTTCTCCTTATTGAGAAAGGGATGTCAATTCGAATGGACTCCTGAATGCGAGGAGGCATTTCAGGAGTTCAATAGATTCTTGAGCCGACCTCCGATTCTGACCCGACCTGTAGCTGGAGAAGACATCGTCCTATATTTATCTGTAGCAGACAAGGCTGTCGCGTCAGCCCTGATAAGAGAAGATGAGGTCGGCCAGCATCCAGTGTATTTCATCAGCAAAGTTCTACAAGGACCCGAGCTAAGATACCACAAACTAGAGAAGTTTGCCTACTCCTTAGTAGTAGCCTCACGAAGGCTACGACCTTACTTTCAAGCTCATACAGTAAGAGTTCGCACGAACCAACCCATGAAGCAAATCCTCCAAAAAACGGATGTCGCAGGGAGAATGGTTCAATGGGCAATAGAGCTCTCCGAGTTCGACTTGAGGTATGAAACTCGGACGGCGATTAAAGCCCAGTGCCTCACCGACTTCATCGCAGAATACGCAGGAGATCAAGAGGAAAAGCCGACTACATGAAAACTCTATATAGATGGATCCTCAAATAAAACAGGAAGCGGTGCAGGCAAAATATTGGTGGATAAAAGAGGAACCCAAATAGAGATTTCCCTCAAATTTGAATTCCCAGCTTCAAATAATCAGGCCGAATATGAAGCCCTGATTGCTGGATTGAAGCTGGCAGAGGAAGTCGGTGCTACAAAGGTGATGATATACAACGACTCACAAGTGGTGACCTCCCAGATAAGTGGAGAGTATCAGGCAAAGGACCCAAATATGAAGAGGTACTTGGAAAAAACTCTGGAACACCTTGGACGCTTTGCAGAAACCGAGGTCAAACACATAACTCGGGATCTGAATATCAGAGCAGACGCCCTATCCAAGCTAGCAAGTACCAAGCCAGGAGGGAATAACAGAAGCCTGATCCAGGAAACTCTCCAGGAACCCTCCGTGGTAAAAAAAGAAGACAAACAAGAGGTCCTTGAGGTAGCCGGTTCAAACCTCGGATGGATGAACCCCTTGGTCGAATACATGAAATTCGACATCCTTCCCAAAGAGGAAAAAGAGGCCAAGAAAATCCGGAGGGAAGCACAACATTACACTTTGGTGAGAAATATTCTCTACAGAAGGGGGATATCAACACCATTGTTAAAGTGTGTACCGACCTCAAGAACCACCAAGGTGTTAGAGGAAGTTCACAGTGGGATCTGCAAAAATCATCTCGGAGCAAGGTCACTAGCCAGGAAAGTGATCCGAGCTGGATTCTACTGGCCGACCTTGCAGAAAGATGCTACAGAATTTGTGAAAAAGTGTCAACCATGTCAGATGCATTTAAATTTCCATGTGGCTCCCCCGGAAGAGCTCATCAGTATCACTTCTCCATGGCCCTTTGCAAAATGGGGAATGGATTTGTTAGGTCCTTTTCCCCAAGCGCCAGGACAAGTCAAATACCTGATCATGGGAATAGATTACTTCACAAAGTGGATAGAAGCAGAACCATTAGCCACCATCACCGCTCAAAGAAGTCGGAGGTTCCTCTACAAAAATATCATCACAAGATATGGGATACCTTATTCCATTACTACAGATAATAGAACCCAGTTCACCGACTCTACCTTTAGAAGCCTAGTAGCCAGTATGAAAATCAAACACCAGTTCACCTTGGTAGAACATCCGCAAGCCAATGGACAAGTCGAGGCAGCCAACAAAATCATACTGGCAGGACTGAAGAAAAGATTACAAGATGCAAAAGGAGCCTGGGCTGAGGAGCTCCCGCAAGTGCTATGGGCTTACAGGACAACCCCCCAATCCGCCACTGGAGAAACGCCCTTCCGACTAGTCTATGGCGTAGAAGCCATGATACCAATAGAAATCAATGAACAAAGCCCAAGGGTGACTCTCCATGACGAGATCGGGAACATACAGGGGCACAAAGAGGAGCTCGACCTACTCCCCGAAGTTCGAGAGCAAGCCCAGATAAGAGAAGCAGCGTTGAAGCAAAGGATGACTAGAAGATACAACAAAAAAGTCATTCGAAGAACATTCTCCACAAATGACTTAATCTTGATCAGAAACGACATTGGAGTCAACAAATCGGGGGAAGGAAAACTCGCTGCTAATTGGAAGGTACCATACAAAGTCAATGAGGCCTTAGGAAAAGGTTATTATAAAGTGACCGACTTGAACGGCACCGAGTTACCGAGGTCGTGGCATGCTTGTAATATGAAAAGGTACTACAGTTAAAAGCGAACTCTACTCCCTAGTGTACTCTTTTCCCAACTTCATGATTTTTCCCAAAATCAAAGGGTTTTTTCTGAAGAAGGGTTTTTAACGAGGCATCATAGTAGGGGCTAAGAGAAATAGATTGGCAAAAACCCTTAGTAGCAATAAAGTACCTCCCCAATAAATAAAGATCTTTTCATTTTACAAATATCTCTTATAAATTCCTTTCTGTTTTCTCTTTCTTTTGACGAAACGCGCCAACTTAAGCTCGACAAAACGTGAAAATCCCATGAACCGACCTAGATGGTCGTCAGGATAAAACGACGAGGTACAAGTCGGTGTAAAGAGGTTATAGAAGTTGATCGTGATAAACTCAGAAACATACCAACTCATAAATCGAAATGAGAAACCGAGTAAAACAAAAACGAATCACAAAAGTAGCCTAAGTCATAAGAGCTCAATAAAACAAAGTTGAGTGCAAGGAATAACCAAAAAGAGATCAAAAAACCTAGGAGAAAAGCTTAAAAGTTGTCCTAAAGAAAACCTTGAAAACAAAAAGGCTTAAAAAGACAAACAAGCCAAGAGCTTTCAGAAAAGATCAAGGGAACTTCCGAAAATCAAAACCAAAAAAGTACGCACGCATAAGGTAACTTAAACCCTTATCCAAAAAAGGGTACTTTTTGTTAACTTAAAACCCTTATTAAAAAAGGGTATTATAAAATGTTTTGTTTACAGCCTTAAAAGGCCAAAAAGAAAATTGTTCAGTAAACCACCAACAAACAACAAATAAAAGAGTTTAAAAAAAAGAGGGGACCCACATGCCGGGCCCCCATATAGCCAACAAAATCATTTTTTCAGAGGAGTAGATGGATCACCACCAGAAGGAGTAGTAGGAGCAGCATCAGGACCAGGGAGAGAGGCATCCATAGGAGATGAAGAGGAAGTCGGAGGAACTACGGAAGAGCTCAGAACCTCTTTTGGGCGAGGAAGGGACTCAATGATCCTCTGCCCCCGAGTCTTCAATTCTGACTCGGAAACGATCACGGGAGCAGGGGGATCCACTATGGCACCGTCGATAACGACTTTGTCAGGATCCAAAGGAGAAAGATCCAAGTCAGGAGCGATGACTCCGACTTGCTCCTTAAAAATCCTCCAAGCCTCCTCGACCCCGTCAGCAATTGAGTCCTCCAACTCGGCATATGCATTCCGAGAATTCAGCAGATCCTTCCTCACAAACACAAGATCTTCAAATAAACTTTGATAACTCTCCTGTGCTGTTTTCCTCAAGCCCACCTCCATGTTGCATTGGGCTTGCAACTTACTCTCCTTCTCCCGAAGGCTATCTCTCTCCTCCCTCAGCTTGGCGACTTCCTCCTTCAACTCCCTCTCATGCTCTTGATATATAAGAAGCCTTCCTTCCAGCTCTTCAACCTTCGAGGTTAAACCCAAAGAGCTAAGAGGAGTCTTCTAAAAAATATCTAAGAGTTTACCACAAACACCCGCCGCCCTGAGACTCTCCTCAGCCAGAGTGGTAAGGTGGTTCCGAACAGAAACATCATCCATACTTATACGAGTATGGGGGTAGATATACTTTCGGACGAATGCAAGAGCATCCGCTTTAACCTCACCTTCAAAAGAAGAGCCAGACTCTAAAGTCTTGCGCTTCTTCTTCTCTGGCTCAGGAAGAGGTCGGGCGGAGAGGAGCGGCCGAGATGAAACTGAAGAAGAAATCACAATGGGCTGAGAAGGAGTCCCCGTATTCCGGAGAGGAGGAGGAGGAGGAGAGATAATCGCCTTGGTGCCACCAGTCCTGGCTCGAGACCTTGCCTTGGCCTCCTGGACTCTCTGGTAAGATTCCTGAGCGTTCTTCTTCGCCATCTCTGCAAAAACAAGTAAGTAACTAAAAGTCAAACAAGTCGGTACAAGAAATCACGAGTTGGAAGCAAATTAGAAAAACAAAAGCTACCTAGTTGCATCTGGATAAAAGTTGGAGACCCTTGGAGGAATTTCTTAGTGTCCAGATACGGGGCCCTCCCCCACACTTCTCGGAAGAACCCCACGACGGCCGCCTCCACTTCGTCTAGGTCGTCCAGACCATATTTCTCACAGGGGGAGGCCTCCAACCAATACAGGGGAAAGCGAGGAGAAGAACTCTCGTCCAAGAAAAAGGGGTGGTGACCCTCTACAGCTTGAACTTTGAAAAAATAATTTTTAAAGTCATGGAAGGATTCGTCAAAAAGGGTGAAAACTCTCCGACCTTGTATGGCTCGGAAAGACACCCACTGTTGCTTATTATTTAGCCCACTAAAGGGTTTGGTCATATGAAAAAGATAGAAAAAAATCTTCAGAGAGGTCGGGAACTCCAAAGCCTGGCTGATAAATTGATAAATTTTCAAAAAACCCCAAGAGTTAGGGTGAAGCTGAGTAGGGGCAACTCGGCAGTGACGCAACACAGACATCTCAAAATTTGAAAAAGGAAGAAAAACACCCAAACGGGTGATCATACACTCATACATAAAGAAAAAATGAGGGGCCGCTTCATTGGCCCTCCTAAAGCAAACCCGGTCTTCTGGGCCCGGGACTACCAACTCATACTTCTGCTCATCCACCTCAGAAGTACAAATTCTGTGGCGAGTACGAAGGTGGGTGATAAATTCAGTATCGACCGAAGGTTCCTCCCCTAAGACTGTAACATCAACCCACTGGGAAAGGATATCTACGGAAGACATTTCTTTTCTTAAAAGGTGACAAAAACCTACAAGGGAAAAAGAAAAGAAAAATAAAAAAAAAGCACGGTCTCTAAAGGGAGGGAATACGGAACCAAACAGAAATCTACCAACCAACCTATCTATTTACAAAATAAAGGCATACAAATAGAAAGCATGTTACAGAAGAAGAAAAAACCAACCTTTATCTGAAAATCAGGATTGGGGGAAGTAAAGGCCTTCGAACACAAGAATGCAGCACGAACAAATGAAGAAGAAATTTGAAAATCGCAGAAACGAAGCAACGAAAGAGAGGGAAAGTATTTATAAACATGCTAGGGGCACAATGGTAAAAGCGGGGCAGTCATTAATGAGAATGCACCGTTACCAAGACCATCAATCCCTACGCACATCCCTAATGAACGCGACGTTTGATTAGACGTAACTGTCAGAACCAAAAGGTCACGAAGAGTCGCGTCGGTTTCAGACCATCACGTCAGTCCTCCAACAAGTCGGCTATGACCCCGAATAGAATACTCGAACCCAAATCTTGAAAAGAAAATTGGGCTCGAGTAGGGGCACTGTTCATACCCTGGCCCAATAGTAAAGGCCCAGGTCCAAACAAAAGGCCTAATCCCACGGACTGAGCCTCACCCGGCACCGACCTTCGTCTTACGAAGTCGGCACTCGCCACGACCTGTTCTAAAGAAGTCGGGAACGAGGGTTAGCTGGCAGATAAGCACTCATTCAGATGGATAACTGCCCCTAAAATCTCTCTAACCACTTCTAGTATCCATATCTTAACCTCCCCAAGATAAAGGGACGGTTAACACCCTAAAAAAGTGGCACTACTCCAACGGTGGTTATTGGTTCACCATTATAAATACACTGACATTCCTCAGGTATCTCTAAGTTCCAATACATTCTAAACCTGCTTAACCCCACGCTAACTTAGGCATCGGAGTGTCTTTGCAGGTACCACCCCCCATTTTTCACATACACAACTCGGAGGCAGCTCACAGACGTAAACCAAGTCGGAGACCACACTCCTCCAACGCTTGGGCCTCACCAAACAAGACCAACCACCGTCCGGTTCTAGGTAAGCCCCGGAACAGAAAGTAAGCTCAACTTTTAAACAAATAATTGGAGTTTAAATTTTAGAAAAATATTTAATTTCTAGTTAATAGTTTGTTAAATTTTTTCTATTTATCTATCTTTAGTTTGTTAAAAGGGAAGAAAAATAATTTTCTGGTAAATCAATTACTTTAACCTTTTCTTGTTGTCTAAGAAAAAATGTCCTAATAGCTAATACTAGTAAGAGAATCAAGTACAGCCTGCGTACCTAAACTTTTGTTCTTCCAAAAAATAAATAAAAGATAAATAACTATTGTTTTGTTTTAATCCATAATTCATAACTAAATAAAATAAATTTTATATTTTATGAAAATAACATTTGTTACAAAAATAACACTAATTTCATATAAAATAAAATTTTAACATTTTAACTATTCATAATTAAAAATTATATTTAATAATAAATAAGTTTATGATTTTTTTAAAAATTTTTATGAATAAAAATAATAATTTATTTTAAAAGTATGCAGAAGAAGCTGAGAAGGGAAGGGATCATAAAATATAACGGACGACGGAATGACAAGAGAAGCAGGGGGCGCAGTACGCCACAGAGGCTTGTCTGTGTTTCTCCTTCGCTGTGATCTTCAACCTTTTTAATTTCTTTTTCTCTTTTTATTTTTGACGGGTGTTCAGTGTTCACTCATCACTGTGATCTTGAACCTGAACAAATAACACTATAACAGCACCTCCCACAAAAAAAAAAAAAAATCTCTCTGTTCGCCTGTCCTTGTCCGTGTCCTTGACCGTCACCGTCACCGTCACCGTTACCGTCACCGTTACCGTCACCGTCATCCCCGCTCTTTCACTAACTCGCTCAAAATCAATAAATTACTTAGTAGCAACCACCAACACTCCCTCATTCAGTCTCTTCAAGTATTCATTCATAATTCTAATTATTATATTATTCCTAAACACTTGAATGAGAAACAAGAAATCGTTAGAATTGAAATAATTGTAATAATAATAACAATGGAAGGTCCTGTCATCAACGAGTCCACATTCTCCTCCGCCAACCCTTCCTCTTACTCTCTCTCTGAGATTTGGCCCGCCACCGCAACCACCTTCACTCCCATCCACAACCATAAGAGGAAGGAATCATCCCCCTCCTCCTCCACCACCACCGCCACCGCCAATCACTTGGTTTGCCTTCTCTCTTTCATATGTAACTGTATGCTATTTGCAGTTATTGTTATGCTGAGCTGGATTATAGTTAGTTAGTTAGTTAGTTACAGTTAACAACAAACTATTCTTACCAGCTGAGCTAACTAATTGATTGCTTGCTTACTTACTCACTCTGTTTTGGAAACTGAATTTCGTGTTCTGGTTTGGAGCAGAATGATTCGTATGGCAATAAGCATAGGAAACTGGAAGGATCCTTCCAGGAGGAAAACCGTGCTGGCGATTCAAAAGCCGAGGTAGGTGCCAGTTTAGTTGCCGGTAACAAGTTAGCTCGGCAAGGTGGTGGTGGCGGCGGCGGCGGCGGCGCTGCTAAGCCTTCTTGTGAGCAACCGCCTAAACAAGACTACATCCATGTGAGAGCCAGGAGAGGCCAGGCTACCGATAGCCACAGTCTCGCTGAGAGAGTATATATTTTTTTTTCTCACTTTTCGAACTTTCTTTCCTCTGTTTCTAAATGAGCTTTGCTTGTATGAGAAGTATTCGAATTCTTTTTTTCTCCTTTTATATATATATGTATGTTTGTTTATGTTTGTTACTTGTTAAGGAGCATATTGCTTATGATAACAAGTTTTCTGCAGGCCAGGAGAGAAAAGATTAGTGAGAGGATGAAAATTCTTCAAGATTTAGTCCCTGGATGTAACAAGGTACTAATCTTATCTGTTGGATCAGTGATATATTATTGTTGCTATATAATTTAGATTTTGATTTAATTGAATATTTATCTTTGTTCTGTTTTGTTTCGTTCAGGTAATTGGCAAAGCACTTGTGTTAGATGAGATAATCAATTACATACAGTCGCTGCAGCGTCAGGTTGAGGTAGATCTCTTTGTTTCGTCTGTCATGATGGAGCACTACCCATTGATATTATCTTTCGTTTGTACCAATGAATTTAATTCTGAGAAATATATCTTGATTTTTGCAGTTCCTTTCAATGAAGCTTGAAGCAGTTAATTCAAGATTGAACATGAATTCTGTTGTTGAATGTTTTCCTTCAAAAGACGTAAGGCCATCATTTTTTTCCCTTAATCCGCATGGCTTAGATAAATGTTTAAGCAAAATTCAATATAAAGTTCTATATACTATGACATTCTTAAACCAAAATGATTAATTTTGTAGAAGACTAATCTTAATTGACGAAAGTCAGAGCTTGCAAGTAAGGGGTCAATAAAGGAGGTGTGTTACTGTGTAACTACTAACAGGCTAACAAACTAGATGTTTTATACATAGATAACTAAGATAAGGAAACAAGAATACAATAGAATGCACACAGTTGATATTGTCCGAAAATAATAATAAACAAGCTAATAAGGTTGATGAAATTGAGAAAACATGGGCGAACCCATTTTTGAACCAATGAAAATGAATAAGAAAATTTTGGAAAGGAAGAAAACTGGGATGCAGGATTGCTTGATAAATATGACACCAATATTTTGAATGTCTGGTTTGAATGGTTTGTGGAAATCTTCAGGACCTTGCAAACCTTTCTTTGTTGCCTAAATATGAATTAAAAGGGGCTTAACAAAAGAACAAGCTAGATTGTTTGTGAATCTGTGGATCCAGATTCATCTGATCAAGTTAATTGTTATGCAGATTGATTCCATGTAAACATGGTTAAACCAGTTACTTAACTAGTCAAGGGACTGATTCCATGTTTAATTGTTGAACTGTGGCAGCCTCACCCTTGCTGTGCTATTAATTTTGATTAATACTAATTGATTTAGTTTTGATGAAGACATTTTTTTTCCCTTCTAAATTTGCAATATTATTATTCAGGAGAGCCGCATTCCAAGAGTTTACGTTTGACATCCCATGTATTTGTAATTCTGTTCATGTATATATGTATATCTTGGTAAAACATTTATATCTAGTTTGCGGTTTTGTGTAGAGTTTCTCATATTTTTCAATCCTTAACCTTATCGTACAGCCTATGTAGTTATATTATCACTTGTATGCATGTGGCTGATAGGATTTTATAGAAATATGAACTTAAACATTTGAAGTGGAAAGCAATGCTGATTTAATGGGGCTGATAGAATTTTCATAGGAATATGAGCTTTAACATGATGGAGAAGTGGAAAGCCTCCCTGAACTTAATTTGCAACTCCCACACCAGAGACTCAATAAAAGCTAAAGCCTAAAAGGAGGCATTTCAGTATGTTGCTCTTAGTAACAATTACTGGGCTTCTCATGTATGGAAGAATTTTTTTTTCCTCTTTAAAACACAAAAAGGAACCTCAAAGCAGCAATATTTTCATTATTAGCTGAGTAAAAAAACTTAGTTGGACCATTTGATTGTTTGAAATGGTCCCAATTTGTGTTCGCATGTGTCTGTATTGAGATCCTTTTAAATACCTAGTGGGAAACCTTATCTTAAAAGCTAGCTATTAAGAGAAAGAACCATTCTCTTTAAATAGAACCTTAAGCTTCCCATACGGTTGTGGGACTTTTGGCACTTCAGAATACCCAACTCCCTAACAGATTCTCAATATCATTCTTTTTCCTTTTGGTTTTATTAATTATTATTGTTATTATTATAATTATAATTAATATTTATGTATGTTGGGCTGCTGGCTGTGTATGTGTTGAATTTTCCTTGTATTTCCTCTTTTTAGTAATAACTTGAACATACTTTTAGGTGCAAAGTGACTTATTTGAGTCATGGGATGACTTAGCTAAACAAATCCTAGTGCTATATCAATGAGCCCTCCGACCATCTTGAAAATTTGCAGGGTTCTCAAAGATAGAGATTCTCAATTAGGACATCATCTTCTTCACTTTGTGTTTGTTCTCTAGACCTAGAACATTTATCTACACCCTTTCTTGTTAGGACTGTTTATGTTCACAATATTGTGATTTTAATAAGCTATTCTACAGGTTCAGGTTGGTAATCAGCCATTTGATATTGCCGGAATGATATTCGGATCACAAGCAACCAGGGGGTATGCACAGGGATCACAATCTGGATGGCTGCATATGCAATTAGGAGGTGATTTCGATAGAGTGGCATAATTTAAAGGAGATTCATTGGGAATGAGAGATCAAATAGTGTGGTTGGTTTTCCTTTTATCCATTTAACAACCCAGTCAATTGGTGCAGAGTGCCGTAGGTCTGTACGTCCATTCTCATAGTATGATGTCTTTTGTAGGAAGTGTATCTAATCTTCATGTGCAACATCTGATAGGCAACTCAAATAATCTTTAAGTGTGTATTGTTGTCTCAAATAATCTGATGTGAATGAGAGTAACTTCTCTTCTTATTTTCTATCAAAAAAAAAAAAAAACTTCTCTTCTTTTTTGCTCCTTCAGGAGTTTAGGATGCATTAGCAGGCAGCCGTTTTTCCATTGTTTTATAGTTATTTAATTATATTTGTAAGCATGGAGAATATTGAATTATTGATAGCAATTAATATAAAACTAATTAAGGAATTGTTTTTTTTTAATAAAAGAAAGAAATGACTATATTTTATGCGTGTAAAAGAAATTTTAAAAAATATCACTAATTGCAAAATTGAGAATTTACTTGTGGTGTAGTGAAAGTGCTTCGATGGCTTTATAGAACAGGATAGACATATAGAATAGAAGAATAGAATAGAATGGTATAGACAGTATAGAAGTAGTGCAGTAAGATCAAACATAAGAATATACATTTGCACTAGGATAAAAAATACAGAGTTAATGTTCTCTCACAAAAGGTTACATTAACATTTTGCTTACAACCAGAGACAGCAGTAGTATAATTTGGATTTATTACATGTGAGATAGAAGTACATGCTAATAATAAGAATAGGGAAGTACTGAAAATAGTAATAAAAACTAGTAAAACCCTAGACAACACAGGCATTGTGAGGGATGGAATGAAGTAACCAAAATAATCACTAGTAGTAGAAATCTCAAAGCTACCTAGTGTTTGTTTCATCACCTGTCTCTTTCTCTTTCTCTATCTCTTTCTCTTTCTCTTTCTCTTTCTCGGCTACATTCTTATTTTGCAAGGATTGGTCTCCACTTTCTGCCGCCACCTCTGTCTTGTGTTCTGGCTTCTTATTCTTATTTTGTAAGGATTGGTCTCCACTTTCTGCGGCCACCTCTATCTTGTGTTCTGGCTTCTTCAGCATCCGGCCAAGAAGATATGTTTTCTCTGCTTTAACACCTTTCTTGGGGTCATTTTCTCCATTATTATTATTATTATCCTCACCTCCTTCGGCTTCAGCATGAGATAATTGAGCTTCCTTGATCTCTTCCTCCGGAAGTGCTCCATACTTGTTTCTGTAAACATCGCATTCGCTTTCTAAAGCTTTGACTTCCTCCTCTAGTTTAGCAAGCATTTCATTGGTTGCTTGCAAGTTCTCTTGTTCATACTCTATCTGCTCCTCCATCATTCTTTGATATTGCAAAGCATCCATCTGTAATGCAGCCTTCTCTTCTTGCAGGCGGGTGATCATCGCCATGGCGTTCTTCGCAGCAATAGCCGAAGCATTCCTTTCTTCATCCAACTCCATGCAAAGAGCCATGAGTGATTTATGATCCATATGAACCTGCCTTTTAAGAAGCGAGTTGGGATCATCTCCTTCAGTTTGAGCAGTTGCCTCGTTAGAATCGCCAGCCTGTTCTGTCTTTTCCAGTAGTGATTTCCTAGTAGTCCATCTGGGGCTGGTGCTTGTAGAAGTTGAATCTGTTATTGGAACCCAGAAGAACCTACTCTGAGTAGATCCCTCTGCAACCTCAGTGGCGATTTCAGTTTTTTCCAGTGGCGATTTCTTGTAAGACAATTTAGGACTGTTGCTCGGAGAGTCTGAAATTGGGAGCCAAAAGAACTTGCCACCCTTTAAGAAAGTTGGGCTTCTTGGAGACTCGCCAAAGAACTTGATACCCTTTGCAAAAGAGGGGGTTGTTTTGGGGGTGGTTTCACTGTTTCCTTCCTCACCTTCTGCCAATGGAGGCAAAGAGGTACTTTTTGCTTCTTCTCTTACTGTATAAATTTTGAAAAGAACGTTATCAAAGTAGGTATATGACTCCATAGTGGCATCATTACTTCGAATGCAAGTAAATCATACAATAGCACCTTTAAGAGCAATTCCATTGCTCCGTTTCAGTTCAATTTCGTTTGGGAGTCATAAAATATGACCTCAGTATTTCTGATACCACAATGTCATAAATAATAATCAATTCATTATAAACTTCATATAAGGTGGCAAAATTTTGATTCTCCACCAAAGTGAAACCATCTCTCTAAAATGAGATTGGTCTCATTTCACCAATCATCTCCAATACAAAGTAAAATTTAAAACCGTTTCACTTCATGTACACGTCAAATTTTAAACTCCAAAAACACTCCATTGGATACTTTAAAAACCTGAAACAGATAAAATTGTTTGCTAGAATTCCATGGTCAAACTGATGTAACATTATTGTTATTATTCCCATCAACTAATGACGTGTATCCCAAGAAATTTAATATACTTACATCTGATCTTTAGAGTTTTTCCACTGCCATCTTCATTCTCTGACAGAAGCCTGAGTGCTGCGGATCGGACATGAGGCGATTCAAGACCACTGGATTCCTCATTCTTTGATGCGGTGTTTGGATGAGCTCGCGGTGAGGCGGCCGGAGCTCGCAAGTGGGCGCCTGAAGTCTTCCCCTTTGAGACGGAAGACTTGGTTGATGTCGCTCCACAGCATGCACACTTGTGAATCCTGCCTTTCTCAAACTGCATGATCCCATCGTCCTTCAAGCTCAAGTGAACTTTTTGTCCATCTTCTACAAAGAATTCTAGATCCCTCTGAAGAATCCCTAGAAGAGACTTATATGTCTCTGAATCGGAATCCTTCCCGCTCGCGAATGAAAACAGGCACCTTTCGCACATCTTCCTTATATCAGTGATCTTCTTGTGTTGGGTGCAGAAAAACAAAGAAGAAATCTCTTTCTTGTGAGATTCACACCAACAATTGTTGTAATAAAAAGTTGGAGTTCTATGAGCTAGAATATGTGCCATTCTAGTGCACAACCAACATGGGATTTGCAATTCAAAATACACAGCTAATTCATTAGCAAAAAGTGCAATAAACCCATCAAGGAAAAGAAGAATTATCAACACCCATTCAAGCAATACATTCATCAAAAAGAGTGGCAGCTTTCCCAATTTTTGCTCAACAAAACGAGTAAATGGTTTAGTGGCCATGTTGGCTTATTCTCTTTTTATTTTTTCTTTAATGTTTCATGTAACAATGGTGGGTGACTGGGTGTTGTGACGGTTGAGGACTTAGCAGAAATGGAACAAGAGAAGGAAGATCACATGACCTTCATTTTTTTTATTTTTTTCTTGTGCCCTTTTCACTTCCTGGCGGAGGAAAGAAGATAGAAAGATTTTTGATTTGATAACAAGTGAAGAATGTTTTGGGTGGTGGAACTAATTTTTGGCTAAGAAGAAAATGAAATAGAAGGGTGCATGGAGGGTGGTTAGTTAACGTTGACCTAAAATACCGGTAAGAATGGGAAAAGAAGGTTTTCTTATCTATTTTTTTTTTTTTTTTTGGTGTGGTTCATTGGTTTTCTTGGTTGAGTTTAGTTTGTTAGATTGGTTGCTTTAATTAGCAAGTTAGAGATCCTTCTCTACAATTCATTACTGTATTTGTATCCATTTATTACTTTTTTTCATCATCATTGTTAAACAAATAATATTTTTCTTTTTTATTGTTTACGTAAATTATGAATTCTATTCTTACTCTTCTTACGAATATATCTCTTCTCCAATCTCCACCGTGCTTTTATAAAAAAAAATAGAAGAATTATCTAAATTAATCCTAAAAAATTTTAAAAACGGATATTTTAATCCTAAAAAAATTAATACATAGATCAATCTTTAAAGATTTACTTTGACAGATAAATCAGTTTCCAATTTATTTTTCAGCAGAGTAATTACCCAAATTAATCTCCAAAGATTTTTCTTTGTCAGACATAACACTCTTTGTTCATTTTACTTTTACTATATGTTGCCATTATTATTATAACTTAGCGGTGAACATATAAATGATGATACTAGCATATTAATACATTCTTCTCATTAAAAACAAGTAAGGTGAATAATGATATTTTGAAATCCAAATTAAAATATTTTCTTTTAATACAAACATGTTTTTTAAAATAGGAAATCCTTTGATTATATTAAATACAAAAATATCAAATAGTTTCAACCATAAATTTCTTTTAGAATAATCTCTAATAATTTTATTATTATTATTATTATTATTATTATTATTATTATTATTATTATTATTATTATTATTATTGAGTGACTATATATAAATATATATATAAATTTAATAAATAAATTTATCATTACTTTTATTTAAAAAATACAAAATTATGGTACATTATTATTGTATAATTAATAATAATAATAATTTTATTTTACATTTTTTTGGACGAAGGACTCTTATATATGGTAGAAAAAAATATTGGAGATTGATTTATGTATTAATTTTTTTAGGGACTAAAATATCCGTTTTCAAAATTTTTGGAAATTGATATAGGTAATTATTCTGCCAAAAAATGAATTGAGAACTAATTTGTCTGTCAAAATAAAATTTTAGAAATTAATTTGTGTATTAATTTTTTTTGAAAATTAAAATATCCGCTTTTAAAATTCTTGAAAGTTGATGTGGTAATTACTCAAAAAAGTAAATTTGAAAACAATTGGACTATATATAACTGAAACACATCAAATTAGGTAAAATATTGTTTTTATTTTAGGAGGGTATTGTAGCATCATATTGTATGATTAATTTATACAAAAAATATACTGCCTAAATAATAAATGAAATTTAGTTACAAGAATAGATGTTTTTAATGATGGTTACCAAAATGTGTATTTATGAAGATATTAGCAGGGGAACTAATTTTTAATTAGCTAATTTTTTAATTTTTGTTATAGAATTATTTTTTTAATTTTTATTTTTTTAGAATTTAAAATTTACGGTTAAGATTTACTGTTTCAAATTTAAAATTTATGATTTAAAATTTAGAGTTCATAACTTAGGATAAAAGAATAAAAATCTCAGTCTCTAACTGTTTACTTAATGGATCTGACGTCTCTTGACCATTAAAAAATAATAACGCGATTCTTATCCATTCATTCCATGTAACAAAAAGACCCCTTTTATAGGTTTTCTGTAAAATGGTAATCGAAAAATTCTACATATATTAATAACTCTCCTATGTGAAGTCAATCTATTTGATGGGACTAATAGGTCCTGCATAGTCATAAAAACATCGTCGTTTTAATGCACATTGTTGGTAAAAAAAAGCACATCAAGATGTTAAACTTTTGTCTATCCTAAATTTTGAATCGTACCTGAAGTGATGAACACGACAGAGCAATCAACAAGTTCAATCCATCATTTATGGAAGAAGAAGTCGGTGGGCTTTTCATGCAATAACTCTGGCAATGTTGGCATAGGGGGAAAGAAGTTCACACACCTAACATGTAATTGCGGAGCTTATGTGCTTCTTTTTTAATCTATTACATCATAGAACTTAAATATGTTGTTTTTTAGTTGCAGCTACTTCAAGGTACATAATTATTCACTCTATCTTACAATCTTCTCTGTAATTAGGTTGAGTAAAAAATAATTGTAAGTAATTGCAAACTCCATCAACACATTGCAAATATTTAAGAGGCTGGATAAGATCATAACTGAGCATGAACATATGAATATGGGTGTGTAAAAGATAGAAGTTCATGGTAGATTAAGAGAATTGGAGGACAAAATTGAAGAAATAGAGTTTAAGCTATATGATGGAGTTCAAGGAAGAAGATACACAAGTTAACACTATTATTATTGCTGAGTGTCTCATAACTAGGTGGGGGAGGCTTATAAGTCTCGTCCTTAGCACTCTCATAGCTATTATCAATGGAGGAGTCAATCAACTCTACAAGAACATCCCCTGCATCCTCTACAACTGGCTTGCTCACAGGATGATCAAAATACATATACAACTCATTAGTTTTCAAATTCGTCATCTTGTTATCACACATCTGATTAATCTCTTTGTTACCCTTTAGAATGTGGAGGCAGAATTTAAATTAGGGGCAGTGGAGTCTTGCCAAAACATAGTCTTGTACTTTGTATACCCTAGATCCTTAAACACTTTTCTAAGTCCTTAAAATTAACAAAGTCATGTCTAACTTAGAAAATCTATGCACCTTACCATCAAACTAGTAGAGCACTCCATTGTTGTTTCTCTCAAATTGTCCTCCATGGTAAAAACACTGGTATAATCTCATAGGACATCTGCAACATATAAAGGTATACTCATTATAGCACAAATAAATTATAACTATCAAAGATCAATATATCTAAAAATGAACAAAAAATCTCTCCTTTAAGTAATAATTCAACCCATTCTAACCTAGTGAAAGTGATTGTTCTTCACAAGTGTCTAAAAAAATACATATATTATATTTTATAGTGGTCCATAATAATAATAATAATAATAATAATAATAATAATAATAATAATAATAATAATAATAATTTATTCAAATAAACAAATAAAGGACCATACTGTTGGAGTTTACAAAAGGTTAAAGAATAGAAACTAACCTCGAAGAACTGGCCTATTAACAACGCATCACCTCTTGCGTCAACAAACGTCGTATTACTCTCGCTGTCACGTACTCCCTTACCAACTCATTTTTGTCAGCAATTTCTAGCGGAAAATATGACGGTCTCTAGGGTTCAAGGTAATTGTTTGTGTGAGATGAGGGCAAAGTGTGAGAGTGTACTCTTATGTGTTAAGAGAGAGAATGAGAAGTTTCTTTTAAAAGCTGGATCCAGGGTGCATAAATTGTACAAAGGTCTAATTGTCTCATCAAATGATTTGAGTCCACGTATGAGTTACCGTTACACGTAGAATTTTTCGGCTATCATTTGACAGAAGATCTGCTAGAGGAAGCTTTTTGTCACACGGATTGAATGAATAAAGGTCGCATTGTCATTTTCTAATGGTCAGGGGCGCCTAATCATTTTCTAGCAAGCAGTTATTGACCTAGAAAATAGTTGGTTTGATGGTTTCTTAGTTTAATTCTTTAATAAATTGTAATGAAAAATAATGTACCAATGTGAAGTTGGCATTTTTTGGGTTTGGTTTGGCATGCAACAAATCATTGAGTGGAGCACTTCCATGCCGAACGACGATGATAACAACAACAACAATACATCTCATCGTATATAAAATTTGGGTATTGCTTAGTTTGGTTAATCAGATAGATGCTGAAGGTGTAATATCATTATAATATTTCTCACTTCGGTAAGAATTGTTTTTATATTCACCATGTTTCTCTTACTTTATTTTCTCCTATCACCGCAATTTTTTTCCTTATCAGTGGCTGCCCACCCCAAATTTTAATCTCAAATTCTAAATCCTAAATTCTAAAAAAGATGAGAATTAAAAATAGGGTAAAGTACTAAATTGCTCTCTTATGTTTTGGCTTAGTCCCATTTTGGTTCTTAAGTTTTAAAGTGTCCTATTTAAATCTAAAAAAGTTTCATTTAACTTTAATGTAGTCCTGTTGAGAAGTCAATGTTAAATAATTAACGAAATTTTGTTTACAGATATGGAAAACTTATATAACCAAACTCTTCAATTGTCGAGAAGAGTTTCCCATGGTAGATGTGACAATGGCGGTCTTGTCCTTATCACCACCAACAAACTTTTTCATGTTTTGCGAGTTCTCAAAGATGTTCTTCGTGTGCTTGAACTAAGGCCATTGTCTCGTAGTGATGCATCCGCAACTGATCCTATGCCTCTCGAGTTGGTACCTCTTTTTTAGGGAAGGACATTAAGGTTTGGTAGAATAGTAATGTTAATTATTTAACATTGACTTTACAGAAAGACTACATTAAGCTATATGAAACTTTTTTGGATTCAAATAGGACACTTTAAACTATAGAGACCAAAATAGGATTAGACCCAAACATAGAGAACTAATTTAATACTTTATCCTTAAAAATATACTTTTAAAATACAAATAAAAATTAGCTAATGAAAATTATGTTGGTTCTGGATACTTATTATTGTTTTCAGAATCAATATACAAATCAATTGCTAAAAGAGTAGCTTGAAAATGGGTAAAAATATGAGGTAATGTCCAATTTGGTCCCTAAAATTTCCAACTCTCTTTAGATTAGTCCTTCAATTTTTAAAATGATCAAATACGTTTTTCACTCTCAGAATCGTGAATTTCCATTGGTCCAAAAATTAAGAGATGTTTTAACGGCGCTAAGGTGTACAGTTAAGTGCCAAGTTGGCAGTTAACTAAACGACGTCGTTTAGTGATGAAACACCAATTATAGCAAAACGATGCTATTTTTCCCCATAATCTATCCTCCACAATTAAAAAACTCCCAAATGGTCCCCCTGGTGAACGAAATTAGAACTTGCACAATTTATCATCCCACAAGTGCACCAGGTCATCCAAGTAATAGCTCAGGTGAGTAAGGGTCGATCCCACGAGGATTGTCGGACTGAACAAGCAATGGTTATCCTGTTGGACTTAGTCAGGCAAACAGTGAAAGGGGTTGTTGTTGAAAATGCATAAATAAAGATAATAAAGAAAGCAATAAGAATTTGGTGTAAAATCATAATAAGAAAGCAGTTAAGGTCTCGGAGATGTTTATCTTTCCGGATTAAAACTTCTTACTAACTATTTTAATAATGAATGATTCATTCTATGGCAAACTATAAGTGATTAACCCTAATACGTTAGTGATTTAATCTCCTCTGATCCTCATCAAATGCCACTCCCATGGTCATTCAATTCGGATTGGAGGGTGAAGTTCAGAAAGCTAGTTTATACCACAAAGGCCCTAATCACCCTAATCCTGGCTGAATAGATATTGCTTATTCCCATCAGGTTGTGTAACTAGCCATCTAGGAAGCGTGTTTTCAAGTTGTAGTTCAAGCGAGATAACTCTCCCTAGAATCACAAGAACTCATATAGAAAAAGGATCATACTCCCGTTCTACCTAGTCTCATAAGATTAAGAACGAAAACAACACCTTAGAATTGAATTAAACATATATTAAAATAGAAGAATAATAGTCTTAATCCATAGAAATAAACAAATCTCCTAACCTTAACCAAGAGGTTTAGTTGCTCATAACTTACGGAGAACACAGGTTCTGAAAGTGCGGAAGGAAGAAGATCCTAAACCTAAATGATCTTTTCCTTTAAATACTAACCTAATAATAAATGCTAAACCTAAAAGATATTATTTATAAATAAAAATTAAAAAAAGAAAATAATTTAAAACTAAGAAGTGCTAAATCCAATTGGAGGCCCAAAGAGGTGTGAAATGGGCTGCTGTTGGCGTCAACTTTAGGAATGGGCGTTGAACACCAAGGGGAAAAGCGTGCATTTCTAGCTTATGACTCCTGCTGACGTTAAACACTAGGTGGGCGTTCAACGCCCATGGGGGTGCTGTCAGCATTTTCCTTTCTTGCTTCAGGCTCCTCCAAACTGCTCCGAATTTCACCTAAAATCATAAAAACATAAGAAAAACTCAAAGTAGCATCCAAAGGTGATTTTGCACTAAAATCAAGTAAAACTAAATAAAATCTAACTAAAAATAATATAAAAGTAACTAAAAAAGGGTATAAGATGCTCACGCATCACAGCACCAAACTTAAACAGTTGCTTGTCCTCAAGCAACCAAAACAAATATAAGACTAAAGAAGAGATAATGCTTAAGACTTTGAGTTGTCAATGAAGCTCAAGTCTAGTTACTGAATAGGGCTTATGACACTCCAATTCTGAATAGGTTTGACATCTCACTATCCTTTGAAACTTAGAAATATTGACATCCTTCAAAACTAGAACTCGAATAGTATTATTGATTCTCTTCTTTAGGCTCTAATTGATTCTTGAACACAGCTTTTCTTTTCCTTGGTGCTTTGTACTTTTGAGCCTAGCCATGACCCTGAGTGTTTCGTTTTCAAGCTTAACTTGATACATAAATACCACAAACACTTAACTGGGGGAACCTTTTGGGTTCGAATTTGTCTTTGCTTTTTTTTTCCCAAACAGTGGTGCTCAAAGCATTAGGCATACTCTGTAACAGCATTAGGTCACGACTTTAAGTGCTCAGTCTCAAGGATTACTTGACACTTTCACACCACAAGTATATGGTTAGGGAAAACCACTCTTTTGAGCTTTAGATCAGTTTTGACCCTCATAACTATTGATGCTCAAAGCCTTTGACCTTTTTCTTTTGATTTTTCTTTTCTTTTCAATTCTTTTTGCTGTTTGTTTTGCTCCAATAATCAATCTTTTCTTGTTTCAGAGAATCAATAATATTTCTCTAAGCTTCTGTTCCTCAAGAACCAATATACTCAACTCCAATATCAAATATGCATAGTTAATTCATACATTCAGGAGTAGAGATAAGGCCACCACATCAAAGCAACTAGAATAACTCATAATATAACTCAAGATTTCATGCATTTTACTACTTCTTTTTCAATAGATTTTTCTTTTAGCTTAATGTGTAATATATAAGACATCTTGAACAATTTTCAGAAATAAATTACTAAACTAGAAAGCAAAGAAATCCTAAGAGTGATCATGCAAACTATAATATAAAGCAGGTAATACAATGAAACACTAGAAAAACAGAGGTAAAATAAAGAAAGGGAGAGTGAAACTAGACCACCTCAGTGATGGTGGCTACTGTTCCCTCTGAAGAATCCTCCAAAGTGTTTAAGCTCCTCAATGTCATGCCCATGCCTCCTCTGCTCCTCCATTATTCTCCTTTGATCTTCCATCATCTAATGGAGGAGACTAGATTGGTCCTGATGCTCCAGCCTCAGCTGATCAATTGATCTTAGTAATCACAGGGAGGGAAGTACATCCCTGGAGACATCTCTGGGAGATCCTGTGAAGGCGGTGGAACTGGTAGAACTGCCGAGCATAATACAGTAAATCATCACTACTTGCTCAATTGTAACCTCAAAGCAATTACTCGTAGGGATGATAGAACGTTGGATGAACTCCAACCATCCTCTAGCTATTGGCCTAAGGTCAAGCTTACCCAGCTTGTAAAGCCAACCTTGAGCATCCCTCCTCCACTGAGCTCTAGGTACACAGATGTCAGTAAGGACTTGATCCAACCTTTGGTCAATGTTGACCTTGCGAGTGTATGAATGAGGGTCCTCTCGTGGCTCTGGCAAATGTAGCGCCACCCTCACACTCTCAGGGCTAAAATCCATGATGGGTCCCCTGACCATGATGCGCCAATTCTTTGACTCTGGGTTCACGCTTCTATCATGCTTGCTCGTCACCCAAGTGTTGGCGTAGAACTCCCGTACCATTAACACTCCAACCTCGGTCATGGGGTTGGCTAGAACTTTCCAACCCCGTCTCAGAATCTGAAATCGGATCTCTGGGTACTCATCATCCTTCAAGCGGAAGGGGACTTCGGGAGTCACCTTCTTCCTCACCACATCATAAAAATGGTCTTGATGGGTCTTGGAAAATAATCATGTGAAATCCCATGGCTCAAAAGTGGGGGCTTTCTTCTTTCTTTTCCTTGAGGACTCTATGGTTTTTGGTGCCATGGAGGTAAGAATGAAGAAGCAAAAGCAGAGCGCCCAACATCAAACTTAAAATCTTTGCTCGCCCCCGAGAAAAATACAAATAGGAAACAAAAAAAGAAAAGAAGATAGAAGAATGAGATAGAGGATATGAGGTATAAGCTTTGGCCTTTCGGGTAAAGGAACGGGAAAAATGAAGAAAGGGAATGTGTATGGTGAAAAGTAAGTAAGAGGGGAAGAGTAATGGAGGTGTGGTGAAAATGGATGAAGTGAGGGGTGTTTATAGGTGGGGGTGGAAGGGGGTTTTGTTTATGGGAATAGAATGGGGGGGGGGGGAATTTGAATTTGAATGTGGGTTGTTGGGAAGAGAGATAGATGGGATAAATGAGAGGGGATTGGGTGGAGTGAAAGGTGGGTTGAGAGAATCAAGGGAAGTGATGGGTGATGGGATGGATGAATGTGGATGGAAAGAGGAGAGAGAATGGATAACAATGAGTGGTGAAGTGGTTGGTGGTTGGAGTTTATCCATTGGCCAAAAAATCTTGAAATGCAAATTTTGCATGCTGCCTGCCCCCTGGGCGCTGAACAACGGGCTGGCATTTGTCGCCACCAGGGGGATCTACATTTTTTTTTGAATTTCTAGCGTTTAACGCCAAGAATGGGCGTTAAACGCTCTAGGGGGACCAAAAATTGGTCTTGAACTGCTCCCTTTTGGACGTTAAACGTCCACTGCCTTTGCTCCCCCCTAGGCGTTGAATGCCAGCTTGGCGTTTAGCGACACATGGGGGTCTCTTCCAGGCTGTACTATTTTTCCTTCTACGCATTCCTATTCCTGTTCTAAGTGTTATATATGATCACAAGCATCATAAAAACCAGGAAAACTATGGAATTTAATATAAAATAAATTAATATGAAATCAAACTAAAATAACTTAAGTAAAACTGAAATAAAAACAAACTAAACTATAGGATACTGATTATTGGGTTGCCTTCTAATAAGCGCTTCTTTATCGTCATTAGCTTGATGGACAGCTCCTCTACGGAGGTTCATAGGGGCTCAGATATTCACCTCTCATTGTGAACTTCCTTCCTGTGCTCTTATGAATTAATTCAACATGCTCTAGAGATAGGATCCGGTTCACATTGTATGGTATGACTGGACTTCTTGTGAAGACCACTTTCATGCCAGGTGAGAAGTCCTCAATAGGAATCTTCTTATTCCTCCAGCCTTTGGATACTTTCTTTTTGGGACCTCCTCCATCTATGGTGGGTGGTGAATGCCCAACACCAAACTTAGGTTTGATGTTAGGGGACTCTGTATGGCTTTCCACTGAATGCAAAGGCTTGAGCACTGAGCTCTGCATGCTAGTACCACCTTTTTGTGAGAGAGATAGAGGCTTAGGAATTTTGAACAGCAAATAGTCCTCATGCATCCTCAGGACTAGCTCTCCTAGCTCTACATCAATCAAGGCTCTCCCAGTATCTAGGAATGGCCTTCCTAGGATGATGGAGTTATCCTTTTTCTCTCTAGTATCTAGTATCATGAAGTCGGCAGGGAGGTAAAGGTCTTTAACCTTCACTAAAATGTTCTCCACCAATCCATATGCTCACTTCAGGGATTTGTCTTCCATCTCCAGTGAGATCCTTGAGGGTTATGCCTCCCAGATTCCTAGCTTCTTCATCATAGGGAGATGCATCAGATTTATGCCTGATCCAAGGTCGCATAGTACCTTCTCAAATGTGATGGTCCCTATATTACAAGAAATTAAGAAGATTTCGGGATCTGGCAATTTTTGATATAGCTTCTTTTGCACTAGAGCACTGCACTCCTTGGTCAGCACCACAATTTCATCTCCCCTCAGGGCCTTCTTCTCATAGAATATACTTTTTAGACAGGCTATTGAGGGAGGCTTCTTCAACAACACCTCTGCAAAAGCAATATTGATTTGTAACTTCTTAAAGACTGCCAAGAATTGAGCAAGTTCCTTGGTGGACGAAATTGTGATCCATATTCTTTTGTACTTGTATGAAATCATTATTGTGGCACCAGTTGAATTCACAACTCCGTTCAACTAACCAGCAAGTGTACTGGGTCGTCCAAGTAATAAACCTTACGCGAGTAAGGGTCGATCCCACAGAGATTGTTGGTATGAAGCAAGCTATGGTCACCTTGTAAATCTCAGTTAGGCAAATTAAATTGGTTTATGGGTTTTCGGAAATTAATAATAAAAAGAAAATAAAAGGGATAGAAATACTTATGTAAATTAATAGTGGGAATTTCAGATAGGTGTATGGAGATGCTGTGTTCCTCTTGAAACTCTGCTTCACTACTCGCTCTTCCTTCAATTCTTCTTATTCCTTTCCATGGCAAGCTGTATGTAGGGCTTCACCATCATCGGTGGCTACTTTCAATCCTCTCGGGAAAATGGTCCTATGCGCTGTCACTGCACGGCTAATCGTCTGGAGGCATCACCCTTGGTTGATGGCTACATCCCATCCTCTCAGTGAAAATGGTCCAAATGCTCTGTCACAGCACGGCTAATCATCTGTCGGTTCTCAATCAGGTTGGAATAGAATCCATTGATTCTTTTGCGTTTGTCACTAATGCCCAGCCTTCAGGAGTTTGAAGCTCGTCACAGTCATTCAATACCGGAATCCTACTCAGAATACCACAGACAAGGTTAGACTTTCCGGATTCCCAAGATCCTACTCGGAATACCACAGACAATGTTAGACTTTCCGGATCCTCATGAATGCCGCCATCCATCTAGATTATACCACGAAGATTCTGTTGGAGAATCTAAGAGATATGCGCCTGGCCTAAGGTAGAACGGAAGTGGTTGTCAGTCACGTGCGCTTATAGGTGAGAATGATGATGAGTGTCACGGATCATCACATTCATCAAGTTAAGTATAACGTATATCTTGGAATAAGAATAAGAGAGAATTGAATGAAAATTAATAGTAATTGTATTGAAACTTGAGGTACAGCAGAGCTCCACACCCTTAATCTATGGTGTGCAGAAACTCCACCGTTGAAAATACATAAGTGAAAGGTTCAGGCATGGCCGAATGGCCAGCTCCCTTGAGTGATCAAGAGACCGAATAATCAAAGGCTAAACAGTCAAGAGATTAAACTGTCAAAAGATGTCTAATACAATAGTAACTTATCCTATTTATACTAGACTAGCTACTGGGGTTTACATGAGTAAGTAATTAATGCATAAATCCACTTCCGGGGCCCACTTGGTGTATGCTTGGGCTGAGCTTGATCTATCCACGAGCTGAGGCTTTTCTTGGAGTTGAACTCCAAGTTATGACGTGTTTTGGGCGTTCAACTCCGGATCATGACGTTTTTCTGGCCTTTAACTCCAGACAGCAGCATGTACTTGGCGTTCAACGCCAAGGTACGTCGTCATTTTCCGAATAAAGCATGGACTATTATATATTACTGGAAAGCTCTGAATGTCTACTTTCCAACGCCGTTGAGAGCGCGCCATTTAGAGTTCTGTAGCTCCAGAAAATCCATTTCGAGTGCAGGGAGGTCAGATTCCAACAGCATCAGCAGTCCTTTTTGTCAGCCTTTTTCAGAGTTTTGCTCAAGTCCCTCAATTTCAGCCAGAATTTACCTGAAATCACAGAAAAACACACAAACTCATAGTAAAGTCCAGAAATATGAATTTAACATAAAAACTAATGAAATTGTCCCCAAAAGTAGCTCAAACTTACTAAAAACTACCTAAAAACAATGCCAAAAAGCGTATAAATTATCCGCTCATCACAACACCAAACTTTAAATTGTTGCTTGTCCCCAAGCAACTGAAAATCAAATAGGATAAAAAGAAGAGAATATACTATAAATTCCAGAATATCAATGAATATTAATATAATTAGATGAGCGGGACTTGTAGCTTTTTGCTTCTGAACAGTTTTGGCATCCCACTTTTTCCTTTGAAGTTTAGAGTGATTGGCGTCTCTGGGAACCTAGAATTTTGGATAGTGTTATTGAATTTCCTAGTTAGGCATGTTGATTCTTGAACACAGATACTTATGAGTCTTGGCCGTGGCCCTAAGCACTTTGTTTTCTAGTATTACCACCGGATACATAAATGCCACAAACACATAACTGGGTGAACCTTTTCAGATTGTGACTCAGCTTTGCTAGAGTCCCCAGTTAGTGGTGTCCAGAGCTCTTAAGCACACTCTTTTGCTTTGTATCACGACTTTAACCACTCAGTCTCAAGCTTTTCACTTGGATCTTCATGACACAAGCACATGGTTAGGGACAGCTTGATTTAGCCGCTTAGGCCTGGATTTAATTTCCTTGGGCCCTCCTATCCATTGATGCTCAAAGCCTTGGATCCTTTTTACCCTTGTCTTTTGGTTTTAAGGGCTATTGGCTTTTTCTGCTTTGCTTTTTCTTTTTCTTTCTATTTTTTTTTCGGCACTTTTTTTTTCCGCAAGCTTTCTTTTTCACTGCTTTTTCTTGCTTCAAGAATCAATTTCATGATTTTTTTTTCAGATCATCAATAACATTTCTCTTTGTTCATCATTCTTTCAAGAGCCAACAATTTTAACACTCATAAACAACAATATCAAAAGACATATGCACTGTTCAATCATTCATTCAGAAAACAAAAAAGTATTGTCACCACATCAATATAATTAAATTAAATTCAAGGATAAATTTGAAATTCATGTACTTCTTGTTCTTTGGAATTAAAACATTTTTCATTTAAGAGAGGTGAAGGATTAATGGATTTTATTCATAGCTTTAAGGCATGGTTACATACTAATGATCATGAAGTAGAGACACAAAACATAGATAAACACAACATTAAAAACCGAAAACAGAAAGAAATAAAGAACAAGGAATGAATCCACCTTTAGTGGTGTCTTCTTCTTGAAGGACCAACAATGTCCTTAAGCTCTTCTATGTCCCTTCCTTGCCTTTGTTGCTCCTCCCTCATTGCTCTTTGGTCTTCTCTTATTTCTTGGAGAATGATGGAGTGCTCATGATGTTCCACCCTTAATTGTTCCACATTGTGGCTCAAATCTTCTAAGGAGGTGTTGAGTTGCTCCCAATAGTTGTTGGGAGGAAAGTGCATCCCTTGAGGCATCTCAAGGATTTCTTAATGATGAGCTTCCTCATGCATCTCTTGAGAACCGTGCATGGTCTCTCTTGCTTGCTCCATCCTCTTCTTAGTGATGGGCTTATCCTCTTCAATGGGGATATCTCCTTCTATGATAACTCCAGCTGAGTAACACAGATGGCAAATAAGGTGAGGGAAGGCTAGCCGTGCCATGGGTGAGGGCTTGTCGGCTATTTTGTAGAGTTCATTGGAGATGACCTCATGAACTTCTACTTCCTCTCCAATCATGATGCTGTGAATCATGATGGCCTGATCCATAGTAACTTCAGATCGGTTGCTTGTAGGAATGATGGAGCGTTGAATGAACTCCAACCATCCTCTAGCTACAGGCTTGAGGTCCAGTCTTCTTAGTTGGACTGGCTTGCCTTTGGAGTCTCTCTTCCATTGAGCTCCTTCCACACATATGTCCATAAGGACTTGGTCCAACCTTTGATTAAAGTTGACCCTTCTAGTGTAGGGGCGTTCATCTCCTTGCATCATGGGCATGTGAAACGCCAACCTTACATTTTCCGGACTAAAATCTAAGTATTTCCCCCGAACCATTGTGAGATAATTCTTTGGACTCGGGTTCATACTTTGATCATGGTTCCTAGTGATCCATGCATTGGCATAGAACTCTTGAACCATTAAGATTCCGACTTGTTGCATGGGGTTGGTTAGGACTTCCCAACCTCTTCTTCGGATCTCATGTCGGATTTTCGGATACTCATTCTTTTTGAGCTTGAAAGGGACCTCGGGGATCACCTTCTTCTTTGCCACAACATCATAGAAGTGGTCTTGATGGCTCTTGGAGATGAATCTTTCCATCTCCCATGACTCAGAGGTGGAAGCTTTTGTCTTCCCTTTTCCTTTTCTAGAGGATACTCCGGCCTTAGGTGCCATTGATGGTAATGGAAAAACAAAAAGCTTATGCTTTTACCACACCAAACTTAAAATATTGCTCGCCCTCGAGCAAGAAAGAAAAGAAGAGAAGAAGAAGAAGAAGAGAATAGGGTAGAGAGGGAGAGATGTAGGTTCGGCTAAGTGGGAGAAGAGGGGTTTGTGTTGTGTGAAAATGAAGTAGAATGGAAGGGTATTTATAGGGAGAGGGGGGAGTGTGTATTCGGCCATTTAGGGTGGGAATGGGTGGGAAAATGGTTTTGAATTTTTGAAGGTAGGTGGGGTTTATGGGGAAGAGTGGATGGATGTGAATGGTGAATGGGTTGATTGGGAAGAGGAATTGAGGTGATTGGTGAAGGGTTTTGGGAAAGAGTGTTTATTGGGAAGAGAGATTCAGAGATTGAAGTTGTTGGGAAGTGTGACATGGGGAAGAGAAAAATAGGATTAGGAGGTAAGGTGGGAATATGTTAGGTGGGGATCCTGTGGGGTCCACAGATCCTGAGGTGATCCTGTGGGGTCCACAGATCCTGAGGTGTCAAGGAATTCCATCCCTGCACCAAATAGGCATGTAAAATGCCTTTGCACACCATTCTGGCGTTTAAACGCCCATTGGTGCACGTTCTGGGCGTTCAACGCCCATGTAAAGCATGTTTCTGGCGTTGAACGCCAGTTTCATGCTTGTTACTGGCGTTCAGCGCCAGCTCTTCTTCTCTGGGCACATTCCTGGCGTTCAGCGCCAGAATGTTGCTTGTTTCTGGCGTTCAGCGCCAGAATGATGCTCTGTTCTGGCGTTGAACGCCGGCCAGATGCATCTTACTGGCGTTGAACGCCAGCCTGTGCGTCCTCCAGGGTGTGAATTTTTTTCTCTGCTGTTTTTGATTCTGTTTTTAATTTTTATGATTTTTTCGTGACTCCTCATGATCATGTACCTAATAAAACACAAAATAACAATAAAATAAAAATTAGATAAATAAAATTCGGTTGCCTCCCAACAAGCGCTTCTTTAATGTCAATAGCTTGACAGTGGCTCTCATGGAGCCACAAGGTGATCAAGTCAATGTTTGTGTAGTCCCAACACCAAACTTAGAGTTTGGATATGGGGTCTTAACACCAAACTTAGAGTTTGGTTGTGGCCTCACAACACCAAACTTATAGTTTGACTGTGTGGGCTCTTCTTGACTCTGAACTGAGAGAAGCTCTTCATACTTACTCTCTTTTGTCACAGAGGGATGGCCATGTGCCTTAAACACAAGGTAGTCCCCATTCAATTGAAGGACTAATTCACCTCTGTTGACATCTATCACAGCTCCTGCTGTGGCTAGGAAAGGTCTTCCAAGGATGATGCAATCATCCTCTCCCTTCCTAGTGTCTAAGATTATGAAACCAGCAGGGATGTAAAGGCCTTCAACCTTTACTAACACGTCCTCTACTATTCCATAAGCTTGTCTCAATGACTTGTCTGCCAATTGTAATGAGAACAAGGCAGGTTGTACCTCAATGATCCCCAGCTTCTCCATTACAGAGAGTGGCATAAGATTTATCCCTGACCCTAGATCACATAGAGCCTTTTCAAAGGTCATGGTGCCTATGGTACAAGGTATTAGGAATTTGCCAGGATCTTGTTTCTTTTGAGGTAGAGTTTTCTGAATCCAAGTATCTAGTTTACTAATGAGCAAGGGAGGTTCACTTTCCCAAGTCTCATTACCAAACAACTTGGCATTCAGCTTCATGATAGCTCTTAGGTATTGAGCAATTTGCTCTCCAGTCACATCTTCATCCACTTCAGAGGAAGAATAGTCTTCAGAGCTCATGAATGGCAGAAGGAGATTTAATGGAATCTCTATGGTCTCTATATGAGCCTCAGATTCCTTTGGATCCTTAACAGGAGACTCCTTCTTGCTTGAAGGACGTCCTAGGAGGTCTTCCTCACTAGGATTTTCGTCCTCTTCCTCCCTTGTGTGTTCGGCCACATTGATCACATCAATGGCCTTGCACTCTCCTTTTGGATTCTCTTCTGTATTACTTGGGAGAATACTGGGAGGAGTTTCAATGACTTTCTTACTCAGCTGGCCCACTTGTGCCTCCAGATTTCTGATGGAGGATCTTGTTTCATTCATGAAACTAAAAGTGGCCTTTGATAGATCAGAGACTATATTGGCTAAATTAGAAGTATTTTGTTCAGAATTCTCTGTCTGTTGCTGAGAAGATGATGGATATGGCTTGCTATTGCCCAGCCTATTGCGTCCACCATTGTTAAAGCCTTGTTGAGGCTTTTGTTGATCCTTCCATGAGAAATTTGGATGATTTCTCCATGATGAGTTATAGGTGTTTCCATAAGGTTCACCCATGTAATTAACCTCTGCCATGGCAGGGTTCTCAGGATCATAAGCTTCTTCAGAAGCTGCCTCTTTAGTACTGTTGGATGCATGTTGCCATCCATTCAGACTTTGAGAGATCATGTTGACCTGCTGAGTCAACACTTTGTTCTGAGCCACTATGGCATTCAGAGCATCAATTTCAAGAACTCCTTTCTTCTGAGGTATCCCATTATTCACGGAATTCCTCTCAGAGGTGTATATAAATTGGTTGTTTGCAACCATATCAATGAGTTCTTGAGCCTTTTCAGGCGTTTTCTTCAGGTGAATAGATCCACCTGCAGAATGGTCCAATGACATTTTCGAAAATTCAGAGAGACCATAGTAGAATATATCTAATATGGTCCATTCTGAAAACATGTCAGATGGACATCTTTTGGTCAGCTGCTTATATCTTTCCCAAGCTTCATAGAGGGATTCACCATCTTTTTGTTTGAAGGTTTGAACATCCACTCTCAGCTTGCTCAGCTTTTGAGGAGGAAAGAATTTATCCAAGAAAGTAGTGACCAGCTTATCCCAGGAATCCAGGCTATCCTTAGGTTGTGAATCCAACCATATTCTAGCTCTGTCTCTTACAGCAAAAGGGAAAAGCATGAGTCTGTAGACTTCAGGATCAACTCCATTCGTCTTTACAGTCTCACAAATCTGCGAGAACTCAGTTAAAAACTAGTAAGGATCTTCAGATGGAAGTCCATAAAACTTGCAGATTTGTTGCATTAATGCAACTAGCTGAGGTTTCAGCTCAAAGTTTTTGGCTCCAATGGCAGGAATGGAGATGCTTCTTCCATCAAACTTGGATGTTGGCTTTGTGAAGTCACCAAGCATTCTCCTTGCATTATTATTATTTTCGGCTGCCATCTCCTTCTCTTGTTCGAAAATTTCTGAAAGGTTACCTTTAGAATAATTTAATTTAGCTTCTCTTAATTTTCTCTTCAGAGTCCTTTCAGGTTCTGGATCAATTTCAACAAGAGTGCCTTTTTCCCTGTTCCTGCTCATATGAAAGAGAAGAAAACAAGAAAAGAAAGAGGAATCCTCTATGTCACAGTATAGAGATTCCTTTATGTTAGTAGAAGGAGAAAGGGGTAGGAGAATCCAAACACAAGAGATATAATAAGTTCGGATTTTTAGATGAAGAGAGGTGAAGAGAAGTGTTAGTAATTAATTAATTAAATAGAATAAGAGAAGAGAAGGGAAATTTCGAAAATAATTTTTGAAAAAGAGGTTAGTAATTTTCAAAAATCAAAGATAAGATGAGATTAAAATTAAAATTTAAAACAAAAAGAATTTTTGAAAAAGAGATGAGATATTTTTGAAAATTAGAGAGGGAAAAGTAGTTAGGTGGTTTTGAAAAAAAAGATAAGAAACAAACAAAAAGTTGATTAGTTAGTTGAAAAAGATATCAAAATTGAAAAGATAAGAAGATAGGAGGTTAGATAAGATATTTTGAAATCAAATTTTGAAAAAGATAAAATTTTTGAAAAAGATAAGATAAAAGATAAGAAAGATTTAATTTAAAAATTTGAAATTACTTACTTCACTAACAAGAAACTACAAGATAAGATTCTAGAACTTAAAGATTGAACCTTTCTTAACAAGAAAGTAACAAACTTCAAATTTTTGAATCAATCACATTAATTGTTAGCTAATTTTCGAAAATTAGATATAAAAGATAAGAAAAAGATTTTTGAAAAAAATAATTTTTAAAAATTTCGAAAATAAGAAAAAAAATGGAAAAGATATGATTTTTGAAAAAGATTTTGAAAAGATAAGATTTTTAAAATTGAAATTTTGACTTGACTTGTAAGAAACAACTAATTTTAAAATTTTTTTACCAAGTCAACCCAAAATTTCGAAAATTTGGAGGAAAATAAGGAAAAGATATATTTTTTTTTATTTTTGAATTTTTAATTATGAGAGAGAAAAACAACAAAAATACTCAATGCATGAAATTTTTAGATCAAAACAATGAATGCATGCAAGAATGCTATGAATGTCAAGATGAACACCAAGAACACTTTGAAGATCATGATGAACATCAAGAACATAATTTTGAAAAATTTTTGATGCAAAGAAAACATGCAAGACGCCAAACTTAGAAATCTTTAATGCTTGGAAAATATGAATGCAAAGATGCACATGAAAAAACAAGAAAAGACACAAAACAAGAAAACATCAAGATCAAACAAGAGGACTTATCAAGAACAACTTGAAGATCATGAAGAACACTATGAATGCATGGGATTTTCGAAAAATGCAAGAAAAATTTTTAAAAGCATGCAATTGACACCAAACTTAAAAATTGACTCAAGACTCAAACAAGAAACACAAAATATTTTTGGTTTTTATGATTTTCTAGTTTTTTTTGGATTTTTATTGATTTTTTCGAAAATATTTTTGGAGAAAACGAAAAATAAAAGAAAAATTTTGAAAATGATTTTTGAAAAGAAAATTACCTAATCTGAGCAACAAGATGAACCGTCAGTTGTCCATACTCGAACAATCCCCGGCAACGGCGCCAAAAATTGGTGGACGAAATTGTGATCCATATTCTTTTGTACTTGTATGAAATCATTATTGTGGCACCAGTTGAATTCACAACTCCGTTCAACTAACCAGCAAGTGTACTGGGTCGTCCAAGTAATAAACCTTACGCGAGTAAGGGTCGATCCCACAGAGATTGTTGGTATGAAGCAAGCTATGGTCACCTTGTAAATCTCAGTTAGGCAGATTAAATTGGTTTATGGGTTTTCGGAAATTAATAATAAAAAGAAAATAAAAGGGATAGAAATACTTATGTAAATTAATAGTGGGAATTTCAGATAGGTGTATGGAGATGCTGTGTTCCTCTTGAAACTCTGCTTCACTACTCGCTCTTCCTTCAATTCTTCTTATTCCTTTCCATGGCAAGCTGTATGTAGGGCTTCACCATCATCGGTGGCTACTTTCAATCCTCTCGGGAAAATGGTCCTATGCGCTGTCACTGCACGGCTAATCGTCTGGAGGCATCACCCTTGGTTGATGGCTACATCCCATCCTCTCAGTGAAAATGGTCCAAATGCTCTGTCACAACACGGCTAATCATCTGTCGGTTCTCAATCAGGTTGGAATAGAATCCATTGATTCTTTTGCGTTTGTCACTAACGCCCAGCCTTCAGGAGTTTGAAGCTCGTCACAGTCATTCAATACCGGAATCCTACTCGGAATACCACAGACAAGGTTAGACTTTCCGGATTCCCAGGATCCTACTCGGAATACCAAAGACAAGGTTAGACTTTCCGGATCCTCATGAATGCCGCCATCCATCTAGCTTATACCACGAAGATTCTGTTGGAGAATCTAAGAGATATGCGCCTGGCCTAAGGTAGAACAGAAGTGGTTGTCAGTCACGTGCGTTCATAGGTGAGAATGATGATGAGTGTCACGGATCATCACATTCATCAAGTTAAGTATAACGTATATCTTGGAATAAGAATAAGAGAGAATTGAATGAAAAGTAATAGTAATTGTATTGAAACTTGAGGTACAGCAGAGCTCCACACCCTTAATCTATGGTGTGCAGAAACTCCACCGTTGAAAATACATAAGTGAAAGGTTCAGGCATGGCCGAATGGCCAGCTCCCTTGAGTGATCAAGAGACCGAATAATCAAAGGCTAAACAGTCAAGAGATTAAACTGTCAAAAGATGTCTAATACAATAGTAACTTATCCTATTTATACTAGACTAGCTACTAGGGTTTACATGAGTAAGTAATTAATGCATAAATCCACTTCCGGGGCCCACTTGGTGTATGCTTGGGCTGAGCTTGATCTATCCACGAGCTGAGGCTTTTCTTGGAGTTGAACTCCAAGTTATGACGTGTTTTGGGCGTTCAACTCCGGATCATGACGTTTTTCTGGCCTTTAACTCCAGACAGCAGCATGTACTAGGCGTTCAACGCCAAGTTACGTCGTCATTTTCCGAATAAAGCATGGACTATTATATATTGATGGAAAGCTCTGGATGTCTTCTTTCCAACGCCGTTGAGAGTGCGCCATTTGGAGTTCTGTAGCTCCAGAAAATCCATTTCGAGTGCAGGGAGGTCAGATTCCAACAGCATCAGCAGTCCTTTTTGTCAGCCTTTTTCAGAGTTTTGCTCAAGTCCCTCAATTTCAGCCAGAATTTACCTGAAATCACAGAAAAACACACAAACTCATAGTAAAGTCCAGAAATGTGAATTTAACATAAAAACTAATGAAATTGTCCCTAAAAGTAGCTCAAACTTACTAAAAACTACCTAAAAACAATGCCAAAAAGCGTATAAATTATCCGCTCATCATTTCTCATCCTTGGTCTCCTCTTGCACGTTCTGAAGATGTTGTACCTCCGGCTCCTTCATCACCATCGGGGCATGTACAACTATACTGCCAGTCTTCTCTTGAGCCTTTTTCTCCTTCAAATCCTCAGCAACTGACTCCTCTTCAGGTAAGTCCTCCTTGCCCATGGTGATGGCCTTGCACTCTTCCATTGAATTTACCTTTGTGTTGCTTGGAAGAGTGTTGGGAGGTCTCTCAGGTATCCTGCTACTAAATTGACCCACCTGTATTTTGAAGTTCCAAATTGAAGACCCAGTCTCTTGCATAATATAGTGAGGTCGAATCCCACAAGGATTGATTGGTCAAGCAACTTTAGTTGGAAGAGTATGCTAGTTGAACTAAACAGAATGTAGTTTGAGAATTGCAGAAAATTAAATGGCGGAAAAGTAAATAACAGAAAATAGAGTGCAGAATCTTAAATGGGGATTTGGGGGAATGAACATGAAAATAAATGGCAGAAAGTAAAGAGAATGGGTAAGATCAGAAATGGGGAATTCATTGGGCTCAAGAGATGTTGTATTCTCCGGATCAAATTCATTTTCATCTCTTCTTCAATCAAAACATCTATTGATCTCCTTGGCAATCTTAGGTGATTGGGTTCCAATTCCTTGGCAACCCAATCCCTCTAAGCTTAAACAATTGCCCAATTCTTTGATTTAATTACTCATGGGAAAAGATGAAATGTGGTCACTGATTATACCACATGTATTTCCAAATCAAAGTGTTAGGAGGATTACATGTCACTATATCTGCCCAGACCCCAATTTGGTCTAACATGAGAAAGTATTTCTAGCATGATCTCCTCATCCCTTTTCCAAGGCTCAAAGGAGATCCAATTATGGAGAGTTTCTTTTCCAAGACAACTAACCAATTGAATTGAGATCGAAAGCTTTCTAGTAAATCAAAAGAGAAGAAAGAAGAAGAGAAATGAAAACTATAATTGATCCATCAAATTACAACAGAGCTCCCTAACCCAATGAAAGGGGTTTAGTTGTTCATAGCTCTAGAAATGAAAAATGGCAGAAAAGAATACATGCCTAGCTAAATGAGCAGAAAAGTAAATATACAGATGGTAGTTCTCCCAATTGCCAAGCTTCTCTATAGTTCAAAACTACTCCTATATATACTACTTCTCTTGATCTTTTAGTGAGTTCTTCAAGTCTTGGATGTGGATCTTAGATCTTGAGTTGAAGCAGTTACAATCTTTAGTGGGCTCATCTTGTAGAGAAGTATGAATTAGGCATGGGCGTTAGTGAAGTTAACGTTAAGTGACATTGTGGGTTCGAGAACGTTAGTGGCAATCACATTTTTCACTAACGTTCCAACCCCATATAGCCCACGTTAACTCCAATGTTAGTGGCACCAACGTGACCACTAACGTAGCCTTGTAAAACTTCACAAGCGTTATTAGGACTCACCTTTCCCAATAACGTTGCCTTATAAACCTTCACAAGCGTTATTTGGACTCACCTTTCCTAATAACGTTGCCTTGTGCCCTTTGTCCATACGTTAGAGTTCATGTTAGGGTAACTAACATGGCTCTTAACATAGTTATGCCTCACCTTCGAGAGCGTTAGTGACACTTACCTTTGTCACTAACGCTCCAAGTGCCCCTACTCTCCACGTTAGAGCTCACGTTAACTAAGTTAACGTGGCCACTAACGTGGTAGTGAATGCCATCTCCAACGTTAGTGACAAAGGTGAGTGTCACTAACGTTGCCATTGTTCCTCTCTTCCACGTTAGAGTTCACGTTAACTAAGTTAACGTGACCCTTAACGTGGCTTATTGCCAAATCTTGGAATGTTAGTGGTGTTCACGTTTACCACTAACGTTGGAGCTTTCTTTTGTCTCCACGTTAACTACCACGTTAACCTAGTTAACGTGGCAATTAACGTGGGCTAATGATGGTTTTGCAGGCGTTATTGGTGATCACTTTTCTCATTAACGTTGCAAGCTATTTACCATTCCACGTTAGTGGTCACATTAACTAGATTAACGTGAGTACTAACGTGGTTCTTCCTTGCTTCCTTTGTCCTGAAATCAAGCAAATAAAGTGCATCAACGCTCTAGCCAAAGTCATGAGATTATGCATCATCAATTTATCATTCAATTCTAGCAAAAATCCTCATAAAATAATGTGAAATTCACAATAGTTGCTTGAATCAAGGTGTAAGTGTATTTTCATCCAAAACTTGCCTTATTCACTAAGAAAATGCATGAAACTAACCTAAAATAGTAAAAAAAGGTCAGTGAAACTGGCCTAGATGCCCTGGCATCAACTTCCCATCCTCTCAGTGAAAATGGTCCAAATGCTCTATCACAGCACGACTAATCATCTGTCGGTTCTTGATCATGTCGGAATAGAATCCATTGATTCTTTTGCATCTGTCACTATGCCCAACAATCGCGAGTTTGAAGCTCGTCACATTCATTCAATCCCTGAATCCTACTCGGAATACCACAGACAAGGTTTAGAATTTCCGGATTCTCAAGAATGGATGCCAATAATTCTAGCTTATACCACGAAGATTTTGATTAAGGAATCCAAGAGATATAAGCTCGGTCTAAGGTATAATGGAAGTGGTTGTCAATCACGCGTTCTTAGGTGAGAATGATGATGAGTGTCACGGATCATCACATTCATCAAGTTGAAGTGCAACGAATATCTTAGAATCAGAATAAGCTGAATTGAATAGAAAATAGTAGTAATTGCATTAATACTCGAGGTACAGCAGAGCTCCACACCTTAATCTATGGTGTGTAGAAACTCCACCGTTGAAAATACATAAGTGATGGTCCAGGCATGGCCGAATGGCCAGCCCCCAAAACGTGATCAAAGATGTAAAATCCAAGATGTCTAATACAATAGTAAAATGTCCTATTTATACTAGACTAGCTACTAGGGTTTACAGAAATAAGGGTGTGCTTGGGCTGAGCTTTAGCTTTACACGTGCAGAGGCTTCTCTTGGGGTTAAACGCCAAGTTGTAACGTCTGTTTGGTGTTTAACTCTGGTTTATGACGTGTTTCTGGCGTTGCAGCATGGAGCTGGAGTTGAACGCCAGTTTGCAGGAAAGCCCTGGATGTCTACTTTCCAACGCAATTGAAAGCGCACCATATAGAATTCTGTAGCTCCAGAAAATCTATCTCGAGTGTAGGGAGGTCAGAATCCAATAGCATCAGCAGTCCTTTTTCAGCCTGAATCAGATTTTTGCTCAGGTCCCTCAATTTCAGCCAGAAAATACCTGAAATTACAGAAAAACACACAAACTCATAGTAAAGTCCAGAAATGTGAATTTTTCATAAAAACTAATAAAAATATCCCTAAAAGTAGCTAGATCCTACTAAAAACTACCTAAAAACAATGCCAAAAAGCATATAAATTATCCGCTCATCACAACACCAAACTTAAATTGTTGCTTGTCCCCAAGCAACTGAAAATCAAATAAGATAAAAATAAGAGAATATACTATAAATCTCAAAATATCAATGAATATTAGTTCTAATTAGATGAGCGGGACTTGTAGCTTTTTGCTTCTGAACAGTTTTGGCATCTCACTTTATCCTTTGAAGTTTAGAATGATTGGCATCTATAGGAACTCAAAGTTCAGATAGTGTTATTGATTCTCCTAGTTAAGTATGTTGATTCTTGAACACAGCTACTTTTTTTAGTCTTGGCCGTGGCCCTAAGAACTTTGTTTTCAAGTATTACCACCGGATACATAAATGCCACAGACACATGACTGGGTGAACCTTTTCAGATTGTGACTCAGCTTTGCTAAAGTCCCCAGTTAGAGGTGTCCAGAGCTCTTAAGCACACTCTTTTTGCTTTGGATCATGACTTTAACCACTCAGTCTCAAGCTTTTCACTTGGACCTGCATGCCACAAGCACATGGTTAGGGACAGCTTGATTTAGCCGCTTAGGCCTGGATTTATTTCCTTGGGCCCTCCTATCGATTGATGCTCAAAGCCTTGGATCCTTTTTTTCCCTTGCCTTCTGGTTTTAAGGGCTATTGGCTTTTTCTACTTGCTTTTTCTTTTTTTCGCCACTTTTTTTTCTTTTCACAAGATTTTGTTATTCACTGCTTTTTCTTGCTTCAAGAATCAATTTTATGATTTTTCAGATCATCAATAACATTTCTCTTATTTATCATTCTTTCAAGAGCCAACAATTTTAACATTCATAAGCAACAAGATAAAAAATATGCACTGTTCAAGCATTCTTTCAGAAAACCAAAAGTATTGTCACCACATCAATATAATTAAACTAATTTCAAGGATGAATTCGAAACTCATGTGCTTCTTGTTCTTTTGTATTAAAAACATTTTTCATTTAAGAGAGGTGAAGGATTCATGGAATTATTCATAGCCTTAAGACATAGACACTAGACACTAATGATCATGTAATAAAGACACAAACATAGACAAACATGAAGCTCAAAAACCGAAAGACAGAGAGATAAGAATAAGGTAGTTAAGGAATGAGTCCACCTTAGTGATGGTGGCGCCTTCTCCTTGAAGGACCAATGGTGTTCCTGAGCTCCTCTATGTCTCTTCCTTGCCTTTGTTGCTCCTCCCTCATAGCTCTTTCATCTTCTCTAATCTCATTGAGAATGATGGAGTGCTCTTGGTGTTCCACCCTTAATTGGTTCATGTCATGACTCAATCCTTCTAGAGAAGTGTTAAGTTATTCCCAATAGTTGTTTGGAGGAAAGTGCATCCCTTGAGGCATCTCAGGGATTTCTTGATGATGAGCTTCCTCATGCATCTCTTGAGATCCATGAATGGACTCTCTTGTTTGCTCCATCCTTTTCTTGGTGATGGGCTTGTCCTCTTCAATGAGGATGTCTTCTTCTATGACAACTCCAGCTAAGTAGCATAGATGGCAAATGAGATGAGGAAAAGCTAGCCTTGCCAAGGTGGAGGGCTTTTCAGCTACTTTGTAGAGTTCTAGAGAGATGACTTCATGAACTTCTACTTCCTCTCCAATCATGATACTATGGATCATGATGGCCTGATCCACAGTTACTTTTGATCGGTTGCTAGTGAGGATGATGGAGTGTTGGATGAACTCCAACCATCCTCTAGCCACAGGCTCAAGGTCCAGTCTTCTCAATTGAACCGGCTTGCCTTTTGAGTCTCTTTTCCATTGAGATCCTTCCACACATATGTCTATGAGGACTTGGTCCAACCTTTGATCAAAGTTGACCCTTATAGTGTAGGGGCATGCATCTTCTTGCATCATAGGCAAGTTGAATGCCAACCTCACATTTTCAGGACTGAAATCTAAGCATTTCCCCCGAACCATTGTAAGATAATTCTTTGGATTTGGGTTCATACTTTGATCATAGTTCCTAGTGATCCATGCATTGGCATAGAACTCTTGAACCATTATGATTCTGACTTGTTGAATGGGGTTGGTAAGAACTTCCCAACCTCTTCTTTGGATCTCATGTCGGATCTCCGGATACTCATTTTTCTTGAGCATGAAAGGGACCTCAGGGCTCACCTCCTTCTTGGCCACAACTTCATAGAAGTGGTCTTGATCGGCTTTTGAGATGAATCTCTCCATCTCCCATGACTCCGAGGTGGAAGCTTTTGTCTTCCCTTTCCTCTTTCTAGAGGTTTCTCTGGCTTTTGGTGCCATAATTGGTTATGGAAAAACAAAAAATCTATGCTTTTACCACACCAAACTTAGAATGTTGCTCACCCTCAAGCAAAAAAAAGAAGGAATAGAAGAAGAAGAAGAAGATATGGAGGAGAGGGAGAGATGTGTGGGTTTCGGCCAAAGGGGAGAGGAGAGGGTTGTGTTGTGTGAAAATGAAGAAGGATGGAGGGATTTATATAGGGGAGGGAGAGGGAATGAGGTTCGGTTATTTAGGGTGGGTTTGGGTGGGAAAGAGATTTTGAATTTGAAGGTAGGTAGGGTTTATGGGGAAGAGTAGATGGATGTGAGTGGTGAAGAGGTGATAGGGAAGAGAGATTGAGGTGATTGGTGAAGGGTGTTTAGGGAAGAGTGTTATGAAAAGGTGTGAGAGAGAGGGAGAAGGTAGGTGGGGATCCTGTGGGGTCCACAGATCCTGAGGTGTCAAGAATTTCTCATCCCTACACCCCTTTAGGTGTGTAAAACGTCCTATGTATGCAATCCTAGCGTTTAATGCCAGACTGTACAATGTTTCTGGCGTTAAACGCCACTTCCATGCTTGTTTTAGGTGTTCAACGCCAATCTACAGCATGTTTCTAGCATTGAACGCCACTTCCATGCTTGTTTCTGGCGTTCAATGCCAGCTTCATGCTCTGTTCTGGCATTGAATGACAGCCAGATGCTCCTTACTGGCGTTTAAACGCCAGTAAGCTCTTCCTCCAGGGTGTGCTTTTTTCTTTTGCTATTTTTGATTCTGTTTTTAATTTTTGCAATTGTTTTGTGACTCCACATGATCATAAACCTGATAAAACATAAAAGAACAATAGAAATATAGATAAATAAAAATTGGGTTGCCTCTAAATAAGCACTTCTTTAATGTCAATAGCTTGACAGTGAGCTCTCATGGAGCTTCATAGATCATCAAAGCATTGTTGGGACTTCCCAACACCAAACTTAGAGTTTGACTGTGGAGGCTTTGTTTAACTCTGTATTGAGAGAAGCTTTTCATGCTTCCTCTCCATGGTTGCAGAGGAAGATCCTTGAGCTTTAAACACAAGGTAGTTGCTATTCAATTGAAGGACTAGCTCTCCTCTGTCAACATCAATCACAGCTCTTGCTGTGACTTGGAAGGGTCTTCCAAGATTGATGGATTCATTCTCATCCTTCCCAGTGTCTAAGATTATGAAATCAGCATTGATGTAAAGGCCTTTAACCTTTACCAACACGTCCTCTACCAATCCATAAGCTTGTTTTATTGACTTGTCTGCCATCTCTAATGAGATTCTTGTAGCTTGTACCTAAAAGATCCCCAGCTTCTCCATTACAGAGAGTGGCATAAGATTTATACCTGACCCTAGGTCACACAGAGCCTTCTTAAAGGTCATGGTGCCTATGGTATAGGATATCAAGAATTTACCAGGATCTTGTTTCTTTTGAGGTAGAGTTTGCTGAACCCATGTATCTAGTTCACTAATGAGCAAGGGAGGTTCACCTTTCTAAGTTTCATTACCAAACAATTTGGCATTCAGCTTTATGATGGCTCCTAGATATTGAGCAACTTGCTCTTCAGTTACATCTTCATCCTCTTCAGAGGAAGAATAGTTCTCAGAGCTCATGAATGGTAAAAGGAGGTTCAATAGAATCTCTATGGTCTCTAGGAGAGCCTCAGATTCCTTAGGTTCCTCACTTTGGAACTCCTTTTCGTTCAGAGGACATCTCAGGAGGTCTTTCTCACTGGGATTCACGTCCTTCTCCTCCTCTTTGGATTCGGCCATTGTGATTACGTCAATGGCCTTGCACTCTCTTTTTGGATTCTCTTCTGTATTGCTTGGGAGAGTACGAGGAGGGGTTTTAGTGATTTTCTTACTCAACTGGCCCACTTGTGCCTCCAAATTTCTAATGGAGGATCTTGTTTCACTCATGAAACTTAAAGTGGCCTTAGATAGATCAGAGACTACGTTTGCTAAGCTAGAGGGACTCTGCTCAGAATTCTCTGTCTGTTGCTGAGAAGATGATGGAAAAGGCTTGCTATTGCTAAGCCTGTTTCTTCCACCTTTATTAAAGCCTTGTTGGGACCTTTGTTGATCCTTCCATGAGAAATTTGGATGGTTTCTCCATGAGGAATTATAGGTGTTCCCACAGGGTTCACCCATGTAATTCACCTCTGCCATTGCAGGGTTCTTAGGATCATAAGCTTCTTCTTCAGAAGATGCCTCTTTAGTACTGTTGGATGCATTTTGCCATCCATTCAGACTCTAAGAAATCATGTTGACTTGCTGAGTTTACATTTTGTTCTGAGCCAATATGGCATTTAGAGTATCAATTTCAAGAACTCCCCTGTTCTGAGGCGTCCCATTACTTCACATGATTCCTCTTAGAGGTGTACATGAATTGGTTATTAGAAACCATGTCAATGAGTTCCTGAGCTTCTGCAGGTGTTTTCTTCAAGTGAATGGATCCACCTGCAGAGTGGTCCAATGACGTCTTAGACAATTCAGATAGACCATCATAGAATATATCTAGGATGGTCCATTCTGAAAGCATGTTAGAAGGACACTTTTTGTCTGAAGGTTTGAACATCCACTCTAATGTTACTCAGCTTTTGAGGAGGAAAGAACTTGGCCAAGAAGGCCGTGACCAGCTTATCCCAAGAGTTCAGGCTATCTTTAGGTTGAGAGTCCAACCATACTCTAGCTCTGTCTCTTATAGCAAAAGGGAAAAACATAAGCCTGTAGACCTCGGGATCAATCCCATTGGTCTTAACAGTATCACAGATTTGCAAGAATTCAGTTAAGAACTGAAAAGGATCTTCTGATGGAAGTCCATGGAACTTGCAGTTCTGTTACATCAGAGAAACTAACTGGTGCACGAAAATTACTTCACACTATGTGATTCCGCACAACTAACCAGCAAGTGCACTGGGTCATCCAAGTAATACCTCACGTGAGTAAGGGTCGAATCCTATAGAGATTGTTGGCTTGAAGCAAGCTATGGTTATCTTATTATTCTTAGTCAGGATACCAATAGGGTTCTTTAATTTCAATTGTAAAAAGAATGAAAGGGCATAAAATAAATAATTGTTACGCAATAATGGAAAATATGTTGGAGTTTTAGAGATGCTTTGTCCTCTGAATTCCTGCAACATAATGCTTTCTCACTTTCATAAATGCAAGGCTCCTTTCATGGCAAGCTGTAAGTAGGGCATCACCATTGTCAATGGCTACTTCCCATCCTCTTGGTGAAAATGGTCCAAATGCTCTGTGATAAACCACTATTTTATGGTTTACATTGTGTATAATTATGTGGTTTTATCATGATCCTTACCCACTTTTTCATTAATTTAGCATGCATTTATATTTCCTTCCTGGAATTATTACATGGTTGAAAACTGCTTCCTAGAGACTTTTTATTATGCATTTTAGTTCTCATTTATCCCATTCGATGCCGTGATATGTGTGTTAAGTGTTTCAAGCTTTATAGGGCATGGATGAGTTGGAGATTAGAAGGGAAGCCAGCAACAATGGAAGGAACACAAGAAATTGAGGAAACAACCAGCGAGAGGTGACAGGGCCGCATGGCTCACGCGTTCGCGTGGAAGAGGAGAAATCGCAGTGACACGGCCGCATGGCTCATGCGACCGCGCGGAAAGAAAAAGCACAAGTGACGCGGAGGCGTGGACAACGCGAACGCGTGGCACAGAAAAACGCAAATGACGCGTCCGCGTGGACGATGCGATCGCATGACATGCGCGATCTGCATAATCTGTAGATTTTGCTGGGAGCGGTTTTGGGCCCTGTTTTGACCCAGTTCTCGGCCCAGAACAGCAGACTTGAGCCAGAGAACATGCAGAAACGAAAAATAACATTCATTCTACACAGTTTAAGTTTTTAGATCTAGTTTTTTTTACTTCTCCTCTAGGTTTTCTCTTTACACAATTGATACTTTTAGGATATTATATTTCTACTACTTTTGCATTGGGATATTGAGAAGGGTTATTTCTTCATCAAGATTTCGTCATTCTAGTTCATTCTCTTAACTTGGTTTATTTCTTCCATATTCTTTGCCTTGTTCAATTTTGTCATTGGAATACTTTTATGATTATTTAATACAAGAATTGTTTCTTTCATTTTAATCCATTTTACCTTCCAATAATCATGTCTTCTTTTGATTCCCTTTCATATGTTATGGATTTATTATTTACAATGAGTGAGTAGTTCCCTAACTTGATGGGGAGTTGATTGAAAGGAACCAATTGAGTTTGAAGGCTTGAAAGAAAGATTGTAATTGGGTTTACTGTTGGATTGTCTTCTAGTCACTAACACCAATCCCTTTTAATTAAGTGGGTTGCAATTTGTGAACAGACGTAGCATTCCAACGTGTTTGACTTTCCTTTGCCTAGTAAAGGATAACCAAATAGAATAACTTTTAATTATCAATTAATCTTGAGAGCATTCCAACTATAATAGGGACTCCAACTAATCAACTTCCAGTCAAGGCTTTTATTTACATTGTTCAAATTCATCAATTTAATTTCCTGTCATTCAACTCAAACCTTTCTGAAAACATCTGATTAATAAAATAGCACACCTTCTTGCAACTCGTTGGGAGACGACCTGGGATTCATACTCCCAGTATTTAAAATTTGAATTTCTGTGACATATTTTTAAATTGATAAGTGGATTTCCGGTGAGTTAAGAACTATACTAACAACGTACACATTTTCATAATTTTGAATTCACCAATTTTCGCTGCATCAATTTTTGGCGCCGTTGCCGGGGAGTTGCAACAGTGTGTTAATTTATTGATTGGTATTTATTTTTATTGCAATTTTTTTTATTTTATTTTCTCTTTTCATTCCATCAATATGAACTGCACGTTTCTTTCGTTAAATGACGCGTTCGCTTCCTGATCCAAGCTTGCCAGTATTTGACCCTGAAATTGAAAGAACTCTTTCGCATATAAGGCGAGCTAGGCGTAGGCGACTCCTCTTTGAGGACGAACCTGAACTGTCATTTAAGGAAGAAACAACCCCCTTTTCTTCTGATCCAGTTCATTCACGTACAGGTGACATGGCAGCACCCAGAAGAGTCACCATCCAGGAGGAAGGAGCCCCTGATTTTACGCTCCAACCATTCCAGGAACACCACCCAGCAGTAGCTGTAGATTTTGAAATAAAATCTTCACTACTCAACTTTATGCCCAAATTTCATGGCTTACCTACTCAAGAGCCTATCAAGCATCTCAGGGATTTCCAGACCGTTTGTTCTACTATTAAGCGTGATGGAGCTGATGAAATCTCTATTCTACTAAAAGCCTTCTCGTTTTCTTTGGAAGGAAAGGCAAGAGAGTGGTACTACACTTAGCCCAGAAAAACTATTTCCAACTGGGATACACTTAGGAGCGAATTTCTAGATAAATTTTTTTCAGCTGAAATTGCTGATAAGCTAAGGAAGGACTTGTCTATGATCGTCCAGGATGAATCTGAAACCCTCTATGAATACTTGGAATGCTTCAATACACTTTGAAATGCATGTCCCCATCATATGATTGACAAGATAGTCTTACTCGGTTACTTTACACAGGGTCTGAGACCTCAAGATAGGACCACACTGGAAGGTGCTTGTAATGGTTCTATGAAAAAGCACAAGACTACGGACGAAGCATGGCAATTGATCAGAGACTTAGCTGAATCTACTAGGAATCATAGGCAGAGACAAAGTTGGTCAAGAGCTATTGCGGATGTATCCACTAATACAGAGACTACCGCTATAGCCCAGAATCTATGTGAAATTACTAACTTGCTGAGGCAGATGCAACTGAATCAACAACAATCTCAGCAAGTTCAGCTTTCTCCACCACAGCACAGCCAGAAGTTAGTCCCACAAAGAGTGTGCGGCATCTGTGCAGACTATAGTCACTATACCGATGAGTGTCCGCAGCTCCAACCAGAAGACAATACTGTAGCAGCCACTCACAACTTTTATGATCGCCCCAATCAAGGGTACAATCAAGGTGGCAATTATAACCAAGGATGGCAGGATAATTCCAACCAAGGCTGGAGGGATAATTCTAACTTGGGTTGGAGGGACAATTCTAACAGAGGAGGCATAGATAACAATGGAAATCAGAGGTGGAATAACAATAACAACAGGCAGCAGAGTGAACCTTACAGAGCACCTCATTTAAGACAACCTCAAGCCCCTCATCAAACCTCTCAGACCACTAGCATCTCTTCATCCCCTAATACTGACTTACTATAAGCCATTGATCAGAGACATCAGGCTATGGAAGAAAATATTAAAGCAACTCTGAATACTTTCACTTCTACTTTACAAACTCTTGTCTCACAGATGGGATCAACGCAAAATTCCAGTAACCAGTCCTCAAGCTCTGGTGGACTCCCCTCTCAACCATTCCCCAACCCAAAGGGTGGTATTAATGCCATTACCCTAAGGTCTGGAACTACACTGCAGGAGAGAATTCAGGAGGAGCCAAGCCCACTAGAACACGCCTCAGCTGAAGAGGTTGTGGAATTAGAAGATGCTGAAGAGGAAGAGGACATACAGGACATACCAGAGAGAGAAGAAGCTCAATCACAGGAGAAAGCACCAAAAGGTGTAGACACTGCAGAAAACACCACTCCCATTCCATTTCCACAACTTGCAAGGAAGCCCAAGAAGCAATTGGAACCTGACCCCAAGATGGTAGAAATCTTCAAAAAGGTTGAGGTAACTATTCCCCTTTTTGATGTCATTCAACAGGTACCTAAATATGCAAAGTTTCTAAAAGATTTATGTATACTTAAGGACAAAATTAATGAATTAGAAACTATTCCTTTATGAAGTTCCATATCTGCTTTAATGGGAAGTTTACCTGAAAAATGTAGTGACCCAGGTCCTTGTATAGTTAGTTGTACTATTGGTGGTGTAGTAATTTATGATTGCATGTGTGATTTGGGAGCCTCTGTTAGTATTATGCCTTTATCTGTATGTGATGTTTTAAGGCTCCCTCCCTTAAAAAGGTCGGCAGCTCGTTTTGTGTTGGCAGATAAAAGCATTATTACAATAGCTGGAGTTGCTGAAGATGTTTTAGTAAACATTAAAGGGCTCACATTTTCCACTGATTTCTGTATCTTAGAGATGCCCAATAATGACTCAGATAAGCCATCGTCAATTCTACTTGGCAGACCATTCCTGAAGACATCAAGATTCAAATTAGATGCTTTTTCAGGAACATATTCTTTTGAAATAGATGGCAGAATAGCAATCTTCAATTTGAATGGAGTCATAAACAACCCTCCAGAAGATCATTCCATCTTCCAGTGTGATGTCATAGATGAAGCTGTAGCTGAAATTCACCAGGAAGAGCTGGAAGAAAAGTACACAGAATAAATTCCAGGTGTGGGGACTCTATTAACTAACAATACAGACACTTATGAACTTTCACAAGCTCCAGACAATCTAGAGCCTGTCCATGACCAGAAGATTGAGTTGAAACCTCTCCCTCCACATCTCAAATACGCTTATCTTGAAGAAGGGCAGAAGTTTCCAGTTATTATTGCACAGGATCTTACTCCTGAATAGGAAGAGCAGCTACTTAATGTGCTGAGGAAGCACAAGAAAGCAATTGGATGGAGTTTGGCAGACATCGTAGGCATCAACCCTCAGGTATGTGAGCACAGAATATTTTTAGAGGAAGGAGCAAGACCTGTCTGCCAACCCCAGAGAAGACTGAATCCCACTATTTTGGAAGTTGTCAAAAAGGAAGTGACCAGACTATTGGAAGCAGGTATCATTTATCCTATTTCAGAGAGTGAATGGGTTAGCCCAGTACAAGTGGTGCCCAAGATGTCTGGAGTCACTACAGTGAAGAACGAGCATGGAAAGCTCATAGCGACTAGTGGACAAAATTGTGATAAAAGAGTTCCAGGCACTGTTAGAGAAGCTCACAACTCCGTTCAACTTAACCAGCAAGTGTACTGGGTCATCCAAGTAATACCTTACGTGAGTAAGGGTCGATCCCACAGAGATTGTTGGTATGAAGCAAGCTATGGTCACCTTGTAAATCTCAGTTAAGTGGATTCATAGGGTCAAATGTAATTGGATTAGATAATTAAAAGATAAATAAAATAAAAAAGGATAGAAATACTTATGTAGATCAATAGTGGGAATTTCAGATAGGCGTGTGGAGATGCTGTGCTCCTCTCGAATCTCTATTTTCTTAATACATTCATCCAATTCTTCTTACTCCTTTCCATGGCAAGCTGTATGTAGGGCATCACCATCATCAATGGCTACTTTTAATCCTCTCGGGAAAATGGTCATATGCGCTGTCACTGCACGGCTAATCGTCTGGAGGCATCACCCTTGTTGATAGCTACATCCCATCCTCTCAGTGAAAATGGTCCAAATGCTCTGTCACAGCACGGCTAATCATCTGTCGGTTCTCAATCAGGTTGGTGTAGAATCCCTTGATTCTTTTGCGTTTGTCATCACGCCCAGCCTTCAGGAGTTTGAAGCTCATCACAGTCATTCAATACCGGAATCCTACTCGGAATACCACAGACAAGGTTAGACTTTCCGGATTCCCAGGATCCCACTCGGAATACCACAGACAAGGTTAGACTTTCCGGATCCCCATGAATGTCGCCATCTATCTAGCTTATACCACGAAGATTCTGTTGGGGAATCTAAGAGATATGCGCCCGGCCTAGAGTAGAACGGAAGTGGTTGTCAGTCACGCACGTTCATAGGTGAGAATGATGATGAGTGTCACGGATCATCACATTCATCAAAGTGTTGTGCAACATATATCTTGGAATAAGAATAAAAGAGAATTGAATAGAAAGTAATAGTAATTGTATTGAAACTTGAGGTATAGCAGAGCTCCACACCCTTAATCTATGGTGTGCAGCAACTCCACCGTTGAAAATACATAAGTGAAAGGTTCAGGCATGGCTGAATGGCCAGCTCCCTGAATGATCAAGAGACTGAATGATCAAAGACTAAAGCAGTCAAAGATTAAACTGTCAAAAGATGTCTAATACAATAGTAACTTATCCTATTTATACTAGACTAGCTACTAGGGTTTACATGAGTAAGTAATTGATGCATAAATCCACTTCCGGGGCCCACTTGGTGTATGCTTGGGCTGAGCTTGATCTATCCATGAGCTGAGGCTTTTCTTGGAGTTGAACTCCAAGTTATAACGTGTTTTGGGCGTTCAACTCCGGATCATGACGTGTTTCTGGCGTTTAACTCCAGACAGCAGCATGTACTTGGCGTTCAACGCCAAGTTACGTCGTTAATTTCCGAATAAAGTATGGACTATTATATATTGCTGGAAAGCTCTGGATGTCTACTTTGCAACTCCGTTGAGAGCGCGCCATTTGGAGTTCTGTAGCTCTAGAAAATCCATTTTGAGTGCAGGGAGGTCAGATTCCAACAGCATCAGCAGTCCTTTTGTCAGCCTTTTTTCAGAGTTTTGCTCAAGTCCCTCAATTTCAGCCAGAAATTACCTGAAATCACAAAAAAACACACAAACTCATAGTAAAGTTCAGAAATGTGAATTTAACATAAAAAATAATGAAAAACATCCCTAAAAGTAGCTTGAACTTACTAAAAATTACCTAAAAACAATGCCAAAAAGCGTATAAATTATCCGCTCATCACAACACCAAACTTAAATTGTTGCTTGTCCCCAAGCAACTGAAAATCAAATAGGATAAAAAGAAGAGAATATACTATAAATTCCAAAATATCAATGAATATTAATTCTAATTAGATGAGCGGGACTTGTAGCTTTTTGCTTCTGAACAGTTTTGGCATCTCACTTTTTCCTTTGAAGTTTAGAATGATTGGCTTCTCTAGGAACTTAGAATTTCGGATAGTGTTATTGACTTTTCTAGTTAAGCATGTTGATTCTTGAACACAGCTACTTTTATGAGTCTTGCCCGTGGCCCTAAGCACTTTGTTTTCCAATATTACCACCGGATACATAAATGCCACAGACACGTGACTGGGTGAACCTTTTTAGATTGTGACTCAGCTTTGCTAGCGTCCCCAGTTATAGGTGTCCAGAGCTCTTAAGCACACTCTTTTTTCTTTGGATCACGACTTTAACCACTCAGTCTCAAGCTTTTCACTTGGGCCTTCATGACACAAGCACATGGTTAGGGACAGCTTGATTTAGCCGCTTAGGCCTGGATTTGATTTCCTTGGGCCCTCCTATCCATTGATGCTCAAAGCCTTGGATCCTTTTTACCCTTTCCTTTTGGTTTTAAGGGCTATTCTCAACATATAAAAAAAAATGAAAAGCAGAAAGAAATAAAAACAAGGAATGAATCCACCTTAGTGGCGTCTTCTTCTTGAAGGTCCAACAATGTCCTTAAGCTCTTCTATGTCCCTTCCTTGCCTTTGTTGCTCCTCCCTCATTGCTCTTTGATCTTCTCTTATTTCATGGAGAATGATGGAGTGCTCATGATGTTCCACCCTTAATTGTTCAACATTGTGGCTCAAATCTTCTAAGGAAATGTTGAGTTGTTCCCAATAGTTGTTGGGAGGAAAGTGCATCCCTTGAGGCATCTCAGGGATTTCTTGATGATGAGCTTCCTCATGCATCTCTTGAGATCCGTGGGGGGTCTCTCTTGCTTGCTCCATCTTCTTCTTGGTGATAGGCTTATCCTCTTCAATGGGGATGTCTCCTTCTATGATAACTCCAGCTAAGTAACATAGATGGCAAATAAGGTGAGGAAAAGCTAGCCTTGCCATGGTGGAGGGCTTGTCGGCTATTTTGTAGATTTCATTGGAGATGACCTCATGAACTTCTACTTCCTCTCCAATCATGATGCTATGAATCATGATGGCCTGATCCACAGTGACTTCAGATCGGTTGCTAGTGGGAATGATGGAGCGTTGAATGAACTCCAACCATCCTCTAGCCACAGGCTTGAGGTCCAGTCTTCTTAGTTGAACTGGCTTGCCTTTGGAGTCTCTCTTCCATTGAGCTCCTTCCACGCATATGTCCGTAAGGACTTGGTCCAACCTTTGATTAAAGTTGACCCTTCTAGTGTAGGGGCGTTCATCTTCTTGCATCATGGGCAAGTGGAATGCCAACCTCACATTTTCCGGACTAAAATCTAAGTATTTCCCCCGAACCATTGTGAGATAATTCTTTGGACTCGGGTTCATACTTTGATCATGGTTCCTAGTGATCCATGCATTGGCACAGAACTCTTGAACCATTAAGATTCCGACTTGTTGCATGGGGTTGGTTAGGACTTCCCAACCTCTTCTTCGGATTTCATGTCGGATCTCCGGGTACTCATTTTTCTTAAGCTTGAAAGGGACCTCAGGGATCACCTTCTTCTTTGCCACAACATCATAGAAGTGGTCTTGATGGCTCTTGGAGATGAATCTTTCCATCTCCCATGACTCGGGGGTGGAAGCTTTTGTCTTCCCTCTTCCTTTTCTAGAGGATTCTCCAGCCTTAGGTGCCATTGATGGTAATGGAAAACAAAAAAAAGATTATGCTTTGACCACACCAAACTTAAAATATTGTTCATCCTCGAGCAATAGAAGAAATAAGAGAAGAAGAAGAAGAAGAAATTGGAGGAGAGTGAGGGGAGATGAATTCGGCCAAGGTATAGTAGAGGGGGTAGTGTTGTGTGAAAATGAAGTAGAATGGAAGGGTATATATAGGGAGAGGGGAGAGGGTAGGTTCGGCCATTTAGGGTGGGATTGGGTGGGAAAATGTTTTTGAATTTTGAAGGTAGGTGGGGTTTATGGGGAAGAGTGGATGGATGTGAGTGGTGAATAGGCGATTGGGAAGAGAGATTGAGGTGATTGGTAAAGGGTTTTTGGGAAGTGTGACATGGGGAAGAGTAAAATAGGATTAGGAGGTAAGGTGGGAATATAGTAGGTGGGGATCCTGTGGGGTCCACAGATCCTGAGGTGTCAAGGAATTCCATCCATGCACCAAATAGGCATGTAAAATGCCTTTGCACACCATTCTGGCGTTTAAATGCCGAGTGGTGCACATTCTGGGCGTTCAACGCCCACATGTAACATGTTTCTGGCGTTGAACGCCAGTTTCATGCTTGTTACTGGCGTTCAGTGCCAGCTTTTCCTCTAGGCACATTCCTGGCGTTCAGTGCCAGAATGTTACTTGTTTCTGGCGTTCAGCGCCAGTTTCATGCTCTGTTCTGGCGTTGAACGCCAGCCAGATGCTCCTTACTGGCGTTGAACGCCAGTCTGTGCTTTCTCCAGGGTGTGATTTTTTTCTTCTGCTATTTTTGATCCTGTTTTTAATTTTTATATTTTTTTTGTGACTCCTCATGATTATGTACCTAATAAAACGCAAAATAACAATAACATAAAAATTAGATAAATAAAATTGGGTTGCCTCCCAACAAGCGCTTCTTTAATGTCAATAGCTTGACAGTGGCTCTCATGGAGCCACAAAGGTGATCAGGTCAATGTTGTATAGTCCCAACACCAAACTTAGAGTTTGGATATGGGGTCTTAACACTAAACTTAGAGTTTGGTTGTGGCCTCACAACACCAAACTTAGAGTTTGACTGTGGGGGCTCTTCTTGACTCTGAACTGAGAGAAGCTCTTCATGCTTACTCTCTTTTGTCACAGAGGGATGGCCATGTGCCTTAAACACAAGGTAGTTCCCATTCAATTGAAGGACTAGTTCACCTCTGTTGACGTCTATCACAGCTCCTGCTGTGGCTAGGAAAGGTCTTCCAAGGATGATGCATTCATCCTCTTCCTTCCTAGTGTCTAAGATTATGAAATCAGTAGGGATGTAAAGGCCTTCAACCTTTACTAACACGTCCTCCACTATTCCATAAGCTTGTCTCAATGACTTGTCTGCCAATTGTAATGAGAACAAGGCAGGTTGTACCTCAATGATCCCCAGCTTCTCCATTACAGAGAGTGGCATAAGATTTATCCCTGACCCCAGATCACACAGAGCTTTTGCAAAGGTCATGGTGCCTATGGTACAAGGTATCAAAAACTTGCCAGGATCTTGTTTCTTTTGAGGTAGAGTTTGCTGAATCCAGGCATCTAGTTCATTGATGAGCAAGGGAGGTTCACTTTTCCAAGTCTTATTACCAAACAACTTGGCATTCAGCTTCATGATAGCTCCTAAATATTGAGCAACTTGCTCTCCAGTCACATCTTCATCCTCTTCAGGGGAAGAATAGTCTTCAGAGCTCATGAATGGCAGAAGGAGATTTAATGAAATCTCTATGGTCTCTGTATGAGCCTCAGATTCCTTTGGATCCTTAATAGGAAACTCCTTCTTGCTTGAAGGACGTCCCAGGAGGTCTTCCTCACTAGGATTTTCATCCTCCTCCTCCCTTGTGCATTCGGCCATATTGATTATATCAATGGCTTTGCACCCTCCTTTTGGATTCTCTTCTGTATTGCTTGGGAGAATACTGGGAGGAGTTTCACTGACTTTCTTACTCAGCTGGCCCACTTGTGCCTCCAGATTTCTGATGGATGATCTTGTTTCACTAATGAAACTGAAAGTGGCCTTTGACAGATCAAAGACTAGATTGGCTAAATTAGAAGTATTTTGTTCAGAATTCTCTGTCTGTTACTGAGAAGATGATGGAAAAGGCTTGCTATTGCTCAGCCTATTGCATCCACCATTGTTAAAGCCTTGTTGAGGCTTTTGTTGATCCTTCCATGAGAAATTTGGATGATTTCTCCATGATGAGTTATAGGTGTTTCCATAAGGTTCACCTATGTAATTAACCTCTGCCATGGCAGGGTTCTCAGGATCATAAGCTTCTTCAGAAGCTGCCTTTTCAGTACTGTTGGATGCATGTTGCCATCCATTCAGATTTTGAGAGATCATGTTGACCTGTTGAGTCAACACTTTGTTCTGAGCCAATATGGCATTCAGAGCATCAATTTCAAGAACTCCTTTCTTCTGAGGTATCCCATTCTTCACGGAATTCCTCTCAGAAGTGTACATGAATTGGTTGTTTGCAACCATGTCAATGAGTTCTTGAGCCTCTTCAGGCGTTTTCTTTAGGTGAATAGATCCACCTGCAGAATGGTCCAATGACATTTTCGAAAATTCAGACAGGCCATAATAGAATATATCTAATATGGTCCATTCTGAAAACATGTCAGATGGACATCTTTTGGTCAGCTGCTTGTATCTTTCCCAAGCTTCATAGAGGGATTCACCATCTTTTTGTTTGAAGGTTTGAACATCCACTCTCAGCTTGCTCAGCTTTTGAGGAGGAAAGAATTTATCCAAGAAGGCAGTGACCAGCTTATCCCAGGAGTCCAGGCTATCCTTGGGTTGTGAATCCAACCATATTCTAGCTCTGTCTCTCACAGCAAAAGGGAAAAGCATGAGTCTGTAGACTTCAGGATCAACTCCATTCGTCTTTACAGTCTCACAGATCTGCAAGAACTCAGTTAAAAACTGATAAGGATCTTCAGATGGAAGTCCATAAAACTTGCAGCTTTGTTGCATTAAGGCAACTAGCTGAGGTTTCAGCTCAAAGTTGTTGGCTCCACTGGCAGGAATGGAGATGCTTCTTCCATCAAATTTGGACGTTGGCTTTGTGAAGTCACCAAGCATTCTCCTTGCATTATTATTATTTTCGGCTGCCATCTCCTTCTCTTGTTCGAAAATTTCTGAAAGGTTGTTTCTGGATTGTTGTAATTTAGTTTCTCTTAGTTTCCTTTTCAGAGTCCTTTCAGGTTCAGGATCAATTTCAACAAGAGTGCCTTTTTCCTTGTTCCTGCTCATATGAAAGAGAAGAAAACAAGAAAAGAAAGAGGAATCCTCTATGTCACAGTATAGAGATTCCTTTATGTTAGTAGAAGAAGAAAGAGTGAAGAATCCAAACACAAGGGATAGTTTATGTTCGGATTTTTAGATGAAAAGAGGTGAAGAGAAGTGTTAGTAAATAAATAATTAAATAGAGTAAGAAAAGAGAGGGGAAATTCAAAAATAATTTTAAAAAGGTGTTAGTAATTTTTGAAAATTAGAGATAAGATAAGATTAAAATTAAAATTTAAAACAAAAAAGAATTTTTGAAAAAGAGATGAGATATTTTCGAAATTAGGGAGGGAGAAGTAGTTAGTTGGTTTTGAAAAAGATAAGAAACAAACAAAAAGTTAGTTAGTTGATTGAAAGAGATTTGAAGTTTTTAATTTTAAAAAGATAAGAAGATAGGAAGATAGAAAAGATATTTTAAAATCAAATTTTGAAAAAGATAAATTTTGAAAAAGATGTGATAAAAAAGATAAGATAAGAAGATGTGATAAAAAGATATGTTTGAAAAAGATTTAATTTTCAAAATTAAAATTGATTACTTGACTAACAAGTAACTACAAGATATGATTCTAGAATTTAAAGATTGATCCTTTCTTAATACGAAAGTAACAAACTTCAAATTTTTGAATCAATCACATTAATTGTTAGCTAATTTTCGAAAATTTGATATAAAGATAAGAAAAATATTTTGAAAATATTTTGAAAAAGATTTTTGGAATTTTTCGAAAATAATAAGAAAAATGGAAAAGATATGATGTTTGAAAAAGATTTTAAAAAGATAAGATTTTTAAAATTGAAAATTTGACTTGACTTGTGAGAAACAACTAATTTTAAATATTTTTGACCAAGTCAACCCAAAATTTCAAAAATTTGGAGGGAAATAAGGAAAATATATTTTTTTGATTTTTGAAATTTTAAAGATGAGAGAGAAAAACATAAAAATGACCCAAAATATGAAAATTTTGGATCAAACACATAATGCATGCAAGAACACTATGAATGTCAAGATGAACACCAAGAACACTTTGAAGATCATGATGAACATCAAGAACATAATTTTGAAAAATTTTTGATGCAAAGAAAACATGCAAGACACCAAACTTAGAAATTTTTAATGCTTGGAAAATATGAAGGCAAAAATACACATGAAAAACAACAAAAGACACAAAACAAGAAAACATCAAGATCAAACAAGAAGACTTACCAAGAACAACTTGAAGATCATGAAGAACACTATGAATGCATGAGATTTTCGAAAAATGCAAGAAAAATTTTTTAAAGCATGCAATTGACACCAAACTTAAAAATTGACTCAAGACTCAAACAAGAAACACAAAATATTTTTAGTTTTTATGATTTTATGATTTTTTTTGAATTTTTATTAAATTTTTTTCGAAAATATTTTTGGAAAAACGAAAAAGAAAAGAAAATTTTGAAAAAGATTTTGAAAAGAAAATTACCTAATCTGAGCAACAAGATGAACCGTCAGTTGTCCATACTCGAACAATCTCCGGCAACGGCGCCAAAAACTTGGTGGATGAAATTGTGATAAAAGAGTTCCAGGCACTGTTAGAGAAGCTCACAACTCCGTTCAACTTAACCAGCAAGTGTACTGGGTCATCCAAGTAATACCTTACGTGAGTAAGGGTCGATCCCATAGAGATTGTTGGTATGAAGCAAGCTATGGTCACCTTGTAAATCTCAGTTAAGTGGATTCATAGGGTCAAATGTAATTGGATTAGATAATTAAAAGATAAATAAAATAAAAAAGGATAGAAATACTTATGTAGATCAATAGTGGGAATTTCAGATAGGCGTGTGGAGATGCTGTGCTCCTCTCGAATCTCTATTTTCTTATTACATTCATCCAATCCTTCTTACTCCTTTCCATGGCAAGTTGTATGTAGGGCATCACCATCATCAATGGCTACTTTTAATCCTCTCGGGAAAATGGTCCTATGCGCTGTCACTGCACGGCTAATCGTCCGGAGGCATCACCCTTGTTGATAACTACATCCCATCCTCTCAGTGAAAATGGTCCAAATGCTCTGTCACAGCACAGCTAATCATCTATCGGTTCTCAATCAGGTTGGAGTAGAATCCCTTGATTCTTTTGCGTTTGTCATCATGCCCAGCCTTCAGGAGTTTGAAGCTCGTCACAATCATTCAATACCGGAATCCTACTCGGAATACCACAGACAAGGTTAGACTTTCCGGATTCCCAGGATCCTACTCGGAATACCACAGACAAGGTTAGACTTTCCGGATCCCCATGAATGCCGCCATCTATCTAGCTTATACCACGAAGATTCTGTTGGGGAATCTAAGAGATATGCGCCCGGCCTAGAGTATAACGGAAGTGGTTGTCAGTCACGCACGTTCATAGGTGAGAATGATGATGAGTGTCACGGATCATCACATTCATCAAAGTGTTGTGCAACGTATATCTTGGAATAAGAATAAAAGAGAATTGAATAGAAAGAAATAGTAATTGTATTGAAACTTGAGGTACAGCAGAGCTCCACACCCTTAATCTATGGTGTGCAGAAACTCCACCGTTGAAAATACATAAGTGAAAGGTTCAGGCATGGCCGAATGGCCAGCCCCCTGAATGATCAAGAGACTGAATGATCAAAGACTAAAACAGTCAAAGATTAAACTGTCAAAAGATGTCTAATACAATAGTAACTTATTCTATTTATACTAGACTAGCTACTAGGGTTTACATGAGTAAGTAATTGATGCATAAATCCACTTCCGGGGCCCACTTGGTGTATGCTTGGGCTGAGCTTGATCTATCCACGAGCTGAGGCTTTTCTTGGAGTTGAACTCCAAGGTATAACGTGTTTTGGGCGTTCAACTCCGGATCATGACGTGTTTCTGGCGTTTAACTCCAGACAGCAGCATGCACTTGGCGTTCAACGCCAAGTTACATCGTCAATTTCCGAATAAAGTATGGACTATTATATATTGCTGGAAAGCTCTGGATATCTACGTTCCAACTCCGTTGAGAGCGCGCCATTTGGAGTTCTGTAGCTCTAGAAAATCCATTTTGAGTGCAGGGAGGTCAGATTCCAACAGCATCAGCAGTCCTTTTGTCAGCCTTTTTTCAGAGTTTTGCTCAAGTCCCTCAATTTCAGCCAGAAATTACCTGAAATCACAAAAAAAACACACAAACTCATAGTAAAGTCCAGAAATGTGAATTTAACATAAAAACTAATGAAAACATCCCTAAAAGTAGCTTGAACTTACTAAAAACTACCTAAAAACAATGCCAAAAAGCGTATAAATTATCCGCTCATCAGCGACCAGAGTACAGAACGCATGGAGAGTCTGCATTGATTACAGGCGTCTCAACCAAGCTACTCGCAAGGATCACTACCCTCTTCCATTCATTGATCAAATGCTGGATCACCTGTCAGGTAAATCACATTATTGCTTTTTAGATGGTTACACAGGTTATTTCCAGATTCATATAGCTCCTGAGGATCAGGAAAAGACTACTTTTACATGTCCTTTTGGGACTTATGCTTACAAGAGAATGCCCTTTGGCTTGTGCAATGCCCCAGGTACTTTTCAGAGATGCATGATGAGTCTTTTTTCTGATCTCATTGAGGACTGTATAGAAGTTTTTATGGATGATTTTAGCATTTATGGTGATTCTTTTAGCCTTTGCTTAGATGGATTATCTAGAGTACTAGATAGATGTGTCAATACAAACCTTGTATTAAATTTTGAAAAATGTCATTTTATGGTTAAACAAGGGATTGTATTAGGACATGTTGTATCTAATACTGGTATTTCTGTAGACCCAGCAAAGGTGAATGTTATTTCCAGTTTACCTTACCCCTCCTCTATGAGGGAAGTCCGTTCGTTCCTTGGCCATGCAGGTTTTTACAGGAGATTTATTAAGGACTTCAGTAAGGTAGCACTTCCCTTATCCAGATTGCTGCAGAAGGATATTGAGTTCGAGTTCAGTGAGAATTGTAAGCAAGCGTTCGATAAGCTGAAGACCAACCTGACTCAAGCTCCCATTGTGAGAGGACCAAACTGGAGCCAGCCATTTGAAATCATGTGCGATGCTTCCAACCATGCAGTAGGAGCAGCGCTGGCCCAACGTGAAGGTACGGATCCTTTTGTTATTGCTTATGCATCTAAAACTTTAGACGCTGCCCAGTCCAATTATACTACTACTGAGAAAGAGCTTCTTGCTATTGTTTTCGCTCTGGATAAATTCCGAGCTTATCTACTTGGTACTAGAGTAGTAGTGTATTCGGACCATGCAGCTTTGAAGTACCTATTAGCTAAAAAGGAGTCCAAACCATGGCTCATACGTTGGATATTGCTTTTACAAGAATTTGATTTAGAAATAAAGGATAGGAGTGGTAATCAGAATCTAGTGGCAGACCACTTAAGTCGCCTTGAGCACATTAAGGATGATTCTACTCCTATAGATGATAATTTTCCATTTGATAACCTGCAAGCAGTATCTGAGGTAGCACCTTGGTATGCACCTGTAGCTAATTATCTAGTTAGCCGCACATTTCCTCCACATTTTTCTAAGCATCAAAGGGACAAGCTGAAAAGCGAGTCTAAATATTATATATGGGATGACCCATATTTGTGGAAATGTGGTGCTGATCAGGTAATTAGACGTTGTGTACCTCAATCAGAATTCCAATCCATTTTGGAGGCCTGTCACTCATCTGAGAGTGGAGGACATTTTGGCCCTCAAAGAACAGCTAGAAAGATCTTAGACTGTGGATTTTGGTGGCCTACTCTTTTTAGAGATGCTGCTGAATTTTGTAGATCTTATCTTCCATGCCAAAAATTTGGTAATATATCCAGGAGGGATGAGATGCCTCAACAATTTATGCTCTTTTGTGAAATTTTTGATGTTTGGGGCATTGACTTCATGGGTCCGTTCCCAAATTCTAATGGTCAATTTTATATATTATTAGTTGTGGATTATGTTTCCAAGTGGGTGGAAGCGATTCCCACCCGCACTGATGATGCTAACACTGTTGTTTCCTTTGTGAGAAACCATATTATTTGCCGCTTTGGATCACCACGAGCAATCGTGAGCGATCAAGGCACCCATTTTTGTAACAGGAGACTAACAGGATTGATGAAGAAGCATGGGATAATTCATAAGATCGCAACAGCATACCATCCTCAGACCAATGGACAAGCCGAGGTGTCAAACAGAGAGATAAAGCATATCTTGCAGAAGATAGTCAAACCTCACAGAAAAGACTGGAGCAACAGACTGCAAGATGCACTATGGGCATACAGGACAACATACAAAACACCCATTGGAATGAGCCCTTTCCACTTAGTTTATGGAAAAGCTTGTCATCTCCCAGTTGAAGTAGAGCACAGAGCCTTTTGGGCAGTCAAGGGGTGCAACATGGGAATTGAGCAAGCTGGAGCTGAAAGAAAGTTGTAACTGCAAGAACTGGAGAGCCTTCGCCTAGAAGCTTATGAGAACTCAAGAATATACAAGGAAAAGATGAAGGCTGTGCATGATCAGCACATTAGGAGGAAAGAGTTCCAACCTGGGGATTTAGTCCTCCTTTACAAATCTCGACTAAGACTCATGCCAGGCAAGTTGAGATCGAGATGGGAAGGTCCATACAGGGTAGAGAAGGCCGAACCATACGGAGTTTATCACCTAAGCCACCCTTCACACTCTGAACTTATTAAAGTTAATGGACAACGTCTGAAGCTGTACCATGGAGAGAAGCTGCAGAAAAATAAGGAGCTTGAGATCTTCCTCTTGGAAGATCCCCACAGGCCAGAAGATTGAGCTACTGGAGCGTCCAACTTACGGACGTTAAAGCAAAGTGCTAGGTGGGAGACAACCCACCATGGTATGATCGTTCTTTTCTTTCTATCTTTAGTTTTTCCTAGTCAATAACTCTTCTCTTTATTAGCACCTTCATGCATCTGCATTCGCATTTTATATATAAAAAAAAGAGAGCTGCGCGACGCGACCGCATCAGCGACGCGTCCGCATCGCAGGAAGAGGTGAGAAAATAAAAAGCGTACAAAGAGTCATGCCGGAGCGTGGCTGGAGGTGAGCCAATGGCACAAATCATCCCATATGACTGCGTCACTGACACGTCTGCGTCACATGGGATTCCTGGCCTTCCATGCGATCGCATGCCCCACGCGACCGCGTGCCCTGGATTTCGACGTAAAAGGCTGCACAACCAATTATTGTGCTGGAGTGGTGCTGGATTGGTGCTGAATGCACAATTCTACCCACGCGGCCGTGTGACCTACGCGACCGAGTCACATTCCTCTAAAAAGCCCACTCACGTGATCGCATGCCCCACGCGATCGCGTCACCCCAATTTTGGCAAATTTATCTATTTAAACAGAGAGTTGTGCAGCCGCGAGGCTGTACTCGTGCTAGAAGCACAATATGGGTCACGCGACCGCGTGACTGACGCGACCACGTCACCTACCTTACAGCGCAATCACACGAACGCGTGCCCCACGCGGCCGCGTCGTTTGCGCGGCACAGCTCCACTAAAACTGCCATATTATCTTATCTTTATCTCCTCCAAATCCTAATTTTTCTTTTCCCTCCTTATTTACCCCTTTTCCCTTCTCCCTTCTACCCCACCCCTCACTCTCTCTTTCTCTCACCTCCATTAACAAGGTTTTCTTTTCTTTCTTCCCTTCTTCCATTTTTATCATTATTCTTATTTTAGATGTTATTTTCTTTTCTTTTCTTTTTCTTTTCTTTATTATTATTTTCTTTCTTCTTATTTCCTTTTTACATGGTGCTAGCATATTTATTTGAGCCATCATTCCTCATTATTTGCTTGTGGATTATTGTAATTTGTTTGGCACTTATATCTTATTCTCAAAAAAGGATTGCTTGCATGTTTACTTTAATACTTTCTATGCCTTATTTACCATGCATGCTATGTGTTTGTGAAAAGGCCCATGTGGCATCATGCACTTCTCTACATTATCCTATTCTACTACGCCATGCATATTTTTCACAAAACTCCCTTACTATTTTATTAATCCATTTTAATTGCCAATACAAATTGTTAATTTGTTATGAAGTGATGCTTGATCTATGCTACTCATGCCCTTGCCGGCATGCCAATAAGCATCTTGCATCTACTTCCCTTTTTGTGCACCTATCCTATTTCCTTTCTTGATCGTTTCACATGTTGTCTAGACCATGTGTTTATTTCATTCATCTTCACCGTGCACTGCTTATTACCCACTCTATCTCCTTTCTTGCTTTGTTTCTTTGGATCTAACTTACTTTCTCTTTTCTTTTTCAGAATGGCCACCAAGAAAGGCAAAGAGAAAGCTACCCCTAAACCCACAGCAAGGAAAGGAACGAAGAGAGCATTAGTGGCAGAACCTTCTTCAACTGCAGTCAAGCCCTCAACAAAGAGAATTAAAAAGATTATCAAGGTTGATGAAAAGGAACGAGCCTTCCCAGCCAAGGACACTGCACGATTCCTAAATTACTACTGTGAGCAGATGTTTCCTACCTATTCTGGCAGCTCGAAATTACAACAACGAACACTTTCTTCTCCTTCCGCCTCATATTGCTGAATTTGTTGAGCCACAAATTGCACATTGACATTGGGGATTTTTACTGAGACAGCCACGACAGGTTAACCTTTCTTGGGTTGTTGAGTTCTACTCCAACTTTCACCTGCCAACTTTGCAGTCCATCTATTTACGCCAGAAACAAGTCCCCATTACAGAAGAAGCCATACAGCAAGCCTTAGATCTCCCACCTGCTCCAGAAGGATTGGACGCTTTTCAGAAAGCCGCAACCAAGCGCCAGGCATACACTTTTGACTGGAACGCTGTTCTCAGACTTATTGCTCGCCCTGGCAGCAAATGGATCTTCGGATACCATCATTCCCGTCCTAAGGGAATCTCGACTTCCGCCCTTACCTTAGAGGTTCACGTATGGGCACAGATCATGTCCCATTACGTCTTCCCGAGTACTCATGAGTCCTCCTTCACCGCAGACATGGCCGTTCTACTATGGTGTATCCTCACAAACCAGTCTCTTAATTTATCGCGACATATCCGGAATATTATGGAACATGTGCAGATCGCGGGCAACCTACCTTTTCCTGCATTGGTCTCTGATCTCATCTCAGCAGCCGGAGTATCCTACAGAGCTGGGGACACCAAAGCCATTCTCCCACGGGATGATCAATATGTTCCTCACAGGAAATATCTCAGGCCACAACTTGCCACTACTAGCCAGTCCACAGAGGATGCTGCAGCTCCTCTACCATCTACCAGTCAACTGCTACATCGGATTCTGAAGCGGTTGGACCAACATGAAAAGAAAGCAAAGCTCTGTGAGCGCTGCAACCAACGCCGATTCAAACACCTCAGGGAGCTGCTTCGAGGAGATTGCAGAGGCTCCGCCACCACGGACTCCACGTCCTTCACCAGCACAGGGAGCCTTGATAGCCCCGACTGTGGAGACACTGCCACCAGCCCACCATTATTCCTGACAGATGGCAACGAGGACGGTGCAAAGCCTTAAGTGTGGGGAGGTCGGTCAGTACCTGACTTCCGGAGGTAAATTCTCTTCCCTAGCACCAATAAATTAGGATATTTTAGTTAGATTTTCTTTTTCTTAGAATAGGTTAGTTGCATGCATGTTCTACTTGATTGAAAAGACAATAGGTTTCTTCTAAAAAAATATCTTTAGAACAAATTTCACTAATTCTAATCCTAATTTTTTAGGATAAATCTGCTTAAAGTTATATTTGGAACATAATTTTTGAGCTAAAGAACACACAACCTGTGAAAATTTGAGCCTTTATGCATGGTTACATTATTTAACCATGATTATTTTATTCTTGTGTGTTTACTTCTCTATGATTGTAATCTATATTTTGTCTCATCCTATATGTCCAATAGTTATTATGTTTATATGCTTGCATGTGATTGAGGCCATTATTTGTTTAAACTCACTTATCCAAATTAAGCCTACCCTTTTTAATTACCTTTGTTAACCACTTTGAGCCTTAAAATCCCATTTGTTCTGTATTTTACCACATTACTAGCCTTAAGCGGAAAAACAACTGTATATCCCAAATTGAATCTTTGGTTAGCTTAAGATAGGATTGTGTACGCTAGTTAAGTATGGGAATATGTGGGAACAAAAAAATTATAAAGGGAATGTATCATGATAATATAATGGGAATTTGGGTACCTACTCATGTGAAGCTATAAGAATTACAAATCTATGTGCATTGATAAGCTATGTTTAATGAATAAGGGGACAAAATTACCCCAATGTGAAATTAAAAATTCAAGGATCAATGCACACAAAAAAAATATTTGATACATGAGTATGGAAGGTAAAAGGGAATTCTGGGTAGCTAGGTATGAATTCTAAAGTTGTATAAAATATATAGGCTGGGTTAAAGCTGGGTTAATTAAAGATTCAATTTATAAGCTCACTTAACCATATATATATATATATATCCCTATCCTTACCTTGGCCCCATTACAACCTTAAAAAGACCCCATGGTGTTTGCATTAGCATATTAACTGTTGTTGATTGGTTAGGAGAAAAACAAAAATTAGAAAGCATGATTAGAGAAGAATAGAGTGATCACCCTATACACTAGAGAGATTAGAGAGTACATACATCATCAATGAGGGTTCTATACTTAAATTTTTATGTTCCCTGCTTTCACGAGTTATCTTCTTGCACTTTTACCTGTTTTACTGTATAGTGATAGAATTAATGGAATTTGATTTGTAATTGTTTTGAAGAGCTTGTTTACTTTTGATCAAGTGGGCAAGAATCATATAGTTGCATTTGTATATATATAGGTTGTATTGCATTGCATGAATTTCTACATGTTCATACTCATTGTCTTATCTCCTTCAATTAAGCATGAGGACATGCTAATGTTTAAATGTAGGGAGGTTGATAAACCACTATTTTATGGTTTACATTGTGTATAATTATGTGGTTTTATCATGATCCTTACCCACTTATTCATTAATTTAGCATGCATTTATATTTCCTTCCTGGAATTATTACATGGTTGAAAACTGCTTCCTAGAGACTTTTTATTATGCATTTTAGTTCTCCTTTATCCCATTCGATGCCATGATCTGTGTGTTAAGTGTTTCAGGCTTTATAGGGCATGGATGAGTTGGAGATTGGAAGGGAAGCCAGCAACAATGGAAGGAACACAAGAAATTGAGGAGACAACCAGCGAGAGGTGACGCGGCCGCATGGCTCATGCGTTCGCGCGGAAGAGGAGAAATCGCAGTGACGCAGCCACATGGCTCATGCGACCGCGCGGAAAGAAAAAGCACAACTGACGCGGAGGCGTGGACGATGCGAACGCGTGGCACGAAAAAACGCAAATGACGCGTCCGCGTGGACGATGCGATCGCCTGACATGCGCGATCTGCATAATCTGCAGATTTCGCTGGGAGCGGTTTTGGGCCCTGTTTTGACCCAGTTCTCGGTCAAGAACAGCAGACTAGAGCCAGAGAACATGCAAAAATGAAAAATAACATTCATTCTACACAGTTTTAAGTTTTTAGATATAGTTTTTTTTACTTCTCCTCTAGGTTTTCTCTCTACACAATTGATACTTTTAGGATATTATATTTCTACTACTTTTGCATTGGGATATTGAGAAGAAGTATTTCCTCATCAAGATTTTGTCATTCTAGTTTGTTCTCTTAACTTGGTTTATTTCTTCCATATTCTTTTCCTTGTTCAATTTTGTCATTGGAATACTTTTATGATTATTTAATACAAGAATTGTTTCTTTCATTTTAATCCATTTTACCTTCCAATAATCATGTCTTCTTTTGAGTCCCTTTCATATGTTATGGATTTATTATTTACAATGAGTGAGTAGTTCCCTAACTTGATGGGGAGTTGATTGAAAGGAACCAATTGAGTTGGAAGGCTTGAAGGAAAGATTGTAATTGGGTTTACTGTTGGATTGCCTTCTAGTCACTAACATCAATCCCTTTTAATTAAGTGGGTTGCAATTTGTGAACAGACGTAGCATTCCAACGTGTTTGACTTTCCTTTGCCTAGTAAAGGATAACCAAACAGAATAACCTTTAATTATCAATTAATCTTGAGAGCATTCCAACTATAATAGGGACTCCAACTAATCAACTTCCAGTCAAGGCTTTTATTTACATTGTTCAAATTCATCAATTTAATTTCCTGTCATTCAACTCAAACCTTTCTGAAAACATCTGATTAATAAAATAACACACCTTCCTGCAACTCATTGGGAGACGACCTGGGATTCATACTCCCAGTATTTAAAATTTGAATTTCTGTGACATATTTTTAAATTGATAAGTGGATTTCCGGTGAGTTAAGAACTATACTAACAATGTACACATTTTCATAATTTTTAATTCACCAATTTTCGCTGCATCACTCTGTCACAGCACGGCTAATCATCTGTCGGTTTTCGATCATGTCGGAATAAGATCCATTGATCCTTTTGCATCTGTCACTACGCCCAACACTCGCGAGTTTGAAGCTCGTCACAGTCATCCAATTCTTGAATCCTACTTGAAATACCACAGACAAGGTTTAGACCTTCCGGACTCTCAAGGATGCCGCCAATGGATTCTAGCTTATACCACGAAGATTCTGATTAAGGAATCTAAGAGATACTCATTCAATCTAATGTAGAACGGAGGTGATTGTCAGGCACACGTTCATGGATTGAGGAAGGTGATGAGTGTCACGAATCATCACCTTCTTCATAGTGAAGCATGAATGAATATCTTAGATAGGAACAAGCGTGTTTGAATGGAAAACAGAAATAATTGCATTAATTCATTGAGACGCTGCAGAGCTCATCACCCCCAACAATGGAGTTTAGAGACTCATGCCGTCAAAAGGTACAAAGTTCAGATCTAAAAAATATCATGAGATACAAAATAAGTCTTTAAAAGTTGTTTAAATACTAAACTTGTGACCTAGGTTTACAGAAAATGAGTAAACTAAGATGGATAGTGCAGAAATCCACTTCTGGGACCCACTTGGTGTGTGCTGAGACTGAGACTTAAGCTTCTCACGTGCCTGGGCTATTTTTGGAGTTGAACGCTAGGTTGTAACCTGTTTCTGGCATTGAACTCTAACTTGCAACCTGTTTATGGCGCTGAACGCCAGACTGTAGCATGGAACTGGCGTTAAACACCAGTTTACGTCATCTATTTTTGTGCAAAGTATGGACTATTATATATTGCTAGAAAGCCCTGGATGTCTACTTTCCAACCCAATTAAAATCGCGCCAATTAGACTCCTGTAGCTCCAAAAAATGTATTTCGAGTTCAGGGAGGTCAGAATCCAACAGCATCAGCAGTCCTTTTTCAGCCTAAATCAGATTTTTGCTCAGCTCCCTCAAGTTTAGCCAGAAAATACCTGAAATTACAGAAAAACATGCAAACTCATAGTAAAGTCCAGAAATATGAATTTTGCCTAAAAACTAATAAAATTATACTAAAAACTAACTAAAACATAATAAAATCTACATGAAATTACCCCCAAAAAGCGTATAAAATATCCACTCATCATAACACCAAACTTAAACTGTTGCTTGTCCCCAAATAACTAGATAAATAAAATAGGATAAAAAGAAATTAAGAAGCAATAATATCAAAGAGTTTTAAGTGAAGTGGTGCACGGAATTGTGATCATCAATAATGGCTCCAATAGTTTGGTAGCTCTCACAAGTGAATTACACTTAGTCACAACTCCGCACAACTAACCAGCAAGTGCACTGGGTCGTCCAAGCAATACCTTACGTGAGTAAGGGTCGATCCCACGGAGATTGTTGGTATGAAGCAATCTATCGTCATCTTGTAGATCTCAGTCAGGCTGATACAAATGTGATTGGATCAGATAATTAAAAGATAAACAACATAGGATAGAAATACTTATGTAAATTAATGGTGGGAATTTCAGATAAGCGTATGGAGATGCTTGTCCCTGTTGAATCTCTGCTTTCCTACTGCTTTCATCCAATCCTTCTTACTCCTTTCCATGGCAAGCTGTATGTAAGGCATCACCGTTGTCAATGGCTACATTCCATCCTCTTACTGAAAATGGTCCAAATGCTCTGTCACAGTACGTCTAATCATCTATCGGTTCTCAATCAGGTTGGAATAGAATCCCGTGATTCTTTTGCGTCTGTCACTAACGCCCAGCCTTCAGGAGTTTGAAGCTCATCGCAGTCATTCAATCCCAGAATCCTACTCGGAATACCACAGACAAGGTTAGACTTTCCGGATTCCCATGAATGCCGCCATCAATTCTAGCTTATACCACGAAGATTCTGATCAAGGAATCCAAGAGATATGCACCCGGTCTAAGGTAGAATGGAAGTGGTTGTCAGTCACGTGCATTCATAGGTGAGAATGATGATGAGTGTCACGGATCATCACATTCATCAAGTTGAAGTGCAACGAATATCTTAGAATAGGAATAAATCGAATTAAATAGAAAATAGTAGTAATTGTATTGAAACTTGAGGTACAACAGAGCTCCACACCCTTAATCTATGGTGTGTAGAAACTCCACCGTTGAAAATACATAAGTGATAGGTCCAGGCATGGCCGAATGGCCAGCCCCCAAACGTGGTCACAAGACCGAATGATCAAAAGAAAAAAAATATGGAACCAAGCTAACCAAGATATCTAATAGACTAGTAAAAAGTTCTATTTATACTAAACTAGCTACTAGGGTTTACAGAGGTAAGTAATTGATGCATAAATCCACTTCCAGGGCCCACTTGGTGTGTGCTTGGGCTGAGCTTGATCTATTCACGAGCTGAGGCTTCTCTTGGAGTTGAACGCCAAGTTGTAACGTGTTTTGGGCGTTCAACTCTGGTTCGTGACGTGTTTCTGGCGTTTGACTCCAGAATGCAGCATGGAACTGGCGTTGAGCGTCAGGTTATGTCGTCAAATCTAGAATAAAGTATGAACTATTATATATTGTTGGAAAGCTCTGGATGGCTACTTTCCAACGCCATTGAGAGCGTGCCATTTGGAGTTCTATAGCTCCAGAAAATCCATTTTGAGTGTAGGGAGGTCAGATTCCAACAGCATCAGCAGCCTTTGTCAGCCTCTTATCAGAGTTTTGCTCAGGTCCCTCAATTTCAGCCAGAAAATACCTGAAATCACAGAAAAACACACAAACTCATAGTAAAGTCCAGAAATGTGAATTTAGCATAAAAACTAATGAAAACATCCCTAAAAGTAACTAGATCATGCTAAAAACTACCTAAAAACACTGCCAAAAAGCGTATAAATTATCCGCTCATCATGAAGCTAAGATTCTAATTAGATGAGCGGGACTAGTAGCTTTTATCTTCTGAACAGTTTTGGCATCTCACTTTATCCTTTGAAATTCAAAATGATTGGCATCCATAGGAACTCAGAATTCAGATAGTATTATTGATTCTCCTAGTGTAGTATTATTTCCGGGAGGAATTTCTGTGCTCTCCTCTTGATGGGGTCATCCTGCACTTGTTGTTTTTCATTGATATTTTGGGATTGGTCGCTCAACTGAGATATACTCAATTATTCCCATCTTCACTCCAGCATCTTTACATAGCATAGATATTAAGCTAGGATAAGCCAATTTGGCATCTTTGGAGTTCTTGTTTGCAATTATGTAAAGTTCACACGAAATTAGCTGATGAACTTCCACTTCTCTTCCTAACATAATGCAGTGGATCATCACTGCTCTTTTAATAGTGACTTCAGAGCGGTTGCTAGTGGGCAGTATAGAACACCTAATGAAGTCCAGCCAGCCTCTGGCGACTGGTTTGAGATCTTCTTTCTTGAGTTGATTTGGGACGCCCTTGGTTGCTGGTGATCCACCTGGTTCCAGAGATGCATATGTCCTCTAGAATCTTGTCCAGGCCCTTATTTGTTCTCATCATTCTCCTATTAAAGGAGTCTGGGTCATCTTTCAGCTGAGGTAGCTTAAAGATCTCCCTGATTTTGTCAGGGTGGATGTGAACAATCTTTCCTCTGACCAAGGTCCAATAGTCATAGAAGGCAGTTCCAGATATTCTCTGCCTGTCTGTTTGCTACAGATTAGCGTAGAATTCCTGAACCATGTTTCTTCCCACCTTTGTTTTAGGATTAGCTAGGATTTCCCAGCTCCTGTTTCGAATTTGCTCTTGGATCTCCGGATATTCATCTTCTTTCAGATCGAATTTGACTTCTGGGATCACTAATCTTAGACCCATTATTTTGTAGTAATGGTCTAAATGTTCTTTGGTTAAGAACTTCCCTTGATTCCAAAGTGGTTTTGGAATACTCTCTTTCTTGCCTCTTGGAGTGGGTTGTTTTCCTTTAGGAGCCATGATCTTAGTGGGTATGGTTTAGTGATCACAGATAAACACACCAAACCTAGAGGTTTGCTTGTCCTCAAGCAAAAGAAGGGAAAGGAGAGGGATAGAAGGAGAGCTAGTAGCGAATGGTGGATGAGAGGAGGGAGGCCGAATGTGGATTTAAAGCAGGGGGTGGGTTTTCAAAAATTTTGAAGAAAGATAAGATAGAAGATATGATTTGTAAAAGATAAATATGATAGGAAAAATATATAATTTAAAATTAAAAAGTTGTGAAAAATATTTGAAAAAGATTTGAGATGAATTTGAAAGGATAATTGAGTTTTGAAAAAAAATTTGAAAAGAAGTTGGATGGGGTTTGAAAAAGGATTTGTGTTTATGAATTAAGGTACATTTGATATTTATGAAAAAGGGATTTTAGAAATTAGGATTAAAATTTTTGGAATTGAAGGATGAGAGTTTGTAACATGTTTGTGCAAGAAATCATGAACTGAAATAAAAAAATGTGAAGTAAAAACGAATTTACCTCCTCCCCACAATCCTGGCGTTAAACGCCCAAACGCTGCATGTTTTGGGCGTTTAACGCCCATTTGCAGCTTCTCCTGGGCGTTCAACACCCAGCTGTTGCTTCTAGCTGGCGTTGAATGCCAAGAACTCCTTTGTCACTGGGCGTTTTTCTGATCGCCTAGGACGCTGTAAATCTGGCGTTAAACGCCCAGAAGGTGCTTCTTTCTGGCGTTCAATGCCCAGAAGATGGTTCTTTCTGGCGTTTAACGCCCAGATGGCTATCCTTACTGGCATTGAACACCCAGTAAATGCTTCTTTTGGGCGTTCAACACCCAAAACAGCTCTTACTGGCTTTTTCGCACCAGTGAGCTTTCTTTTTGCTCTTTTATCCTGCGAATCCTTCTGTAACTTTGTGAACTCAAGAAATTGCTATTTTACCTTGAAGATAATTGACATAAACATGTAAAAATCAATTAATTAACAAATAAGCTTTGTGAATGGCTGGATTGCCTCCCAGTAAGCGCTTCTTTATTGTCTTTAGCTAGACTATTACTGAGCTTTAATCAAGTCTCAGTTTTGAGCATTCTTGCTCAAAATTGCTTTCAAGATAATGTTTAACTCTCTATCCATTAACAATGAACTTTTTGTTAGAATCATTATCCTGAAGCTCCACGTATCCATATCGTGCTACACTTGTAATCACATATGGACCTCTCCACCGGGATTTCAATTTTTCGGGGAATAATCTGAGCCTAGAATTAAACAGCAGAACTTTCTGCCCTGCCTCAAAGACTATGGATGACAGTTTCTTATCATGCCATCTTTTTGCTTTCTCTTTGTAAATTTTTGCATTCTCGAAAGCATTGAGTCTGAACTCCTCTAGCTCATTTAACTGGAGCAATCACTTTTCTCCAGCTAACTTGGCATCAAGGTTTAGGAATCTGGTTTCCCAGTAGGCCTTATGTTCCAGTTCCTCATTTTTGCATTACGGTGCTCGTTGCGGCGCACTTCCTGAATGAGGTCCTAAACCAACTTGTAAAGAGGTCGGGCAATATGTGCGGGAGCTGATGATGGCTCTATAGTCTTCCTCTTCTTAGTACTCTTCTGTGCCAGCTCCTTCCATTCTCCGAATAGCAAAAATTACTGGCCACTCAGGACTCTGAACATCCGATCATCCGGCTTCCTCTCCACCTCAGATGCCATGGCTAACCTCATAATAAGCGATGCAAAGGGAATATTGAACTTTTGCTGCTAGTTCACCTTCCATATCGACTCTCTTATCAGAGGCAGAATGGCTATCTTTTTACCTTCCATGATCCCCCAAAGAAGCACAGTCATGCGGACTCTGATATGGGTGGCATGAGGACTAGGTAACAGATAATCAATGATTATCTGCTGCCATATACTTGCCTCAGATGAAGGTCAGAGCATGCGATACTGATGGGAGCGGCTTTATCATGTGACTGTACTCCCAGCAGGCCTCAGGTCGGCCAATCTTTTTCAGAACGGTATCCAATGAGATTATGCCCTTGATCACATCCGCCTTTATCTTCTGATAAGCGTATCGGCTAGGCGGGATGTGAGGAAGCTGCAGGAAGGCCTTGAACACATGAGTCGAGGTATACAGTTGTACCCCACAGAGAAATACGGTCTCAGCGTATGCCTTCAGCAGATTTTCATAAAACTCTCTCACGATGGCAATTATGATGAGTTAATCTCACTTCGTCAACTACTAACATCGAAGAGTAAGTCAAGCAAGCATAATTGACCTTAATCCGCAAGTCCTAGCTAACTTACTAATTAATTTAGTAAAAAGCTAGCGTTAGTGGAAACAAGAGTCAACTAACAACCGAAGAATTACCACTAAATATCGGACGTTATGACTTCCTAGGAACTCATTTCCCAAGCCAAGGAGTAAAAATCTACTCAAAATCCGTAAGTGACATTTTCACAAACACTTGGTGGACAATAAAGCAAAACATGGCAAATTACAAGAGAAAATGAAAACTATAACCAAACTATGCACAATAACAACAATAAAAACTCAATCAAACATATATGAAATATCAAACATCAAAATCATGAATAAAAGATTCAAGAAATCAAAATTGAGCAACTAACAAAATAACTTCTATTATAAGGAAACAAAAGTAAATGGTGATGTGATTTAAAAGGAAATTAAAGAGTACATACAAAAGAAGTAAACATAAATTCAAGATCAAAATTGTAGATGAGCTATTCTACTATGAACCCTAATTAAAACCTAAGAGATAATTTCCTAACCTAAACCTAACTAAAACTACTACTACTATGGTGTGTAATGTTTGTAATGTGGCCTTTCGATATGGAATAATATCCTTTTATATAGCACTCTAAAGCACTTCCAAAATTGGGGCAAGAGGCCTCCAAAATTGTGAGTCACATGCTTCATTAATTGAGTCACGCGCTCAGACTTGTGCATACGCACGAGGAGTTATGTGTACGCACACCTGAGTGTGTTCTTCTCCTTTGTTTTCTTCATCTGTTCTCCTTTTTTGCATGCTTCCTTCTACTTCTACCAAACCATTCTTGCCTAATTGACCTGAAATCACTTAACAAAACATATCACGGCATCAAATAGAATAAAAGTGGAATTAAAGCATAGACCAGAATAAGTTTTTTCTCCTGGAGATGCACAATCTTGAGGCAATGTCCGAGTTAGATACCAAATGTATCGGGTTCTGGTAATTTAACCGACACATGAGCTGCTGGCCAGTAGAACAGGCATGCATCATTTGCATTATGTGTATTGATTGGGTGTACATCTTTTATTTGGTTTGCCTTATTGATTAATTGTATCTATATGCTACTTGACCTAATTACTTTATCTGTTCTCTCTACTTGTGTATTCCTTGTATTGCTTTGTATGTGTTTGAATAATTGAGAGGTCTCTTATGCTGGCGATAGTGATGCTCAGGGCTGTTCTTGATGTGATGTTAATGATTGAATGATTAAATGATGAAAATGAGAATTGATTGATATTTGAGCTCCTCGGGTAGATGCAGTGGTTTGCTCCACTTGCTCTAGGTTAAGAAATTGAGAGTACTAATATAACTAACAATTTGTATTGAGACTGTTGAGATTTACTAAGATTGTTGAGAAAAATTATGTTAATTGATCTATGGAAACTGAATGTTGTTAATATAAATTGTTAGAGACTGATAAAACTTGAAGCGCTTAATACTACAATGAACAATAATGATAACGAGAGGATTAATAGCTTAGTGTTAGAAAGAATTTAGATTAGAGACTGTTGACAAGGGCCGAGACTTAGTAATTTTACCCTGTTTGGACAAGAAAGGACCCTAGGCTTGAACCTTGAATGATTGGAGTATAGGATTGCCTAATGGGTTCGTGTTGTTTTACATTGTCTCTATTTGGAACTGTTATCCTACTGAGAACCCGAAAGGATAATGTTCTCACCCGTTTTGGAAATTATTTATTTTTCAGATGCAGGACGTGAAGCACCTCGCTGAGCGTGCTGGATTCTCTCTGGGAAGCGAAGATTTCATTTTGGGACTTGTGTATTTTGCACTTAGCTATATTTGTTCTCTACTTTTGTATATTGTACTTGTATGTCCCTCTTAAAGGTTGACTTTAGAGAAATAGGTTATAGTTTGTATCTTTCTGGACTATATTATACTTACTAGTCGGCCTTGTCTTCGTAGGTTGGAACTAGTATTTGTTATGTATCTCCTTTTGAATTATATATATATATATATATATATATATATATATATATATATATATATATATATATTTCTGTTGTTTATGTGTATCGTTGATGTTTTCAAGTGTGATATGACATTTGTTATGTCATCTTTTCTTCATAAACTCCTAGATATATCATTATCCTTCAATTACTATGTACGTACTTTAAGTTTTAGAGGTCGTAATGCCTTACTACCTCTGACTTACAACTGCAGTGTAAGGTTTTGTGTGGTAGGGTGTTACAAACTCATGTGTTGGTTTTCACCCTGCAACCCAACATTATCTAAGAACTAGTCTCAGATATGGTCTTCCTTTGTGTCTTTTGTGCATACGTGTCTGTGGCTAAGAGTACCATCAATTCGGGACCACCAGCAATCGACGCAAAGCTCGATGCCATAATATACGCATAAGGGAAAACAACGATCCTCAGTTCTTGGGCGTCCCTAAGATCAACACACAACAATTCGTGGGCTATACCCGCATTTAATGATTCAATAGTTTGTGGGTTATTCCGTTAATCAATGATTATCAATTCATGGATTTTCTCGCTTTTAAATATTTAACAGTTTGTGCACTGAGCAAGCGGAATAGAACTCTCGTCCTTGCCAGGCGAACATTCAACCATTTAATTCCCGTTTACTAATATCTATAACTTTCTCAGTCTTCAGTTCTCAATTAGTCTTAGCCATTCTCATTTTTAGTCATTTATTCTTTCATATCAATTATGTAAAATATTATTTCAGTCTCTTTTCTCTACTTTTTAAGACAAATATTTTTTTAAATTATTTCAGTTTTCTTTAAATATTCTATTAGAGCAAAAATCTCTTTTTCGTTATTTAAAATTTTTTCTTATCTTTCACCTCTTTTAATATCTTACATACTCCTATATCTTTTCTCATACCTTTTTCTATATATTTTATGAAGAGAATCCAAAAGTTCTAAGTTTAGCTTGATCTTTTTAAAGCTTTTAGGAAAAATTACTGTTTTACTCTTCTGTTATATTATTTATATAAAATAATATCTTTAACAAAAAGATAATAATTATATTATTATGAGTAACCTGATATTAATAATAAAAAAGTGATGACATTATTATTTTGATATAAAAAAACTTGTTTATTAACTTAATATCTTTAACAAAAAGATAATAATTATATTATTATGAGTAACCTGATATTAATAATAAAAAAGTGATGACATTATTATTTTGATATAAAAAAACTTGTTTATTAACTTCTTATGCTTAAATTTTTAAGAATTGTACTTCAACTTCGATCTTTTAAATATTTTTATTTTTAACCAACATATTTTAAAAATTACTAAAAAAACTTTACATATATTATAATCATAAAAAATATCCGTTTACTTTTATAAAATACCCGTTTTATTCCTATATTGTTACGTATTACTCAAAATACCTCCAAAAGTTATATAATTACTCTTTTGAATCCCGATTTTTTATCAAATATATTTTCGTACTCGATATAAGTTTTGTGTTGATGATAACATCCTTTCTCAAAACTGAAATCTTCTCTTATGATCTTTCAAAATATATACCTGATTATTACTTCTGTTTTCAAATTTTACGGTTAGCGATTAATCACAGGTTTTACTTTAATCTTCAAACCACAAAATCTCATTAATTTTCTCAATATTCAAGCTTAAAAACAACCTTCAAATCAGGCCACAACATATCATTTTTGATAGCCCCATCAAAATAAAAACATAAAACATCAAATCAAGAATATTTCATCAAAATTCAAAAACAAAATCATTCAATTTTAAACCACAAACATCCAATCAACAATCACACATCAAGAACACATTTAATTATTACAAAATTACCAAGCCATACTTTCGTTATGGCAATCACAACAACCGAAGCTCCAGGAAAGGTTTCTGATCGAACAATTGAAGAAGAAAACGTCAAAAATCAGCTACTCCACCTTCTCCTCACTTTAGCCGAACCATGGAAGCTTGGGGAAAAATTTCACCACAATTCTCTCAAACCAAAGTCACGTCAACATGAAGAGGAGGAAGATATGAACACTTTAATCGGATTAGATTTTTCATTGGAGTTACGGAGCTCAAGAAATCAAACTCGGGAGGTGGATGTTCATGGCTTCTCTCTCACAATCTCTCTCTCTCTCTCTCTTTTTCTATTCTTGTGGTTCGGTGAATAAAGAAGAGGAAATTAAGGGATGGTGATGATGATAATATAATTAATTAGGGGCTAGATGTCAAGGGTGGGGTTAAGTGTCGGGTATTAGGGCTATTTAGTCAGTGGTGGTTCAAGTTATAAATATCTTAAATGATAATTATAAAAGATTGATATATTAAAACACAAGTAATAATATATATGAAGATAAATATATATGAGTTACTAATATAAATGACATTAGTAACATAATGATTATAAGAATAAAAGATATATGAGGAAGTATTAGCAAATCTAAGTTCATCGAAGAGTACCGATATTTACTTATACTGACAGATTTTGAACTCGATAATAATATTATTAAACAAATCCTTATTTTAATTAAAGTGGGTAAAAAAAAATAATAATAATAATAATAATAATAATTTTATCTTTTCTCAAAAGATCTCATTATAATATATATAAAAATCCTAATTAATTTAAACCCTAATTATCATAAAATTAATTTAATTATTCTTAATAAAATAAGTTTTAAAAATAAAATAATAAAAAACTCAAACTTAATAAAATAAATCATAACTTATTTATATTTAGATTTTTAAAAATGCGGGTCATTACATAATGGCGGTTGTGACGTTAACCTAGATGTATCTGATTCAGACCTCAACTAGCAGGGGGCATTGCTAGCCCAATGTGTAGGTCACAACGTTGGATCTATTATTCTGTATGGATACACGAGAGGTAAGGGCTACCCTTTGAGGTGGAGCTGCCCAGTGTAGACTATTTTATTTGATTTTTGTAATGAGAACTTCGTTATTGATTCACTTATTAGTATCAACTGCTATTTTCTAATTAAAGTTACTTTGATAATAATATTTATATGGTCTCATGTAGATTATAGATGTATTGTCTAGTCATTGAGTTACAAAACTTACTCTGTTTTCCAAAAAAAAAATATATTTTTCAAGAACAAATACTTGAATACATGAGCTCTTCTATTCAAGAGTAATGATCTGCAATGGGTACCCATTCTTTGTTGAGTTCCTAGACGTTATATGCTCCATATGTCACAGGTAGGGTCCACCTATATTAATCTATTTTGTGTTTTGATAAAAATAATGTGTAACTATTCATTCTAGTATTTGTAAATTCAATAAAAATATTTGTAATTTTTTTATTAAACATATATTCAAATTTGTTAGGTTTGATAGGAAACAATTTCCCTAAGTGTCAGTCATGGATCTTTTTGGGTCATCACATCGATGAGAAACTTTTTTAGATAGATGATGGGTGTCTAGAATTTCTCTAAATTGGTATTAAATAACAAGAAAACACAAAAGATATGGGTCAAACTTGAAACTTTATTGTTGGCGATCCGTTGTATTTTCTTAACACCTCTCTTGGGCCTAAATACTTTTTTTTCTATCAGTAGGTCTTGTTATTATTTTATCATATATCCATATCTTGTATTTTATCTTTTCTCAAAAGTAAAAATAGCTTCTTGTGATCATTGTAGTACAATTTTTTTCAAAAAATGTTCTTCCTTTTTCATACATTTCTTTCTTATCTTTTCATTTGTTTTTCAAATTTGCTAAAGGTGCAACCTTTGATTTTTCAATCATTCAATGTATATAACTATTGCATCTTTATATTCGAACCTCCTCACTTACCACACACATCACTTTACTATTCTTTCTTGATAACTGAAACAACCTAAGGTTCTATAAATTAAGAAAGAAATCTGCTACTAGAAAAGACACATTCACTCGAAACCACCCTAGCATCCCTCAACATCTTCGTACCAACCTTGTATCCAAATCCACATTCATTCACATTCCTTAAAGACCACTAAAATAGAAATCATGACGCAATCAAAGACCACTGCACACTGTGTAATTATGGCCTTTCATGCACCAAGAACTTCTCGACCTAGTGTGGCCAAGGGTAAGAGACTCATAACAGAGGAAGAAAATCTCAAGTCCCCTCTTTTTCGTCCAGCCATTTGCCCTAACTATTGTTCCACTTCGTGTCTTTTGCTTCTTTTTTGTTCCACCAGAGATAATGACCCTCGATTTCTTTTTCATTTAATTCATGAACCTAATGTCATTGACCCCATTAGTTATAAATCTTGTTTTGCAAATCTTCCTCATGAGAATTATGATCCTCATCATTCCTCGAGTTTTATGAGCTATGAATTATACAAAAGTGTTGTTGTTAATTGACCCCTCTATGCCTCGTACATTGTTGACCTACCATCCCAAGCCAAAAAGGATCTTGATTTTGTTAAAAATATTGAGTTTCTTGACTGAACACTTCTCTTTGAAACCCAAAAACTAGTATATCTTAATTTGGTCAGAGAGTTTTATGCCATTATGTTTTATCATAAGGAAACTATTCTTTCATATGTGAAAGGTCGAAAAATTATTATTGATAAAGATTCTATTGGTGAGACTCTTGGTTATATTAAGGTTGGCATTAATGCCTATACCTTAAGTAGATGGGATGAAGATCTATTCCTGAGTTACCAAGAAGTACTGGCTTGTATTTGTGTAAATATTTTCCTCAATGATGGTCTTACACTAACCTTCAAATCTTTTGGTCCGGTTCGAGCCCAATTTCACCGAATCATAAATCACATCCTGCTGCCTCAAAGTGGCTATTTTCAAAGTTTTTTTTGTGACACCTTAGTGTTGTTTGCCATTATCATGAATTATAAGAAAAATATTGAATACCGTCAGATTTACCATTGGATTTAGCATCAGACGTTAGCGGTGAGTTTACCAACAAATTTGGTCATAAATTCGTCGGATAAAAAAGTTATCGTGGATTTGGTTTTTTGACGGTAAATTCGATGGTAATATTTAGAGGGAAAAAGGAAAAATTGGCGCAATCATTACCGTCGAAATTAGCGGCAAATTTATCTGCTGGTAATAAAGCTCAATTAATGGAACACTGTATTTTGGACACGCTCAAAGCATTACCGTTGGATAAATCTAACAGTAAATTTGCCCTAGATTAGAATTGCGTGCCCTCCCCTCTCATTTTGTAACACACACACACACACACACACACACACACACTCTCTCTCTCTCTCTCTCTCTCTCTCTCTGCCTCTCTCTCTCCCAAACCACCTTTGGCAGCCCCTTCTGCTAGTGTCAGCACCACCAACAGCCTCCAAAGACTGTATGGACTTTTTGCGTTGCGTTGGTCTCTCTGTCGCTGCCGTTTTCGTCACTCCTACCACTACTGCTGCTGTCGCTACTCATTGTGTCATTAGAGCTCCCTCTTTCCTACCTCCAGATAATTTGTTCTTCTCCTTCTCCCTATTATTTTATTTTGGCAATTTATTAAAAAAACCCTAATGCAGCTTGCCGGTTGGTCACTGACGCTGCCACTGCACCGTCCGTGCTACCACTAAGCTAGAAAAGTCCTCTACGCCACTGCTATCTCTGGAAAACTCACTCACTATTAGTTTAGAGAAGTTAAACCCTAAACTCTAATTTATGGCGTATTCCTATGTTGCTGTTTTATTTTGATTTTGCTATATTTTTATTGGATTTTACTGTTTTTTCTGATTTTGTTCTTTTTTTGTTTATTTTGATTTCAATTTTATGATTTATTCTTGGTTCATTATTTTATTTTAATTTTAAAATTTCTGATTTCTGATTTCTGAAGTCATTATTTTTTTATGATTTATGTTTTCATTTGTTCTTAATTTTTTCTATTCCTGATTTTTGCTATGATTTTTAGTCTGTTCTTGATTCTTGGTTGAAATTTTTTTTTTATGTTTTCATTTTGCAAGTTTGAGTTCAGAGAACAATACAAGAAAGAGCACCCAAATAACAAATCTATTGTAGTTGTAAGTGTTTATTTATGTTGAATATTGTTCAGTACTTGATTTAAAAAAATTTGAATTACTTTTCAAATTATTTTTAACTTGTTTGACTTTTAACTTCTATTTTCATTGCAGCTTCAAAATAATTAGGTTAGCAACGTTGGTAGTGGTAGGCAAAATTAATTACTTAATTTTTACTTGTTTTATGATTAATGATTAGTTTTTTCTATTATTTTTATAATTATTTTCTTATTGGTCTATTGAAACTCAAAATTCAATCACACATTAGTTATCTATAGTCTTATTGGTCTATCGAAACTCAAAATTCAATCACACATTAATTATCTATAGTTTTACTTTCTCTCTAATTTTGTGCTTATTCTTCGTTCATTTTCTAGGTTGGTTATGCCTATAAAGCTAATGTTCAATTTTTCATATCTTATTTTCAGAAAAAATTGAAGTCACATACAAAACGAAAATTTAAAGAGTATGATGATACCAAATATTGATAGAATGAATATTTTCGGTAAGATTTATAGTCTATTTTTAGTTCTTTTAAAATCTTAATACTTGAGAAAGAGTGAACAAACTTATATGTTGATTTAGCTGGTAGTGGGTGAAATTTTAATTTGGATTAAGCTTACTAAGTCAACTGCATAGGTCATAAAAGATTTTTTATTAGCTTTAATTTTTTTTATAGTCACAATGTGCATATATACTTAATTTTTCTTTCTCTTTGCAAAACATGGGAGTTACTGTCCTATAGTATAGTTTGTTATTATACTTTTTTCTTTTTGTACTTTAATTTTATCTTTTTTACTTGTTTGATTGGTTAGTATTAGTTATATATGCTTTTGTTATCTTCTGCTGTAGGAGGAGATTATGATGAGTAAATTTATAAAAAAAAAATAAAATTTAAGTTTACTGATATGAGAGTCATTGTTAATCTAGAATTTCACAAAAATAGAATCTCGTTGCAAGCATAGTCTAAACCAATCATTAACTCTCAATCAAAGTTTAAATCAAAGATGTCACAATCAACACAAAATAACCAGGAGTTTTAAATCTCCTGGGTCGTTCTCCCTAAGAATTGCAATGAAGTACTCAATTATTGGCTATGAAGGAATTGGGAGTTGTGATTGCAAGTGACAAAAAAATTAAAAGGCAAGATAGTAAATAAGCATGCAAGGGAATTAAAACTCAAAGCAAGTAAAGCAACAAAAATGGAATTCAATTGGCAAAAAGGACTTTTAGCAAGGATTGGAAAATTGAGGATTCCTATCCTAGTCATGGACCACAAACATGATTATTGTGTAAAATTAATCCCAATTAGCCTATCCTAACATCGAGGATAAGTCAAAAGGGCATAATTGATCTCAATTCATAAGTTCTAGTAAACTCACTAATTACTTAGTGAAAGACTAGCGTCAATAGAAATCAAACCAACTAACAATCCTAACACAATGTAGAATGGACATCCATAACTCAAGTTCACCTAATTACCCAATTCCTAACCAAGAGTGTGAAAACTATACAAAAATTATAAGAGATATTTTATCAAACACCTAACTTGCATAAAAGGAAAAATATCATAAATTGTAATAAAAATAAAATCTATACTACCAATTGCATGAGAATAATAATAGAAACTCAACAAGCATTAAAGAAAGATAAAATATCAAAATTACATTAATGGAACCAAAATTAACAAGTGTTCATAAACTAAAAGTGACAAAGTTGAGAAAATAACAAAAGAAATGAAGATGATCAAGACAAGAAAGCGTGAAAACATAAATAAAACTATACTAAAACAAGAATTAAAGACTAAAATTAAAGAGAAATTAAGCTAGAAATCCTAAATTCTAGAGAGAAGGGGGAGTTTCTCTCACTAGAAAGGTAAGCTAAAACTTGTAAAAACCTAAACCTATTTGCTCCCCGCTTCATCCTTCTTCAATTTGGCTTGAAATAACTTCAGAAGTGAGTTGGATTGGGTTTTGGAGGCCCAGAATTCACCCCAGCGTATTACAATTAATGAGATCACGTGACAAGGGTCACGCATACACATGGGTCACGCCTACGCGTGACCTGACAATATTCACCCTCACGCATATGCATGGGTCACGCATACACGTCGCCATGAGCTCACAATTATGCGTACACATGCATCACTATGTGTTTGCACGGATGCTAAAACTTCCAAACTCCATTTCTTTATGGCTTATTCTCTTTTGCATACTATTTTCTCACTTCTTCAACCCATACTTGTCTTGGAAACCTGAAATCACTTAGCAAACATATCAAGGCATCAAATGGGATTAAAGTGAATAAAATTTAGCAATTAAAAGACCTAAAAAGTATGTTTTTACTTTCAAGCACAATTTAGGAAGAAATTATGAAACTATGATATTTCAATAGATAAATGCAAGAAAAGTTGATGAAATCCACCCAAATAGAGCAAATAAATATTGTGAAATGTGGATTCATCACATCCCCACACTTAAACAATAGAATGTCCTCATGCTATATGATGAGCAGATATTTTATACGCTTTTTGACATCACTTTCATATAGTTTTTAGTAGTTTTTATTTAGTTTTATTAAGTCTTTGTAGGTTTTAGTGTTAAAATCACATTTTTAGATTCTACTATGAGTTTTGTGTTTTTGGACAATTTCAGGTATTTTGTTGCTGAACTTGAGGAGCTCGAGCAAAAGTCTGATTTAGAGACAGAGAAAGCATTGCAAATGCTGTCTAGATATGACCTACCTACATTCGGAAGAGCTTTTCTGGAGTTACAAAAGTTCAAATGGAGTGTTCTTAACGACTATGGAAAGTTGACTTCCCGAGATTTCCAACAATATATAATAGTTCATACTTTGCTTTGGATTAGAAGGCCCGAAACTGGCGTCCAACGCCAGCTTCCTGCACCCTTCCAGGCGTCCAGCGTCCAAACAGCAGAGCCCAGCATCCAAAGGCCCAGAGAGGACCCCCTAGCTGGCATTCCACGCCCAAGGAGCCTCATAGCATGTGGATCTCATTAAAGCTTAGCCCAAACACCCACCAAGTGGGTCCCAGAAGAGAATTTTAGCACTAAATAGACTACTTTATCCTTACTATTTTCATCTGTTTAGTATTTAAAGTATATTTTACATGATTTTCAGAGACATCACGCACATCATTCAGCCCTATTTTTGTTTTTCTTGTATTTTACTTTCAGTATGAGTTTCGAAACCTCCTAGGTTGAGGAGAGGAGCCCTGCTGAGCCCTATGAATTAATAAAAGTATTACTGTTTCTTCTTTGATCTATATTTGATCTATCTCTAAGATGTATATCCCAATCTTCATCGTGGTGAATAGGATGATCTGACCAATTAGCTCTATTCATCACATTAAGACGAACGTGCCTGACAAACACCCTCATCTACTTGGGTTCGTGTGAATACTCGAAAAGAAAAGCACGAGCCAATAGCTATGTTTATACATCTCTCAGACGGTTAATCCACGACTTCGTTGGGGACTTCTCGAGACACCAATTCAGCCAATTTCCAAGAAGATTAGGGTCTCCGTGGTATAAACTAGAATCCAAAGAAGCAGCATTCTCTGAACTAGAAGATTCGACCTTGTCTGTGGCATTTTGAGTAGGATCGCCAGGAGAATGACTTGCTAAGCACTTCACCCTTCGTCAGATTGGATGACCACGACCAATGGCGTTCAATCTGTAGCATATGAGATCAATGACCACGGGCAATGGCTTTGATCACTTACAGCCTGCCATAGAAGAAGATCATTCACAAGCAAAGAAGAGAGTAGTACTGGAGTTAATTCAGAAAGACAAAGCAACTCCAACTCTCAACTCTATTCCTATTATTGTTTTAACTTTATTACAATTCATATTCCTTTCATAGTTTCATGATACTTTATCCAACTTCATATACTTAATCCAACAACCTTCTGATTCTGCCTGACTAAGACCTGCAAGACAACCATAGCTTGCTTCAAGCCACAATCCTCGTGGGATCGACCCTGACTCGCTCAGGTATTACTTGGACGACCCAGTGCACTTGTTGGTATTGCTGATGTACGAAAAGTGTGGGGGATTGCGTATGCACGCACCACTATACCAAAGAAAGACAAGAAGGGGAATCAACAATTATTTAATGTAACTATCTATATGCAATCTATCTATATGTATGTAACCATACTACCTTATACTATCTAACTATATGCATTTGCCTAGTCCAAGTAAATCAATTTCCCAAAAAGCATCTTTATCAAGCAAAGGCTAAGACAATCATATCCAAATCACATTCACAATTGAATTGAGTCATGTAAAAGAATTTAACAAACTTGCAAGATAACAATGATCATAGGTGAAAATATGGAACTGAGTAATTAAACCCTCACCGGATGTGTATATACACTCTAGTCATTCAAGTGTCTAGAGTCAATCCACTCAATTATCCTCTAATCATGCTTTTTAAAGTTTGTTCTTCATCTAACCAATCAACAAAAATTTAATGTACATATGCAAAAATCATGAGGTCATTTTAAGGTTGTAATGGGGTTAAGGGTAAAGGTAAGGAAATATATATGGCTAAGTGAGCTTGCATTCGAATCTCACTTTTACAATTCTAATATCAAACTTAACTACCCATAATCTCACTTTTACATATACACACACTCATGCATTAAATTCAATTAATCACATATGCATTGATTTTTATTGAATTTCTCATAGGGTAATTTTGTCCCCTTTTTCATTATTTCTTTTTCTTTTCTTTTATTTTCTTTTTTTTAAATATAAAATATATACCAAATATCAATACATATGGTTTCTATAATATTACATGAGTATGCACCCAAATTTTCAAGATTTTTCAACAAGAATTAAAACACACATTTTCATCACCCAATGTTCTCAAATCTTTCCCACACATAGTTGACACACACACTCACTATCCTAAGCTAACCAAAGATTCAAATATGAATATTAATTATTTTTCGCTTAAGGTTAGTGATGTGGCAATATAAAGAACAAAAGGGGATTATAAAGGCTCAAAGTGGCAAACAAAGGTAAATAAAATAGTAAGCTATTTGGGTTAAGTGAGCTATAAAGAAGTGATTATCTCAATCACATAAATGCATAAATATACATTAAACAATGGATATATAGAATTAAACAAATCGAAGATTGCAATCATAGAGAAAAGCAACACACAAGAATGAAATAACTGGTCAAATGATGTAACCACACAATAAAGCCCAAAAACTCACAAGTTGTATGTTCTTTAACTCAAAAACCATATTCAACAATGTATAAATCATGCAAGTTTCAATGAAAGATTTCAACTCAATTCAATTTGAATTTCAATGCCCTAAATAAAAAGTAAGTTTCTTGGAAATTTCATTAATTGACTAGCATTTATTCTATATATATGCATATATAATGTGATTGGATGGAAAAATTAAAAAATCCTAAGTTTAATTCCTAATTTCAATCAAACCAAAATAACAAGTATATAGGAAATCAACTTAGCGCAATCATCACATCATCCAAATCACAATCATAACTAAAAGCTAAAAACATATGTAAAAGCCAAAATTAAAAGGTGATGTAAAAATACGCATCACTAAAATATAATACTAGGTTATGTACAAGCAAAATTGAAAGATGCAATAAACTAAGTAAGTAAAAAAAGTAATAAACTAAGTAAAAAGATTTTCAAAAGGGTAAAATATGTACAAAGCAACTAAAGCATAATAAGAAGCTAAACTAAAAGTGTTCGAAAATGAAATTTTTACCCAATTACTGCTGAAGTTGGATGACCTCCCCACACTTAAAATGTAGCACCGACCTCGGTGCTCAAGATCATGTGGAGTGGAAGGAGTCATCACTGTCGTCACCTCCACCATCATCTAGTGGGTCACGTGATAAAGTGGCTGCAAGAACGATGGTAGTGCTGAAAAAGAGAGAACTAATTCACAAAATAACATATATATGAAGTGAACAGGTAATGTAAATTTGAATGGAAGCATACATGAGATTCAAGCTAAAAGTATACAGAAGCAACTTCCAATCAAATTAAGTAATCTAAGATAGATAACTTGCTTGTTTATCAAAGGTAAAAGAGAAGAAAGGAGCATTGTTTCTATGCACGAAGAAAAAGAAAACAGTTAAAAATTAATGTTAGTTGAAAAGGAAAAAGGAAAGTCAAAGTTAAATGAAGAAAAAAGGAAAAATGGTTAGTTAAAAAGGAAAAGGAAAGTTAAAAGTTAAGTGAAGGAAAAAAAAAAGAAAAAGTTAGTTGAAAAAGAAAAGAAAGGTCAAGAGTTATGTGAAGAAAAAGAAAGAGTTAGTTGAAAACAAAAAGAAAGGCAAAAGTTATGTGCATAGCAAAAATGTTCCTTAATTCCAGAGAGTTTCCAAAGTTCCAAAACAAGCAAGTTCATGTTCAACTTTGCAAAATAAAATATTCTTTATGCTTAAGTGGGTAATGCAATTAGATGTGTAGAGCACATAATCAAAGAATAATTGGGCACATTCACTTAGCACAAGGTAGGACATTTTGGTGTTAAACAAGGTGAAAACTTGATGAACAAGGTAAACAAGGAGAATTCAAACACTAAATTATAATGAAGCATAAAAGTCACAAGTTGAAACAAGAATTGAAAACCGCATGATCTATGTGACTTAATGGAAGTTAGGCAAAAAATAAAATGAATTAATTCAGCCACATAGATTAAAAACCTTCAATCTTGTGAGTTTATGCAAAAGTGGCTCTAATTTTTAAAAGAATTCAAATTCCGGTCAATTTGAAAATCCACTTGAACTATTCAATGCATAGAAGTAAATTAGCATTACAAATAAGCAAAGAATGTTAGAAGCATGACCAAAACTTGCAAAGAATTTCTTGAGGAAATTTCCAAAACCGTTTAGCAAACAAGATTCTATTGACACAGAAATTTGTCAAATAGAATCTTGTTGCACCAAATAACGCAATGTCATTTGATAAAATAAGGTTAGAAAAAATTCGGTAGCATTTCGGTAGTAAATTGGCCTAGTTCTCAATTTCAATCAATCAATTCAGATTCCATATGAATTCATTAACAATTAAACTCACAAAAACAACAAGCAGCAAAGAGCAAGTAATGGCCTAAGATACGGCACCCAAAACAGCAACAGTGCATAAAAAGAATTGATTCACTCAGCATTCCTTCATTGAATTCAACAATCAATTACAAGTAAGGAATATGGATTCAAACAATTTAGCATCACTGAATCAAACAATAAAGTTCAAATTGAATCAGGAACTCAGCATCAATCAGCAAGGATAAAGCAGCAGTAACAATTAACAATGTGATGAACATGAACAAGAATATAGTAACAGTAAACAGTCTAGTTCCAAGAAGCAGATACACGGGCAATCCATTCCAAAATACCAGTAGTAACAAGAAGAGATCTAAATCAACTATTCAGTCTAGATTCTCTAGACACCTAATTCAACTAAACTAAACTAAACTAACTTATCTAACTAAACAAACTTAATTAACTACCTATGATAGACTGATTGAAATTAAACAGGGAAAGATGGAGACCTGGGAAGCAGAAAATTAGAGCAGAAAAGGAAAGAGGAAGGTTGAGGGAGAGGAGTGAACGGCCGGAGTGGGAGCGGTAGCAGTGTGGGTGCAAGGCTGGGCAAGCCGGAAGGAGGGATGAAGTTGGGTTGAGAAACAGGGGCGGTCCTGTTTTGCCCTTCGAAGGAAATAGGAGAAAATAAAAATGGAGCAACGTTTGTATGGAGCTTGTGGATGGAGGGAAAGGGATGGTGATGAGTTGTGGCTCTAGTGCAGTGGTGTCGCTGGCAACGTTGATGGTGGACGACGGCGAGGAGGAGATGATGGCTCTGGGCTCGCAAAGAAAGGAGAAGAGGGTTGGGTTGCTGTGGCTCTTTGATGGTAGAAGCTACAGTGGCTAGGTTGGTCTGCAAAGGTTCGGTAGTTCTAAGCGGCGCTAGGGTTCGGACAGGCGGAGAAGAGCTCGCCAAAAGTTTTGGGTGAAGGGAAAAAGGAAGAAAGGGAGAAAGAAGAGAGAGAGGGGGCTCGGTGGTGGTCGCTGGCAGTTGAAGCGGGGGCTGTAGTGTGGAGGTTGGTAATCTGAGACAGTGATAGATGATGATGATAGTGAAGAAGATGAAGCTTATTGATGGTGAATGGTTGGCTCAAAGAAAAGGAAAAGAGAAGAGAAGGGAATAGTAGGGGGATGCGGGCGCTCCCAACAGAGGGGGTTGTATTGGGGGTGCATATGCACAGGAAGGTGCGTACGTGGGACTGGTGAAAATTTGGAAGCGATGCGTATGCGTCTGACAGGCGTACGCGTGGGCAGGAAAAAATGGAAGTTCATGTGTACGCGTGGGTCACGCGTACTCGTGACAGACATACTTGAAAGGAAGTGTGCACACGCACTCATGTGTACGCATGCTCTGGGAAGGGGCCGGTATGAAAGTGTGCGTATGCACACATGTGTGCGTACGCACAAAACGCAATTTTTTTAAAACAGAATTATGCCTAACATTCTAAAATACGTATAAACAAGAAATAACAAAAATATGCAACTATTCACATTAACTTTAAAATTGTCCAAGAATTTATTTTCCAAATCAAAATCATTGGACTATTTAAAGCACTTGTAATATATACAAATAAAAATTTACCAAAACTATTTCAACTATCCAAAAGCTAATTGAAAATTTTTAAACATGCAATTCAAGTCAAAAAGGCAATTTAAAACAAAATTACTAACTATTCAAATAAACATTTTAAAACAAAAATCTATTAAGGTAAACTAATCAACCAAGAGACATATTTACAAGAATGAAATAAAGGAGGAAAGTTAGAAAGTTTTACTATGGTGGGATGTCTCCCACCTAGCACTTCTCTTTAGAGTGCTTAAGTTGGACTTTTGAGAAGCTTTCATTAAGGAGGCTTGTGCTTCCATTGTTCCTTGAATTTCCATCCATATTTGCAATTTCCATGACTTTTGAGATTCCAAAACTTGTGCACCCAATCTTCTTGTGTATTCTCTTCATTCCATCTAGGTGACAAACACTTGAAATTCTCAATCCCTATAACACAATAGCAACTAAACTCATAATGTAATGGGTGAGAATTCATAGGAGAAAAAGGAAATAAAAACAAAAGACAATAAGAACAAGCAAAATAAACTTCTAAAACTAGCAAAAACAAGCAACAAATCAAAAACAAACTATTCACATATTAACAATAGCCAACAATGTAACACCATTACAATTCCCCGGCAACAGCGCCAAAAACTTGATGAGAGAATCTATGTCGGTCTAGAATTCCTTAATAAAAAGAATCTCTTCATTGCAAGTATAGTCTAAACCAACAATTAACTCTCAAGCAAAGTTTAAATCAAAGATGTCACAATCAACACAAAATAACCGGGAGTTTTAAATCCCCTGGGTCGTTCTCCCTAAGAATTGCAATGAATTGCTCAATTATTGTCTTTGAGGGAACTGGGCGTTGTGATTGCAAGTGACAAAAAAATTAAAAGGAAAGAAAGTAAATAAGCATGCAAGGGAATTAAAACTCAAAGCAAGTAAAACAACAAAAATGGAATTCAAGTGGTAAAAATGACTCTTAGCAAGGATTGGGAAATTGAGGATTCCTATCCTAGTTATGGACCACAAATATGGCAATTGCGGAGAATTAATCCCAATTAGTCTATCCTAACATCGATTAATGCAACAAAGTTATTTCGGTGGAAGTCCTTAAGAAGATCCAAACATATACATATCTAGCTTCCTATTGATATATGACACTGTCAAGAGCAATGTAGTCTCTCCTGAAGCCATCAAGCTAAGGCTATTCCCATTCTCTTTGAGAGGAAGGGCCAAGCAGTGGCTTTAAATCCAACCCTTGGATAGCATAGCAATGTAGAAGGATTTGATGAATAAGTTTCTGTTCATACACCAGTCTGAGTTATAGGGCCGAGTTGGTTGAAGACAAATAGACCGACCTCATGAAAGGTTGGCCCGCCGCTGACCTCTTCACCAAGAGCTCGGATAAACACCACTAGAGGCCCAAAGAAGGCCCAAAGTGAAAGAACCACCACCTACTAGAAGGCGGTTGGCCAAAGATAAAGATCTCCTCCACAAAAGATAAGATAACCAACTTATCTTATCAGGAAAATCATCAAGCACTACTATAAATACACTAGAGAATCCAGGTATAACTCATACTCTAATTCTACAAAAAACCTGCTTAAAGCCCATACTAACTTAAGCATTGGAGTCTCTTGCAGGTACCACCACCCTTGGTGACCAAAGACCAGCAGCACCTCATATTCCAACAAGTCGGGCACGGCGGCAATGACCAAAATCTCATCTGAGATCGACCTCCAGTTTCAGGTAACCCTTGGAACAGTTTCTGACCAAATTTTTTCCACCATAAAAGTTGTCCAAGTTGAGACATGACATCCAAACCTTCACCCAATGGGATAGAGAGTCCCTTTATGAAGTTTGAAAAAGATACAAGGAGATGTTGAGAAAGTATCCTCATGACATGTTCTCTGATTGGTTACAACTCCAAATATTCTACGATGGAATTTTTCATACCTCAAGAACCTTGCTTGACTCTTTGGCTGGGGGTTCTATACATAGAAAAGCTACTGAGGAAGCATTGGAGTTAATTAACATAGTGTTCAAAAATCAATATATGTACTCAACCAAAAAAACAATGAATAAAGGAGTAATAGAATTGAATGCAGTGGACTCACTTTTGGCATAAAATAAATTGATATCTCAACAAATCTTCTCACTCACAAAGCAATTTAGGCACATGCAAGTATCTGTAGTGGGAAAACAAGTTGTTGTCTGTAACTTTTGTGGAGGAGATCACAATGATAAAGAATGTGGGTTATTCAACGGAGAACAAGCATCTATCGAGCAAGTGAACTACATGGAAAATTTTCAAAAACTACTATATAATGATCCCTTCTATAAAACTTAAAATCTGAGATGGAGAAACCACCCAAATTTTGGTTGGGGAAATCAAGAGCAAAAGAGCTCTAGTGCACCATATCAACAACAAGTCTCTCCTCATCAACCACAAATCTACCAAAGGCTTTTTTCTCTTGAGAATTCCATAGAGAAGCTGTCCGAGTCCACATCCATATTAGCTTAATCAACCTTCACTTTCATACAACAAACAAGGAGTTTCATGGATGTGATAAGAGTCAACTTCAGGAACCAAAGTGCTTCCATAAGAAATTTGGAAGTGCAAATGAGCCAAATTACTAAGCAATTGGAAACCAAATCTCCTGATACTTTTCCAAGTGATACAATCCCCAACTCAAGAAAAGAATGCAAGGCCATTAGCTTGAGGAGTGGAAGAGTGCTTAGCATGAAGAATAAGGAGCAAGTTGAAAAGTCCATAGAGGCGGGGAAGAAGAAAGAAAAGGGCGTTGTCCATGCACCAACTAAGGCTCAAAAGGAGAAAGAAACAGTAAGACCTTATGAGCTAAAAATCCCATTCCCTCAAAGACTTAAGGAACATAACAAGGAAAAGTAATACTCTAAATTCTTGGAGGTGTTTAGGAAGCTTCAAATCAACATTCCCTTCATAGAGGCCTTGGAGCACATATCTCTCTACTAAATTTATGAAGGAGTTGCTATCCAAGAAGAAGATTTTGAGGGAAAATGAGACAATGGTGATGACCAAGGAGTGTAGTACAATTATCCAAAGGAATTTGCCAAAGAAGACGAAAGATCTTGGGAGTTTCCAAATTTCTTGCACCATTGGAAATATACTATTTGAGATAACATTATGTAATATGGGAGCAAGCATCAATCCGATGCCTTTATTCATCACGAAGAAGCTACAAATCAAATAAGTAAAACCAACAAGGATAGGTCTACAAATGGCAGATAAATCAATGAAGTATGCACATGGAGTAGTTGAGAATATCTTGGTCAAGGTGGAAAAGTTTTTCCTCCTAGTGGATTTTGTGATCCTTGACATGGAGAAGGATGAGAATGCATCTAACATTTTAGGAAGATGATACAAGAATTGTTGTCGGTAAGGAATTTCACAAAATAATTACGTTGTAGGTATAGCCCCAAACCAACAAACAACTCTCACATCAAATTAAAATATGGTTTTGTCACAGGTACAAACCCCAAATGAAAATTAACCGGAGTAATTGGACTCCGGGTCATCTCACAAAGAGTTGCAATGAAGTGAATGATTATTAGTTATGAGGTATTTTGGGGTTTTTGATAATAGGCATGAAAGGTAAATGGCAATAAAAATAAACTAATGACTAGCAAAGCTCTTGGCAAAGTATGAAAACTAGACGTCCTATCCTATTTATCCTCCTTAATTGTGACCATAAATTGTTTATTACTACCACTTCATTAACCTCTAACTAAGGAGGAAAGTCAAGTGAATGAATTAACTTGATTCCACAAGTTCTAGCCAACTCCCAAGGGAAGACTAGCGTTAGTAGTATCCAAATCAATTAGTAACTTCCAATTGTCGATCAATCAAAGGAATTAGATAACTCAAGCATCACTAATTACTCCACCTAGGCCAAGGGTAAAGATAACTAACAAAAGAAATAGAAAAGTACTCTTGGCTAGACATAGGTAATTGAGATCACCATCCTTGTCTACAAACCATACATTGATAATTATGAGAGGCCAACTTATTAAGTCTACTTTCCAAAAGCTTTAAGTATGTAATATCTACTCCTAAACTTGAAGTACGTCAAATAGGCTTGATCACATCAACCCATAAGTCCCAACCTACCTACTAATTAGATTAGTAGTGGGTTCGCATCAATGAGTATCAAATTGATCACCAAGGGTTCTCAAATCACTAAATCATTGAGACCCAATGACTCAAGGTCACCCAATTCCCTTAGCCTAGGCCAAGAGTCAAGAAAACTACTCAAAAACTAAAGGAAACATTCTATCAAACACTTAGAGTGCAATAAAAGTAAACATCATAAAATGCAAGAATTAAAGGAAACCCACAATAACATAGGCAAGAAATCAATAATAACAATCAAGATCAACATAAGAGAGCATGAAAACATAAAATTGCATTAAAGAAATTTAAGATCCAACAATTGTTCATAAACATAAAAGAGGACAAAATAAAGGAAATGACAAGTAAAACTAGAAGAGTAGAGATGTAACAACAAGAAATTAAAAGGAGAAACTAAATCAAAACAAGAATTAAAAGAGAAATTTGAGAGTGATTAACCTAACTTTACCCTAATTGCTATCCTAAATCTAGAGAGAGGAAATAGCCTCTCTCTAGAATTCTACCCTAAAACATGATGAAAACTAAACTATGACTACTTGGTTCATTCCCCACTCAATCCTTGGGTTCAATAGCATCAGAAATGAGTTGGATTGGGCCCAAAATGAGCTAGAAATCGTTGGCCACGAGTTGCTCTTTAGTGGGTCACGTGCTCAATCGGCGCGTGCGCGCACATTACATGTGCACACCCCTATACGCAAAGCAATATATGACAAAGTTTATATCATTTTGAAGCCCCGGATGTTAGCTTTTCAACGCAACTAGAACCGCCTCATTTGGACTTCTATAGCTCAAGTTATGGTCGTTTGAGTGCGAAGAGGTCAGACTTGACAACTTTACGATTCCTTCATTTCTTCATGAGTTCTCCCACTTTGCATGCCTTTCTCCTCACTTCTTCCATCCAATACTTGCCTTATGAACCTGAAATCACTCAACAAACCTATCAAGACATCGAATGGAATTAAAGTGAGTTAAATTTAGCTATTTTAGGGTCTAAAAAGCATGTTTTCACATTTAAGCACAAATCAAGGGAGAATTGCGAAACCATGCTATTTCATTGAATAAATGTGAGAAAAGGTGATAAAATCCCCCCAATTAAGCACAAGATAAACCACAAAATCGAGGTTTATCAGAAGACTATTTCTAGCCATTAGAAGAGTCCTCATTGATGTAGAAAAAGGTGAATTAATGTTGAGGGTGCATGATGAACACTTAATTTTTTATGTTTTCAAAACCATGCATCATCCAAATGAGAAGGAGAATTGCATGAGAGTTGATTCAATTGATCCAAATATGAAGGAAGCACCTAATGAAGCACCTCTAGAAGTTCCACCTTTATGCATGGAAGCAAAAGAAGAGCTGACAGTGGCGGAACTAATTGCAAGTACAACCATAAAAGAAGGAGATAAACCATCACCCAAATTAATTTACCATAAATCTCACCTTGTAATAAAGCATACATCATCAACCAAGGAGAAAGGGAAGACTCTGAAGAAGACCAAAGGGTGAAAAAATAAGAAAATTCCTACAAGAGATTTTGAACCAGGGCAAAGAGTACTACAATTCCATCCACCATCATGGATATGGCCAGAAAAATCCAACACATGGTCAGGGCCTTACACAGTAAATAGGATTCTTTCCTTTGAACATATTGAGCTCATAAAAGAAGACAAAAGATGGAAATTCACAGTGAGAGGAGCAGAGTTGAGGCACCATGATCAATCTCCAACTTAGCAAGAACCAACCATCAAGCTAGTGACATTAAAAGAGTGCTTGTTGGGAGGCAACTCAATCATTGGTATCCTTTTACTTTTGTTTTTGATTTAGTTTGTTTTATCTGAATAAGCACATGCATCACTTACAAAATTTATATTGGATAAATCATGATCATTCAACATGCATTACATTCCATTACCTCTATTTTTCTTTGTTACTTGAGGACAAGCAACCACTCTAAGTTTGGTAATGGAGGCTACGTAGAACATAGCCTAGAAGAATAAAAAAGGAGGTAACTCTATCTTTGAGCTTTAATTCCTTATATCTTTTTTATCTTTAGTTGATAATTATGATTCATTCCTCTTCATTTCACCTTACCTTTGAATTTACTTGTTCCAAAATCCATAAACATGTAACAAAGGATTTTTGAACAACTTCTTTTCCATAAAGTTGAAGATTTTTTTTTTTATTTTGGAGCAAGATTAAGAAAAGTGGGAGTCTTATAATGTGATTGTATAATGAGGTTGCATGCTTGTAAAAACCTGCATAGAGAGCTCTAAGACATGGAATAAAGTTTATAGAAGTATTATAAAAGTTCTCAAAAATCTATAGAACCAAGAAGTAGCAAGAAAAGAAAAGAGAAAACAAAACAAAGAAAAAGGCCCAAGGCTCTGAGCACCAATGACTAGGAAGGACAAAAAGAGATAAAACTCAAAGAATTTTCTAGTTAAGTGCTTGTGGTATTGCTGTGTCAAGGAGAGAGGCTTGAGCAAGTAAATTCGAGGGGTGCTTTATCACCTGATATCTTGAACCAACTGGTTTGAGAATTTCGATTGAAAACTCATCTTAAAAAGCCGCCTTGAGATAGAACATTTAGAGTCAAAGTCAAGTACAATAACCCCTAAAAAGAAAAGAGAAAAAAAAAAGAAAGAGAGAGCTGAGGAAAGAAAATAATTATCACAATAAGAAAAAAAGGAGAAAGTTGTCTTCAAGGTGAAAACTTATAAAGATACCTCTATAATATTATCCGAATGGACTTCCTAAGTTCTAAAACTTTCAATGTAGACCTAGCAAGCACTGGAATCCATACATGATCATACAATTCAGATTTTACCCCACTGTCACTTGATCACTTCACTCAGCTATGCTTCCTGGAACAATTCTTCAACCATTTCACTTAGGGGATCCTTATGCATATTTCTTTTCTTGTTTGAGGACAAGCAAGATCTTAAGTTTGGTGTTGTGATGCATGAGCATTTTTAGTTGTTTTCTTTATTTTATTTTTTTGAATAAAGTTAGTAATTTTTTTTTGTTATAATTGAGATTCTTGTGCTTTAATAAATGGTTTTTGGAGTTTCCTTGAGCTTTGATATGTTTAGGAGATTATTGAAAGATCTTTAGCAAGGCCAAAGAAAAGGAGGGACAAGCAAAGAAGCCCGAGCAAAGTGCAATACCTTTGAAGAGAATTTGTAGATGTTGTCAATCCTGGCCTCTTCATACTCAAGTGAGCATAACTTGATCTCTCGAGGTCCAAATAAGACAGTTCCAGTGGGGTTTGAAAGCTAACATCTAGAGCTTCAAAATTATATGCATATGTTCATAGTGGACATTCATGTTAGACTACAAACACCCCTCACCTTTAAGCTCATAAAAACAGTTCCTAGAATCGGCATGGCACACCATTCTACACGCCCAAAAGTGAATCTACACGCCTTCGATGGTTCCTTAACACACAACCAGCATGGCATGCCACACCATCTACATGCCAACAACCCCTGGGAGATGCACAGCTAGGGCGTGCCATGCCCTACAACCCCTTCTACATGACTACCTACATGCTAGCTTCTCCATCAAGGGCGTGTCATGCAACCACACGCCCAAATCCTCTCCTACACGCCTGCGATCTTTGAAAGCTGGGTGTGATACACGCCATCAGCCCTTCACACGCCTTCGTGCATGCCATTGTCCTCCTCCTTCAAGGGTGTGCCACGCTACTCTTTGGCATGGCACGCTGTGCCAAAACCTAGAGACGTCCATGCCTCCCAACTTCACTCAAGTGGCACATCATTCACATGCCAGTTACACGCCCATGCAACCTTACTTTGGGCCAGGTTCCAGTAACCACAAATGACCACCCAAGTGCCACTCCACCTCCACCAAGTGTCAGACAAATTCACTCAAGCCCAAGATCAAGTTGCAAATCCATGATTCCAATGAAGTAATGGCCAAGCTTTAAGTCTCAATTACAAGGAAGATCATCAGACAATTAAGATTTATTAGAAAAGATATGATTTGATTTGATATGATTTTTTTTAATTTGAATTTTAGGTTTTAGCTTAGGATTTAAATAAGTGTAATGAATGGATCCAAGGACTATCACTAGACACCTTATCATTTTAAAATTCTAGTTTTTGTTCCTGCACCATGAGTCACTAATCTCCTCTGTTAGGTTAAGAGCTCCGTTGATCTCTTTTATGGATTATTAATCTAAGTGTTTTATTTTGTTTGAGGGTTTTACATTGATCTATTTTGTGATTGAGTTTTCATTCTTCATCCCTAAAGATTAGAATTGTTAAAAAATATTCTAACTTTGTTTTGGATTCTAGTATTACTTTGGAAAATTTAATATTGGAATTAGTTTGAAAAATCTTTCTCGTGACATTTTAATATTAACTAGGAATAATGGTTTAAAAAACTGTGCGACTTTATAACTCTCATAATTTTCACTTGGATTAGAACTAGTTTGAATAAGTGACATATAATTCAACCTAGGATCACTCTTGGACTTTATGTGAATATAAATCATAATTGTGCTTAACATCTTTTCTTAATTAGTTAACCAAGAAATTGGCAATTATTAAATTAAGAAGAAATTAGGTTATCAAGGAATTGAAATTCAATTACATATGTTTTTGTCATGAATTGGTCTCTGTAAGCCTCAACTAAATAAACATAAGGATTATTTTGCTAGAGAGTAAACATCTCTGAAACCTTAACATTTCCATTATCATTGTTTTCTTTCACTACTTTGCTATTTACTTTACCTCTGTTCAATGTTTAATTCTCCTACTCAAGGTTTTAGTTTGTCTATTTAGAACAATCAATTAATCATTTCTTGCTCAATCCATTAATCCTCATGAGAATGATAACCCACTTACCGTGGTATTACTTGAATTGATGTGGTGCACTTGCCAAGTTTTGGAAAATCTCTATCAATGATTAGTGTGGGGATGGTGGTTTCGTTTTGACCACAGTTAAGCTGGTAGTTTTGTCCCACTCACAACTTAATGAGGATGAATGTTCTAATGGCGAATTATGATTATGTTTATGATTTAGATATGACCATTAATTGGCAAGGACGTGGGTTTTGTCCCGCTTGTGTGATTATGATTGAGATATGACTACTGATTAGCAAGGATAATGGTTTCGTCCTGCTTGCATCACTGATGAGACACCTGCACCTGGTAGGGATGTTGGTTTATTCCTATTTGCTCAGTGCTGTGGTGGAGATGTAGAAATGGTCGTTTTTCTGGCCCACATTCTTTTTTATCGTAAAGGTGGTAGGGCACGCAATTTTTCGATTAGCTAGCTGATATGAGAATTATCGTCAGTTTAAAATTAATCAAAATAAGAATCACTTCGTTAGTAGCATAGTTCAAACCAACAATAAACTCTCACAATCAAAGTTTAAATCAAGAATTATCACAATTCAAATCAAATAACCAAGAGTATTTAAACTCTCGGGTCGTTCTCCCTAGAAATTGTAATTAATTGTCATATTATTGGCTATGAGGAAATTGGGGGTTGTGATTGCAAGGAGCAAGAAACTAAAGTGCAAGAAAGTAAATAAGCATGTAAGGAAATTAAACCTCAAAGCAAACAATATCAAAAGCTAACTAACAATCTTAATCACAATATCGAATGGACATCTATGACTCAAGGTCACCCAATTATCCAATTCCAAACCAAGAGTGTGAAAAGCTAGGCAAAAGCTAAATGAGACATTTTATCAAATACCTAGCATGCATAAAAGGAGAAATATCATAAATTACAATAAAAATAAATTCTATAACTATCAATTGCAATAAAATGATAATAACAACTCAAATAAGCATCAAAGAAACATAAACATCAAAATTACGTTAAAGGAAATTAAAAGTGACAAGAGTGTTCATAAAATGAAAATGACATAAAAGAGAAATTAAGAAGAAGAACTAAGAGAACTAAGATAACAAAGCATGGAAACATAAATGAAACTACATCAAAATAAGAATTAAAGAGAGAAATTAAAGAGAGAATAAAGATAAAAACCCTAATTCTAGAGAGAAGGGGGACCTTCTCTCTCTAGAAAACTAACTAAAATATGTAAAAATCTAAACCTAAGTGCTCCCCCTTCATTCCTCTTCAATTTGGCTTGAAATAGCCTCAGAAATGAGTTTGATTGGGTTTTGAGGGCCTAGAAATCGTCCCTAGTGGTTTGTAGTTAATGAGCTCACGTGCCAGGACCTCTGCGGACGCACAGATGTGTGCGTCCGCACACTTGCTATTTTCTGACTTGTGCGTCTTTCACTCATGTCCACTATAACAAATTATATATCATTTCGAAGCCCCAGACATTAGCTTTCCAATGCCACTTAAACCGCCTAATTTGGACCTCTGTAGCTCAAGTTATGATCACTTTAGTACCGAGAGGTCAGGGTTGACAGCTGTACAAATCCTTCATTTCTTGAATTCTCCCATTTTGCATGCTTTCCTTCTTCTTCTTCTTCAATCCATACTTGCCTTGAAAGCCTGAAATTACTCAACAAATACATCAAGGCATCAAATGGAATTAAAGTGAATAAAATTTAGCAATTATAAAGCTTAAAAAACATGTTTTCACTTTCAAGCACAATTTAGGGAGAAATTATGAAACTATGCTATTTCAATGAATAAATGCAAGAAAAGTCAATGAAATCCACCTAATTAAAGCAAATAAATACCATGAAATGTGGATTCATCACATCCCCACACTTAAACAATAGCATGTCTTCATGCTATATCAAAAAAAGATAAGAAGAGGAATCAACAATTATTTAATGTAACTATCTATATGCAATCTATCTATATATATGTAACTATACTATCTAACTATCTATACGTATTTTATTAGTCCAAGTAAATCAGTTTCTGTTCATACCCTGGGTCGAGCTGTCCGAGACGGGATGTTCAGTAGCAAAGCGACCCACCTCTTTAAGTCAAGCGGACCGACTTCTTCGTAAAGAACTCGGCCAAATCGACAGGAAAGCCCAAAGGAGGGCCCAACTCAAGGAATACGACCCCGATCCAAAGGAAGCCCAAGCCTATAGAGATAAGGGCGGTTCCATGGAAGATAAGCTGACCTCGACAAATGATAAGATAAGATAAGATAACTAACTTATCTTATCCAAAGAAGGTCACATCTCACCATTATAAATACACTGGAGCACCCAGGTATAACTCATACTCTGATTCTATTCAATACCTGCTTAATACCCTTGCTAACTTAAGCATCGGAGTCCCTTGCAGGTACTCACCACCCTCCGGGGATGAAGGATCAGCACTACCACCAAGTCCAACAAGTCGGACACAACCGCTCCAACCAGCACAGAAGATCTCGTCCGTGATCGACCTCCAGTTTCAGGTAACCCTCGGAACATTGGCGCTGTTGCTGGGGAACCTGCAAGTCATCCCATCACCATAGCGGATGACCATGACAACGACCACGACTCAGATCTAGAGGATAGAACGCCGCACAAAAACGCGGACACTACACCAAAGGATACTCCTCAACTTAACAACGAAAAGGATTCTCCAAACGCAGGAGCCATAGAGGCGCTTCAAGATCGATTAAAGCAACTCGAGAAAGAAGCCCAACATCAACGCGAAAAAGAAGAGGATCTACATCGGGAGATAAGGCGACGCCGGGAATTAGAAGATAAGCTTCTAAAACTCAAAGCCGATCTTAAAACCAAAGCTACTCGATCCACTCCAGAGGATAGCTCTCGCAAGGATCAAGATCCATTTACTAGGGAAATCATGAAGACCAAAATCCCAAAGGACTTCAAACTTCCGGATATGACTCTTTACGATGGCACTTCAGACCCCAACCATCACCTCAGCAATTTCAGAAGTAGAATGTACCTTACTGACGTCTCGGATGCAGTTCGCTGTAAAGGCTTTCCAACAACTGTTACCAAGACAGCCATTAGATGGTTTGACAGCCTACCTCCAAAGTCCATCTCGAGCTTCAACGACCTGGCCAAAAAATTCCCGGCCAGACTTTCTATACAAAAAGATAAGGCTAAACACGCCCCCAGCCTACTAGGGATCAAGCAAGGAGAACAGAAAAGTCTTCGTAACTACATGGAAAGATTCAACAAAACATGCATGGACATACAAAGTCTACCAACAGAAGCTGCCATTATGGGCCTCATAAATGGCCTACGAGAAGGACCTTATAGCCAATCTATATCTAAGAAATATCCTGCATCCCTGGACGAAGTACAAGAACGGGCGCAGAAGTACATCAACGTGGAGGAGAATTCACGACTTGGGGAAGCCTCGAGGTTCGGTTCCGCCTACCGAGACAAAGATAAAGAATCCAAGAAAAAAGAAGATCGCTCCGGGGAGAAAATCAAAAAATATCATAACTATACCCCTCTTAGGGTATCCTTGGTAGATGTTTACAAAGAAGTCTGCCATACGGAAAAAATACCCCCAGCTCGGCCACTCAAAGGCAAAAGAGGAAGAGAAAATCGGAACGAATACTGTGAGTATCATCGAGTCCGAAGATATTCCACCAACGAATGCTTCGACTTGAAAAATGTCATAGAAAAATTAGTAAGAGAAGGAAAACTAGATCGGTTTTTGGCCAACCGGGATGAAGAGCCAAGAAAAAGAAGAAGGGATGAAGATGTCGGACGGTTTGAGCGATCACCTCGCACACTGAAAAGACACGTCCACATGATACACGGTGGATTTGCAGGAGGAGGAATCTCCAAATCATCCCGCAAGTGACACCTCAAAGAAGTATACCATGTCGAAGGAAAGAAGGAGGCGCCAGACATCCCAGCAATTACGTTTACCAAAGAAGACACATCCGGAATCATCTCAGGACACGACGATCCCATGGTCATCACTATCATACTGGAAAACGCCAACCTCCACCGTACATTAATTGACCGAGGAAGCTCCACCGACATCTTATTCAAAACTGCCTTCGACAAGCTCGGCTTAGAAGGAAAAGAGCTAAGAGCATACCCGAACAGCCTGTTCGGACTTGGGGATACCCCCGTACAACCACTGGGATACGTATCGCTACACACAACCTTCGGAAAGGGGAACCAATCCAGAACACTCAAGATAGACTACATCGTGGTCAACGTAAGCTCAGCCTACAATGCCTTAATAGGTCGGACAACGTTAAACCAACTCGGCATAATAGTTTCAACTCCACATCTATGTATGAAATTCCCAACTACAGAAGGGATAGCTACAATAAAAGCATATCAAAGGATGGCGCGTCGCTGTTATAACGAAAGTCTAAACCTCAGAGGTGAAGGAGAAGAGTTCCACACAATCGAACTTGGTGGAGTTCAGAGGCGAGAAGAAATCCGTCCACAGCCCGAAGGTGAAGTAGAGAAAGTTCAGATCGGAGACACCTCGGATAAGACAACTAATATTGGCACAATCCTGAAAGGAGACGCAAATGAATCACTCATACAGTTCCTACGAGATAATGTTGATCTCTTTGCATGGAAAGCCGCCGACATGCCAGGCATAGATCCCGAACTGATGAGCCACAAGTTGGCAGTCTATCCGGGATCCCGGCCGGTACAACAAAGACGAAGAAAACTCAGACCAGAACGGTCTCAGGCTGTGGCAGAACAGGTGCAAGCACTGTTAGAGGCAGGATTCATAAGAGAAGTTAAGTACACACTATGGCTAGCAAACATCGTATTGGTGAAAAAGTCAAATGGGAAGTGGCGAATGTGCACCGACTACACTGACCTCAACAAAGCCTGCCCAAAAGATCCTTATCCACTCCCAAGCATCGGCGCTCTAGTAGACGCCTCATCAGGATATAAGTATCTCTCGTTTATGGACGCATACTCGGGGTACAACCAGATCCCAATGTATCCACCGGATCAAGAAAAAACCTCGTTTCTAACACCCAAAGCAAACTATTGCTACATCGTAATGCCTTTCGGCCTTAAGGACGCGGGAGCTACTTATCAAAGGCTAATGAATAAGGTCTTCTCAGACCACATCGGAAAAATCATGGAGGTCTACGTGGATGACATGTTGATAAAGACACAAAGTGAAGAGACATTACTGACCGACTTGGTTCAAGTGTTCGACACCATACGGAAGCATGGCATGCGACTTAACCCGGCTAAATGCACCTTCGTAGTGGAAGCAGGTAATTTCTTAGGCTTTATGCTCACACAAAGAGGAATCGAGGCAAATCCAGATAAATGCCAGGCCATACTCAACATGAAGAGCCCAACCTGCGTCAAAGAGGTACAACAACTCAATGGGAGATTGGCGGCCTTGTCCAGATTCCTAGCAGGGTCAGTGATAAGATCCCTCCCTTTCTACACTACTTTAAGGAAGGGAAAAAACTTCGAGTGGACAACGGAATGCGAGCAAGCCTTCTGAGACTTCAAAGAATTCTTGGGACGGCCAACTATCCTATCTCGACCACGAGAAGGAGAACCACTCATATTATACCTCGTAGTAGGAAGTCGGGCAATAGCCTCAGCACTAATTAAAGAAGACAAGGGTGGGCAACAACCCGTCTACTTCATTAGTAAAGCACTGCAGGGGTCAGAGCTGAACTACCAGAAAATAGAGAAGTTTGCCTACGCTCTCATACTAACATCCCGACGACTTCGCCCATACTTCCAAGCTCATACCATTAAGGTTCAGACCAACCAGCCCATAAAGGGGATATTGCAGAAAACAAATCTAGCAGGAAGAATCCTACAATGGGCAATCGAATTGTCCGAGTTCAACCTCCAATACGAGGCGCGGACAGCCATTAAGTCACAATACCTAGCCGACTTTATTGCAGAATTCACAGACACCCCGGAGATCCCCATAGAGTGGAATATATACGTGGACGGTTCCTTGAATAAAACCGGAAGCGGTGCAGGTGTGATAATCGAAAGTAACCAAGGAACCCAACTTGAGATTTCCCTCAAATTTGGATTCCCGGCCTCAAACAACCAGGTAGAATACGAAGCGTTATTAGCTGGTTTGAAGCTGGCTAGGGAGGTTGGATCTCAAAAAGTCAACATCTACAACGATTCACAAGTTGTTACCTCACAAATAACAGGGAGCTACCAAGCTAAAGACCCTACCATGAAAAAATATTTGGATAAAACCAAGGAACAACTCAGACAACTCAGGGAATATAGGATCTACCACATACCCCGCGAGCAAAACGCCCGAGCTGACGCACTCTCAAAACTAGCCAGCACCAAACCAGGGGGCAACAATAGAAGCCTCATCCAGGAAATACTACAAAACCCGTCAATATTGGAAGAAGAAAAAGTCCTAGCCATAACAGGTCGGGATCAAGGATGGATGACTCCCATAATTAACTACCTCAAAATAGAAGCACTCCCCACAGATGAAAAGGAGGCAAAGAGGTTAACAAGGGAGGCATAGTACTACACTATCATAAACAACACCCTATACAAAAGAGGGATCTCAATACCATTGTTAAAATGCGTACCGACCTCCAATACAAAGGGAATCTTGGAGGAAGTACACAGCGGTATTTGTGGCAATCATCTCGGAGCGCAAGCTCTCACCAAAAAGGTACTCCGGGCGGGATTCTATTGGCCAACTCTACGAAAGAAAGCTACAGAATTTGTAAAGACATGTCCACCATGTCAGAAGCATGCCAACTTTCACATCGCCCCGCCGGAAAAGCTCATCAGCGTGACCTCACCCTGGCCATTTGCAAAGTGGGGACTTGATCTTCTCGGACCCTTTCCCCAGGGATCGGGACAAGTCAAATTCCTCATAGTAGGGGTAGACTATTTCATAAAATAGATTGAGGCAGAACCCCTAGCCAATGGCACTGCTCAAAGAAGCCGGAAATTCCTATATAGGAACATCATTACAAGGTTCAGGGTCCCATACTCCATTACCACAGATAATTGCACCCAATTCACAGATGCAGGCTTCAGAAAACTAGTGGCCGACTTGAATATAAAACACCAGTTCACCTCCGTCGAACATCCCCAAGCCAATGGACAAGCCGAAGCGGCCAACAAAGTCATATTGGCCGGGCTGAAACAGAGACTGCAAGAAGCAAATGGAGCTTGGGCCGAGGAACTTCCACAAGTCCTATGGGCGTATCGAACAACCCCCCATTCTACTACGATTGAATCACCATTTCGATTAGCATATGGAGTGGAGGCAATGATTCCAATAGAAGTTGAGGAAGGGTCTCCTCGAGTAGTCCACTACAATGAACAAACCAACTCTCAACTTCAAAGAGAAGAGCTCGACCTACTTCCGGAAATCCAAGAAAGAGCTCGGATCAGACAAGAAGCACTAAAGCGGCGAATGGCTTCCAGGTATAATCAAAAGGTAGTGCCAAGAGGTTTCGCTGAGAACGATCTCATCTTAATCCGAAATGATATTGGAACAACTCGACCAGGAGAAGGAAAGCTGGCAGGCAACTGGAAAGGACCCTACCGAGTCAAAGAAGTACTTGGGAAGGGCTACTACAGACTGTCCGAACTCGAGGGACGAGAACTTCCCAGATCATGGCATGCCTGTAACCTAAGAAGGTACTATAGCTAGGAAAGGTAAAAGATCTCATCACAAAATGCACTCTTTTTCCTGAAAAGGTTTTTTAATAAGGCATCAAGACTGAGATTTAATCCAACTTAAGGGTACGAAAAACTCCTGCATGTATATATTTGCACTTTCTTTGAATAAAATACATTTCAGATATTCTACAAATTCCCAAGATGTATTAATCTGAAGCATTCATCGTCCGATTATAAAGCAACAGATCAACAGAAAGTGAAGAACAGATCCACTGTACGATCTCGATAGGAATGATCATCCGACAAAGGTGAAAATGCGATTCACCTAAAGGATGATCAAACCAGGACAGAAACCACCATCTACAAATCGGCAAAGATGAACACAGAATAATGCAAGAAGTTATCAATAGTGATCCCAAAAAGAACCTGATGAGGTCTTATGGATTGCTATATAATAACTTAAAAAGACTGGCCGACACAAAAAAATCGGACCAAGTCAACCCAAGTAATTAGCAAATCCCTGGAAAGAGGTCTGGCCAACCCTATTAAAGAGGAATTACTATAACTTAGAAGAGATCGACCTAACGAAGTCGGTCTCCTACAAGACAAGTTATAAAAGTAATCCCTGAAAGAGACCTAACAAAGGTCCAAGAAAGAGGATTACAAAAATAACTTAGAAGAGATCGACCTAACGAAGTCGGTCTCCTACAAGACAAGTTATAAAAGTAATCCCTGAAAGAGACCTAACAAAGGTCCAAGAAAGAGGATCACAAAAATAACTTAGAAGAGATCGACCTAACGAAGTTGGTCTCCTACAAGACAATTTATAAAAGTAATCCCTGAAAGAGACCTAACAAAGGTCCAAGAAAGAGGATCACAAAAATAACTTAGAAGAGATCGACCTAACGAAGTCGGTCTCCTACAAGACAAGTTATAAAAGTAATCCCTGAAAGAGACCTAACAAAGGTCCAAGAAAGAGGATTACAAAAATAACTTAGAAGAGATTGACCTAACGAAGTCGGTCTCCTACAATACAAGTTATAAAAGTAATCCCTGAAAGAGACCTGACAAAAGTCCAAGAAAGAGGATTACAAAAATAACTTAGAAGGGAACCAACACAAAGAAATCGGTTATGGGGCGCTAAACATACAAGCAAAAGCGAGAAAACCGAGAAACAAGTCGGACCCATACAGTCACGGCCTCAAAGGATCCAAGTTACAAACAATAAGTACAAAAGCAATCGAAAGAGGTCAAGCAGCAAGATTCCAACACTCTCAGAAACTAGAAGAGATACCATGTTAAAGCGCAATAAAAGCATAGTATAATAAAACTTCAAGAGGCCATCAAAATCTACCTTAGAAAGCTACTTTTGTTTTTCAAAGTAAAAGTTGCCAGGCAGGCAACTAAAAAGCGTCAGTAGTTAAACAAAACAATAAAACAGTTCAAAAGCCCACAAACCGGGCTATTTACACAAATACTTAAAAAGAAGATCAGCAAAGATCGGGAGCCTTCCCGGCAGCATCAGTACGGGGAGAAGGAGGGCGAGTCTGAATAGGCACAGCATCTACAGTTCCATCATCCTAGTTCAGAATCTGACAATCCGGATCAGACATAACTAGAGGAACTAAGGAGGTCGACACCTTGATAGAAGGCACTGGGGGAGGTTCAACACCATCATCATCCTGGTCATCAGGGACAATCTTATCATCCCTCACAACATTGTCCAGGCTGAAGAGAGTAAGATCGACCTCAGGAGCAATAACCCGAACCTGCTCCTTCAGGTTCTCATAGGCAGCAGTTACACTGCCAACAAGATGACCTTGGAGCTCGGAGTAATCAGCTCGGACGTTCTCCAACTCCTCCTTCAGACGCATTCCCTCCCGATAAGATGTGACATAGCTATCCTTATGCCTTAATGTTGTGTCTTTAGCCAGCCTCACAGAGGCAGCCAAAGAGAGGGAACTCGCCTTCTCATTCTCCGGATCTTTTTCCAACTTGGCCACCTTCACTTAAAGCTCCTCCTTCAAGCCTTTTATTCGATCAAACTCCTGTTTGGCCTCCTCCATAAAAGCTTTGGTGGCATGGAGTGGAAGACTTTGAGCAATTCGATACAGGGTCGCTCCCATGTGTGCCATCTTGATACTACTTCGAGTTATATAATCAAAATGATGAAGAAGTGACACGTCATCCATAGGGAGGACACCATAAGGACCGATTTGTTGATCTACAAACTTGACTGCATCAAAGTCAGGAGCATCAAGGTTGAAAGGCTCAATTCTTTTTTGCTTCTTACTAGGAGGAGCACTAGAAGCAGCGGCAAAAGTCTGTGGAGGATTGACCAGACAAACCCGAGGAATAGGAATTGCTTTCCTCGGCCTGGGAGAACTCGGCATAGGAGGTTTCACTGGAACCTGAGAAGATCCCTCTCTGGCCACCTTGGCCGAGATGTTTTGAGCAGTAGTTGCCTTCTTTGCCTTTTTGAAGGCCTTCATGGAGTCATTATCTTTTGACATCTCTGTAAATACAGAATCAGCCATAGTAAAGGGCTACAATCACAAGAAGAGGAAGCCAAACTAAGAAAATAAGTACAGAAACAAGTCAGACAAGTACCCAAAATAGTTCGAACCAAGGACGGGTCATTTAAAAACCTTTTTGTATCAAGATGGGTGGTTCCCCCCATAAATCCTCAAGAAAAACAACAAAAGCATGCTCAACCTCGTCAAGCATCTCCCATGTATACCGAGACACTCTCACATCCTTCTGCCACTCTAGAGGGAAAGAAGGCTAATCATTTTCATCAAGAAAAAAGGGGCGGGCCCCCTCGACAGCATGAACTCTAAAGAAGTAATTCTTAAAATCCTTAAAGGACTCGTCATACATGGTGAAAACTTTATGGCCCTGGGCCGACATGAAAGAAACCCAAGAAGCTTTCTTTTTGGAAGAACCACCAGGCTTGGTAGAAACAAACAGATAAAGGAAAAGAGTCTGAGAAGGTGTTATGCCTAACTCTTGGCAAAGTAGCTGAAAGATCTTGACAAAACCCTAGGAATTCGGGTGAAGCTGGGATGGGGCAATGTTACACGACCACAATAGGTCGGTCTCGAAAGCAGTAAAAGGAAAAGTAGTGTACAACTGACTGAAGAAATATTCATAGGCATAGAAGAAGGGACGCTCTCCCTTGATGGAGGTAGGAAAGCAAACCCTTTCATCAGAATCAGGAGTGACAAGCTCATAATCCCTCTCCTGGGCATTATTACCACAAATCCTAGGACGCTTCCTCAGCTCTACGCAAAATTTAGCATCCACAACAGAGACACACATCAAGACAAGGGAGTCCAGCCAATCGGACATCCCCTCGGGAACTCTGGAAGACATCTCTACAATGTTATTGCGAGAAGACATGAGGCCAACTAATCCTACAATAAGAAAAGAAGATGGGATTACTGGTGCACGAAATTGTGATCATCAACAATGGCGCCAAAAACTTGGTAGCGCTCTCAAACGTGAATCACACTTTGTCACAACTCCGCACAACTAACCAGCAAGTGTACTAGGTCGTCCAAGTAATACCTTATGTGAGTAAGGGTCGATCCCACAGAGATTGTTGGTATGAAGCAAGCTATGGTCATCTTGTAAATCTCAGTCAGGCAGATAATAATTGATTATTAGGTTTTCGAAAATATAAAGAGATAATTAATTTATTAATAAAGGATAGAAATACTTATGTAATTTCATTGGTAGGAATTTCAGATAAGTGTATGGAGATGTTGTATTCCTTTTGAATCTCTGCTTTCCTACTGCATCCATCCAATCCTTCTTACTCCTTTCCATGGCAAGCTGTATGTAGGGCATCACCGTTGTCAATGGCTACATCCCATCTTCTCAGTGAAAAAGGTCCAAATGCTCTGTCACGGCACGACTAATCATCTGTCGGTTCTCGATCATGTTGGAATAGAATCCCTTGATTCTTTTGCGTTTGTCATCACGCCCAGCAATTGCGAGTTTGAAGCTCGTCATAGTCATTCAATCCCAGAATCCTACTCGAAATACCACAGACAAGGTTTAGAATTTCCAGATTCTCATGAATGCCGCCATCAATTCTAGCTTATACCACGAAGATTCTGATTAAGGAATTCAAGAGATATGCGCCCGGCCTAAGGTAGAACGGAAGTGGTTGTCAGTCACGCGCGTTCATAGGTGAGAATGATGATGAGTGTCACGGATCATCACATTCATCAAGGTGAAGTGCAACGAATATCTTAGAATAGGAATAAAGAGAATTGAATGGAAAATAGTAGTAATTGCATTAAAACTCGAGGTACAGCAGAGCTCCACACCCTTAATCTATGGTGTGTAGAAACTCCACCGTTGAAAATACATAAGTGATGAAGGTTCAGGCATGGCTGAGAGGCCAGCCCCCAAGGTCTAAGAACTAAACGTTCAAAGATGTCTAATACACTAGTAAAAAGTTCTATTTATAATAAACTAGCTGCTAGGGTTTATAGAAGTAAGTAATTGATGCATAAATCCACTTCCGGGGCCCACTTGGTGTATGTTTGGGCTGAGCTTGAATGTTTACACGAGCTGAGGCTTATCTTGGAGTTGAACACCAAGTTGTAACGTGTTTTGGGCGTTCAACTCTGGTTCGTGATGTGTTTCTGGCGTTTGACTCTAGAATGCAACATGAAACTGACGTTGAGCGCCAGTTTACGTCATCAATTCCCGAATAAAGTATGGACTATTATATATTTCTGGAAAGCTCTGCATGGCTACTTTCCAACGACGTTGAGAGCGCGCCATTTGGAGTTCTATAGATCCAGAAAATCCATTTCGAGTGCAAGGAGGTCAGATTCCAACAGCATCAGTAGTCCTTTGTCAGCCTTTTATCAGAGTTTTGCTCAGGCCCCTCAATTTCAGCCAGAAAATACCTGAAATCACAGAAAAACACACAAACTCATAGTAAAGTCCAGAAATGTGAATTTAGCATAAAAACTAATGAAGACATCCCTAAAAGTAGCTTGAACCTATTAAAAACTACCTAAAAATAATGCCAAAAAGCGTATAAATTATCCGCTCATCACAACACCAAACTTAAATTGTTGCTTGTCCTCAAGCAACTGAAAATCAAATAAGATAAAAAGAAGAGAATATGCTATAAATTCCAAAATATCAATGAATATTAATTCTAATTAGATGAGCGGGACTTGTAGCTTTTTGCTTCTGAACAGTTTGGCATCTCACTTTATCCTTTGAAGTTTAGAATGATTGGCTTCTATAGGAACTTAGAATTTCAGATAGTGTTATTGATTCTCCTAGTTAAGTATGTTGATTCTTGAACACAGCTAATTTTATGAGTCTTGGCCGTGGCCCTAAGCACTTTGTTGTCCAGTATTACCACCGGATACATAAATGCCACAGACACATAACTTGGTAAACCTTTTCAGATTGTGACTCAGCTTTGCTAAAGTCCCCAGTTAGAGGTGTCCAGAGCTCTTAAGCACACTCTTTTTGCTTTGGATCACGACTTTAACCACTCAGTCTCAAGCTTTTCACTTGGACCTGCATGCTACAAGCACATGGTTAGGGACAGCTTGAATTAGCCGCTTAGGCCTGGATTTTATTTCCTTGAGCCCTCCTATCCATTGATTCTCAAAGCCTTGGATCCTTTTTACCCTTGTCTTTTGGTTTTAAGGGCTATTGGCTTTTTCTGCTTGCTTTTCTTTTCCTTTCTATTTTTTTCGCCACTCTTTTTTTTTTCAAGCTTTTGCTTTTTCACTGCTTTTTCTTGCTTCAAGAATCAATCTCATGATTTTTCAGATCATCAGTAACATGTCTCTTTGTTCATCATTCTTTCAAGAGCCAACAATTTTAACATTCATAAACAACAAGATAAAAAATATGCACTGTTCAATCATTCATTCAGAAAACAAAATGTATTGTCACCACATCAATATAATTAAACTAAATTCAAGGACAATTTTCTAAATTTATGTACTTCTTGTTCTTTTGAATTAAAAATATTTTTCATTTAAGAGAGGTGAAGGATTCATGCAATTATTCATAGCCTTAAGACATAGTTACTTAATACTAATGATCATGTAATAAAGACACAAACATAGATAAACATATAACATAAAAAAAACGAAAAGTAGAAAAAAATTTAAGAACAAGGAATGAGTCCACCTTAGTGAGGGTGGCGCCTTCTTGAAGGACCATTGATGTCCTTGAGCTCTTCTATGTCTCTTCCTTGTCTTTGTTGCTCCTCCCTAGTGATTTTGGTGCTCCTAATAATTATGTGGAGGAAAATGTATCCCCTAAGATATCTCAGGGATTTCCTGATGAGGGAATTCCTCATGTTCTCTTGATGTGCAGTCAAATGCTCTTCTACTGAGCTATGGACCCTTGAGATGAATCTCTCCATCTCCCATGACTTGAAGGTAGAAGCTTTTTGTCTTCCCTTTTCTCTTTTTTTTCTTTTTTTTTTTGAGGTTTCTCTGAATTGTTGATTTTTAGTTTCTCTTGACTTCCTCTTCAGAGTCCTTTCAGGTTCAGGATCTGCTTCAATAAGAATGTTCTTGTCCTTGCTCCTGCTCATATGAAAAAGAAGGGAACAGAAAATAATAATAGGGATCCTCTTTGTCCAGATATAGAGGTTCCTTTATGTAAGTAGAAAAGAAGAAGAATAGGAAGGAGAAGAGGAAAATTCGAACTCAGAGAGAGGGGGGTTCGAATTTTAGGATGAAGAGAAGTGTTAGTAAATAAATAAAATAAATATAAGGAGGTGAGAGGGATAGAAATTCAAAAATTAAATTTTGAAAAAGGGATAGTAATTTTCAAAAATTAAAATGAAATAAAATTAAAATTAAAATTTGAAATAATTAGTTAATTAGAAGAATTTTGAAAAAGAGGAAGGTAATTTTCGAAAATTAGAGAGAGAAAATTAGTTAGGTTGTTTTGAAAAAGATAAAAGATAAAACAAACAAATAAATCAATTAATTAGTTGAAAAAGATTTGAAAATTAATTTTGAAAAGATAAGAAGTTAGAAAAGATTTTTGAAATTAAAGTTTGAAAAAGATATAATATGAAAAGATATGATTAAAAAGATATGATTTTAAAAAGATATGATTTTGAAAAGATAAGATTGAAAAGATATGATTTTAAAAGATATGGTTTTAAAAAGATATAATTGAAATTAGTTTTGAAAAATGTTTGAATTTTAAAATCATAATTAATGACTTGACTCACAAGAAATCACAAGATATGATTCTAGAACTTAAAGTTTGAATCTTTCTTAACAAGAAAGTAACAAACTTGAAATTTTTGAATCAGAACATTAATTGTTGATGATATTTTCGAAAATATGATGTAAAGATAAGAAAAAGATTTTGAAAATATTTTGAAAAAGATTTTTGAAATTTTCGAATATGATAAAAAAAATGGAAAAGATATGATTTTTGAAAAAGATTTTAAAAAGATAAGATTTAAAAAGATAAGATATTTTTTTTATTTTTGAATTTTTTTATGATGAGAGAGAAAAATACTAAAAATACTCAATGCATGAAAATTTTGGATCAAAACACATGATGCATGCAAGAACACTATGAATGTCAAGATGAACACCAAGAACACTTTGAAGATCATGATGAACATCAAGAACATATTTTTGAAAAATTCTCAATGTAAAGAAAACATGCAAGACACCAAACTTAGAAATCTTTCATGTTTAGACACTATGAATGCAAAAATGCACATGAAAAACACCATACAACACAACTTGAAGATCATGATGAATGCAATGCATGAATGCAATTTTCGAAAAATGCATGATGAATATGCAATTGACACCAAACTTAAAACTTGACACAAGACTCAAACAAGAAACTCAAAATATTTTTGGTTTTTGTAATTTTAGGATTTTTTTGTATTTTCTTTTATTTTTTTCGAAAAATTAATTTGAAGAAAAGAATAAGGAAATTCAAAATTTTTAATAAGAATTCCAAGAATCTTAGCAATGTTAGTCTAAAGCTCCGGTCCAGGAATTAGACATGGCTTCATAGCCAGCCAAAACACTAGACATGGCCAATGGCCAGCCAAGGTTTAATTGAAACATCCTATACAGTAGCCAATTTGCTGAGAAAGACAAAGAAGCTCTTCTCTAAGGATGAGTGAAACCTCGGTCCAAAAGAATTTAGACATGGCTTTTACAGCCAGCCAGGCTTCAACATGCTTTATGAAACTCTAGAATTCATTATTAAAAATTTAGAATAATTTTCGAAAATAAATGAGAAATTTTTGAAAAATATTTTTGAAAAACTTTTTGAAAAGAAAATAAAAAAGAAAATTACATAATCTGAGCAACAAGATGAACCGTTAGTTGTCCATACTCGAACAATCCCCGGCAACGGCGCCAAAAATTCGTGCACGAAATTGTGATCATCAACAATGGCGCCAAAAACTTGGTAGCGCTCTCAAACGTGAATCACACTTTATCACAACTCTGCACAACTAACCAGCAAGTGTACTGGGTCGTCCAAGTAATACCTTACGTGAGTAAGGGTCGATCCCACAGAGATTGTTGGTATGAAGCAAGCTATGGTCATCTTGTAAATCTCAATCAGGCGGATAATAATTGATTATTGGGTTTTCAAAAATATAAAGAGATAATTAATTTATTAATAAAGGATAGAAATACTTATGTAATTACATTGGTAGGAATTTCAGATAAGTGTATGGAGATGCTGTATTCCTTTTGAATCTCTGCTTTCCTACTGCATCCATCCAATCCTTCTTACTCCTTTCCATGGCAAGCTGTATGTAGGGCATCACTGTTGTCAATGGCTACATCCCATCTTCTCAGTGAAAAAGGTCCAAATGCTCTGTCACGGCACGGCTAATCATCTGTCGGTTCTCGATCATGTTGGAATAGAATCCCTTGATTCTTTTGCGTTTGTCATCACGCCCAGCAATCGCGAGTTTGAAGCTTGTCATAGTCATTCAATCCCAGAATCCTACTCGAAATACCACAGACAAGGCTTAGACTTTCCAGATTCTCATGAATGCCGCCATCAATTCTAGCTTATACCACGAAGATTCTGATTAAGGAATCCAAGAGATATGCGCCCGGCCTAAGGTAGAACGGAAGTGGTTGTCAGTCACGCGCGTTCATAGGTGAGAATGATGATGAGTGTCACGAATCATCACATTCATCAAGGTGAAGTGCAACGAATATCTTAGAATAGGAATAAAGAGAATTGAATGGAAAATAGTAGTAATTGCATTAAAACTCGAGGTACAGCAGAGCTCCACACCCTTAATCTATGGTGTGTAGAAACTCCACCGTTGAAAATACATAAGTGATGAAGGTTCAGGCATGGCCGAGAGGCCAGCCCCCAATGTCTAAGAACTAAACGTTCAAAGATGTTTAATACACTAGTAAAAAGTCCTATTTATAATAAACTAGCTGCTAGGGTTTATCGAAGTAAGTAATTGATGCATAAATCCACTTCCGGGGCCCACTTGGTGTATGTTTGGGCTGAGCTTGAATGTTTACACGAGCTGAGGCTTATCTTGGAGTTGAACGCCAAGTTGTAACGTGTTTTGGGCGTTCAACTCTGGTTCGTGACGTGTTTCTGGCGTTTGACTCCAGAATGCAGCATGGAACTGGCGTTGAACGCCAGTTTACATCATCAATTCCCAAATAAAGTATGGACTATTATATATTTCTGAAAAGCTCTGGATGTCTACTTTCCAACGACGTTAAGAGCGCGCCATTTGGAGTTCTGTAGCTCCAGAAAATCCATTTCGAGTGCAAGGAGGTCAGATTCCAACAGCATCAGTAGTCCTTTGTCAGCCTTTTATCAGAGTTTTGCTCAGGTCCCTCAATTTCAGCCAGAAAATACCTGAAATCACAGAAAAACACACAAAGTCATAGTAAAGTCCAGAAATGTGAATTTAGCATAAAAACGAATGAAAACATCCCTAAAAGTAGCTTGAACCTATTAAAAACTACCTAAAAACAATGCCAAAAAGCGTATAAATTATCCGCTCATCAATTACTAAAAACATCTCAGACGAAGGAGAAAACAACTCGATTAATACGACACAGGCGAACAAATAGAAAAGGAAAGCCTCAAGACTCAAACCAAAGTCCTGGGGCATCCTTTGGAGGCAGTAACAAAGCAAGGTTTTCAGGAAAAATCTACAGCTCGCATCCCAGTATCTCTCAAACGAGAAAAGAAGACTTCAAACAAACAAAAAATTTCGAAAAAGGAAAGTAGAAACACAAAAATCATCATAGCCACTATCTTTCTACAGTCTACCAGCAAAGAGCATTGTCAACAACACCAAGCAGAAAATCGTCAAAAACACTACCTTTTGCAGACTCAAGCAAAAACCCTAAAAAGTATCAAGAGGAAGTCAAGAAAATGCACTCCAAGCAAAAAGCAAACTATAGGTATCATTATCTCCCACAAAGGTACAACAACAAGGATCTTTTTGAAATTAAGGAGCAAGAGACATCCAAAAATAACAGCCAGAAGCAACAATAGAACATGCAAACCCCTGGAAAATCGCAAAGAAGAAACACCAGGAATGCGCGAAGAAGAAAAAACACATTACAGTGACAAGAAAACACAAGATCATAAGAAAGGTTCAAACTTTTTCGACATTCAAGCAAATATCAATAATTTACCAGAGAATTAAAGACAAAGCAAAACGAAAAGAAAATGGAACTAACCTGGAAAAAAGCAGGAAGCTTCAGAAAAGTTAGAGATGGAGAGATGGAATCACCGATCACTGAACAACGCCGCAACGCAAGAAAAGCAAAATGTGGGTGAAAGACAGAGAGCGAGAGAACGAAGGGAGAGGTTACGAAGAGGAGCGAAGAAGGGAAACCATTTTCTGATCGTAAATTCAAAATAAAAGGCCACAAGGAAAAATGGGGCAATTAATACCAATTAATGAAGGTATTAAACCCTCGCACGTTCCCAAAGCGCTGATATAAAAGCACGCGCTTTTAGAGAAAAATGCTCCACATTCAAAAAGCTTCTACGAAGGAATCGACAAAATGCTTGACTTTGGCTTCACTAGAGAAGGACCGAAGTTAAGGACTCGACCTCAGAAAAGAAGACCGAGTTCAAGTAGGGGCACTGTTCATACCCTGGGTCGAGCTGTCCGAGCCAGGATGTTCAGTAGCAAAGCGACCGACCTCTTTAGGTCAAGCGGACCGACTTCTTCGTAAAGAACTTGGCCGAATCGATAGGAAAGCCCAAAGGAGGGCCCAACTCAAGGAATACAACCCCGATCCAAAGGCAGCCCAAGCCTATAGAGATAAGGGCGGTTCCATGGAAGATAAGCTGACCTCAACAAAAGATAAGATAAGATAAGATAACTAACTTATCTTATCCAAAGAAGGTCACATCTCACCATTATAAATACACTGGAGCACCCATGTATAACTCATACTCTGAGTCTATTCAATACCTGCTTAATACCCTTGCTAACTTAAGCATCGGAGTCCCTTACAAGTACCCCCCACCCTCCGGGGACGAAGGATCAGCACTACCATAAGTCCAACAAGTCGGACACAACCGCTCCAACCAGCACAGAAGATCTCGTCCAAGATCGACCTCCAGTTTCAGGTAACCCTCGGAACAGTTTCCAAGAAAGCTTCTTTATACAACCAAGGGCTAAAGCAATTATAACCAAATCCTATTCAGAATTGAATTGAGTCATATAAAAGATTTTAACAAACTTGCAAGAGAACAATGATCAAAGGTGAAAATATGGAATTGAGTGATTGAACCCTCACCGGATATGTATGTGCACTCTAATCACTCAAGTGTTTAGGGCCAATCCACTCAATTCTCCTCTAATCATGCTTTCTAAAGTTTGTTCTTCATCTAACCAATCAACACAAATTTAATGTACATATGCAAAAATCATGAGGTCTTTTCAAGGTTGTAATGGGGCTAAGGGTAAAGGTAAAGATATATATGGCTAGGTGGGTTTACATTTGAATCTTTAGTTAACCTAAGTTCTCACCTAAGACATACACAACCTATACAATTCTAATATCAAGCTTAGCTACCCATGATCTCACTTTTACAAATACACACACTCATGCATCAAATTCAATCACATGCATTGATTATTATTGAATTTCTCAAGGGGTAATTTTGTCCCCTTTTTATTATTTCTTTTTCTTTTCTTTTCTTTTTTCTTTCTTTCTTTCTTTCTTTTTTTAAGGACATAATTTATATCAACTCATCAATGCATATGGTGTCTATAATATTACATGAGTATGCACCCCAAATTTTCAAGATTTTTCAACAATAATAAAGCACATTTTAATCAACCCAAGTTTTTCACATCTTCCCCACACTTAAACATCACACACACTCACTAACTTAAGCTGCTCAAAGATTCAAATAAAGGACATTTCATTGTTTTTCGCTTAAGGTTAATAATGTGACAAAATAAAGAACAAAAATAGGGTATTCATAGGCTCAAAGTGGCAAACAAAGGTGAATGAAATGGTAAGCTATTTGGGTTAAGTGAGCTATAAAGAAATAATGGCCTCAATCATATAATTGCATAATCATACATTAAATAATAGACATATAGGATTAAACAAACCAAAGATTGCAATCATAAAGAAGAACAACACACAAGAATGAAATAAGTGGTCAAATACTGTAACCACACAATGAGGCTCAAAACTCAAAAGTTGTATGTTCTTTAACTCAAAACCATATTCCACAATGTATAAATCATGCAAGTTTCAAAAAATTTCAGCTCAATTCAATTTGAATTTCAATGCCCTATATAAAGAGTAAGCTTCTTAGAAATTTCATTAATTGACTAACATTTATTCTATATATGTATAGTGTGATTGGATGGAAAAAGTCAAAAATCCTAAGTTTAATTTCCAATTTCAATCAAACTAAAATAGCTAGCGTATAGGAAATCAACCCAAGTGCAATCATCACATCATCCCAAATCACAATCAAGACAAAGAACTAAAAAGCATATGTAAAAGCCCATTTTAAGAGCAAAATGCCAGAATATGCATAACTATAATATAATACTAAGTTATGTACAAGCAAAATTAGAAGGTGCAATAAACTAAGAAAGTGCAATAAACTAAGTAAAAAGGTTTTCAAAAGATAAAATATATACAAAACAACTAAAAAGTATAAAAAAACTAAACTAAAAGTGTTCGAAAATAAAGCTTGTCACCCAAAATGCGCTTGCTGAAGATGCACAACCTCCCCACACTTAAAATGTAGAACCGTCCTCAGTGCTCACGATCATGCAGACTGGAAAGAGTTGTCACTGCATCACCTCTACTGTCCCATGCCTCCTCTGGCTCATCACGCTAGGCCTCCTCCTCCTCAGATGCTCATAAGCAGAAAACTGAATCACAAAACATCATATATATATGAAGTGAACAAATAATGTATATTTGAATGGAAGCATACATGAGATTCAAGTTGAAAGCAAACAGAAGCAACCTCCAATCAAATAAATGAATCTAAGAAAGCAAACTTGCTTGTTTATCAAAGAATAACAGAAGGAAGGAGCATTGTTACTATGCACAAAGAGAAAGAAAATAGTTAAAAGTTAAAAGGAATGTTAGTTGAAAAGGAAAAGAAAAGTCAAAAGTTAGTTGAAAAGAAGAAAATAGTTAAAAAGTTAGTGTTAGTTGAAAAGAAAAAGAAAGTTAAAAGTTATGTGAGTAAAAAGAAAATGGTAAGTCGAAAAGGAGAAGAGAGGTTAAAAGTTTGGAGAAGGAAAAGAAAAAGTTAGTTGAAAAAGGAAACAAAAGTTAAATGTTATGTAAAAAGAAGGGAAAAGTTAGTAAAAGAAATGGAAGAAAAATCAAAAGTTAGGTGCATAGTCACAAGTTCCTTAATTCCAAAAAGTTTCAAAAATTTCAAAACAAGCAAGTTTGTATTCACTTCTCAACAATTCAGGATGCCAAAACAAGTGATGCACATGTATGTGTAGCGCACATAATCAAATAATTATCAATCACAAGTAAAGTGGCATAAGTTTAAGCAATTTGGTGTTGGCAAAATCAAAACATTGAGAAACAAGTTAATCAAGAAACATTCAAACACCAAATTTAATGAGGCATAAAAGTCACAAGTTGAAACAAGAATAAAAAATCTCCTGATCTATGTGACTTAATGTAAATTAGGTATGAATAGAATGAATCAAATCAGCCACATAGATTAAAAACCTTCAAACTTGTGAGTTTATGCAAATGTGGCTCAAATTTTCCAAAGAATTTCAAGTTTATTGTAAATTTAAAAATTCACTTGAACTATTCAATGCATAGAAGTAAATTAGCATCACAAGTAAGCAAAGAAAGTTAAAAGCATGACCAAAACTTGTAAGGAAGCTCAAAAGGAAATTTCCAAACCCATTTAGCAAACAAGATTCTATTGCCACAAAAATCCGTCAAATAGAATCTTGTTGTACCAAAGAAGACAATGTCATTTAATGAAATAAGTTTAGGAAAAATCCTGAAACATTTCAACAGTAAATTGGCTATTTCCCAATTTCAAACAATCAATTCAGATTCCATATGAATTCATTAACAATTAAACTCAGAAAATCATATATGATTTCATGGGAAATAAGCAATTGAGCCAAAATACAGTAGCAAAACATGAATAAGCAATTCAAACCAAGCCAACCAACAACCAGCATCAATGAACAATTAAGCAACCAGCAGCCATGAGCAAATAATGGCCTAAGTTACAATACCAAGACAGTAACAATGAGCAAAAGCAATAGATTCGGGTAGCCTTCCTTTCTCTGACTTCAATAACCTTTCCATTTGCAAGCAACATGAGTTCAAGAAATTACTTATAACTAAATCCAACAATGAAATAAAACTTCTGCAGCGCTCAAATCCAATTCATAACAGGCCTCAGCAAGAATCAAGCAACAAGAATATTATGCAGCATCAAGAAACCAATTAAGTACAAAGGCAAGGCATCACCAGCAACAAAACAACAATTAATGGCCCAAGATTCGGCCTCAAAACAACAATAATGAACAATCCAGCAGCAACAACAAGTCGAATTCAGAAATTTATCAAAATTATTATCACTGTAACAGCCACAGCTAGGGATTGTTCGTTTCAAAAACCAGCCACCAACAAGAAAAAGCAATAATTAACCACCGGGCAGCATTTTGTTCCTTGAATTTAACAACCAATCACAAGCAGCATGAGTTCAAACCATGGTTCTGAAAATCGAACTGGACCGGCCAATTCAACCAGAAAAACCAGGAACCAGTCACCTAATCGGTTTGGATAAAGTCAAAAACTGCCTGGCAAAAAATCGGCAAACCGGCGGTTAACCGGTAAATCAGGAGAACCGTCCGGTTTTTTCGTAGTTTTTGGTTTGAAAGTTGAAACATTAAACGGCGTCATTTTGGCTCTTTGAAAAAAAAAACTCCTAAACAAAACGAAGCCTTAAATCCCCTAAATTTGTTCAATTTTGATTTTGTTTGCGCTAGGCCACATAGTTGCAGGCAGAGAGAGAGAGAGAGAGAGAAATGGAGGGCGGAGACGAAGGAGTGGAGATGGTAACGGAGACGGAGGACCTTCAGTAGCAGACTAAGGCTTTCGACAAGCTCACCGACCGCGTCGAAGATCGCCAGCTCGATCCACTCGCGTCCAAGAGGCCATGGCCTCCATTGCTGCCTCTGCTCAAGCTGACTGGAACGCCATGCGTTTAAGGATACATTTTCTTTCTTCTATTTCCTGTTAACATTTCCTTTTCCAAATTTAGGGTTATTCTTTCAACATCACTAATTAGTCATGGAAGCTGGATAACCGTTATATATATATCATAATTTTTTGTTCATTATTTTCTTGCGTGCTATTTACTTTGTCGATTTGAGCATGACTAAGAAGAATGGGAAGCCATGGAGCTTTGATCCTGGTGGTTATCCTCTCCATATATGCATATAACGATAGTTTAAGAGAGGTGGGAGTAGGGTTTCAACTTTAGTCCTAGAGTTTCTAGTGCTACATAAGCTTGTTTAGAATGTGGAACTACTTGATATTAAAACATTCTTAATCTCATATTTGTTATCATTAGTGTTCTATCACCTTCTGATCTACGAACAAACAAGTGTTGTTAGAGCTTGACCCCATGGCTGCAGTGTCTTTGGTTCACTCTTAATGGGTCCATCTTCATTATGTGCTTTTTTTTGTTTTTAGTTACAAACTTTGATATTTGAAGTTTTTTGTGAACATCTAATATTAAGTTATGGATTATTTATTATGTGAAATTTTAAATTTTATTAATTTAGAAATTATTGAATTTATATATTTAAAATTATTCTTAGGTTTTTAATAATTTTATTTAATATTTAATTAAACCGGTTGAACTCCGGTTGAACCCCGGTCGAACCAGTAAACTGTTGAATCAGTGATCTCACCGGTTTATTGACCGATCCGATTCTCGCAACCTTGGTTCAAACAATTAAGCATCACTGAATCAAACAATGAACTTCAAACTGAAATAGGAACTTAGCAGCAATCATAATTGAAATATATAACAGCCTTCAGCAAGAGTAGAGCAGCAATAAGACTATGCAGCAGCATAAATAAATCAATTCAGCACAGGGAGAAATTAATGAAACAGCAACATTCCAAACAGCATTATTAATCGAAACAAACCTAAATCCACTATCCACGCCAGATTCTCTAACCACCTAATCAAATAAGCATGCATAAACTAACTAAACTTAATTAAGCACAATTAACTAACTAGCTGTAATAACTAAACAGAACTTTAAACAAAAGGAAACAAAATTAACTAACCTAAAAGGGTGGTGTGGTGACCCTTGGGCTCGCAGTTGTGGTGGCGAAGGTCAGGGTGACGATGATCAGAGGAAAGGAGAAGGGATTCGTACGAAGGGGTAGGGCCTGCATGCCGCGGCGGCACTGGGTGGTCCGCGACGTGGATGCAGAGTGGGGTGGTGGGTTCAGAAGTGGCGGTTGGTGGAGGAACGAGAAGGGGGTTTCGTTGCAGAGATGTCACCAGTGATGGTTGGCGGAGGCTGTGGTTCTGCAACGCAGAGAAAGGAGAAGAGGGTTGGGCAAGGGAAAGAAGATGAAGAAAAAAACAAAAAAGAAGCTCGGTGACTGGAGGCTGAGAAAAGGATGGATGGTGATGGTGAAGAAGATGGAAGTTGAAACGGAGAAGTTGTTGGGTGGCTCAGAGAAAAAGAAAAGAGAAGAGAAGGGAAGAACTGGGGGCTGCGGACGCCCATAACGTGTGTGTGCTTCCAACAGAGGAGGGTGAACTGGGTGTGCGTACGCACCAACGTCGTGCGTACGCACGGAAAGGAAAATGAGCAATAGTGCGTATGCATGGATGGTGCGAACGCTGTGAGAAGAAGCCTTGAATTGAAGTGTCCGTGCGCAAACAGTTTGCGCGTACGCACAGTTGGAAATTGTTTTTTAACAAAAATTTATCCAACAAGCAAAATGCATATAAACAAAAAAAAAACTAATAAAAATATGCAACTATTTATATTGACTTTAAAATTAATCCAAAATTGTATTTTTCAAATCAAAATCATAGACTATTCAAAGCACTTGTAATATGCACACAAAAAAATCTATTCAAATTCAACCATCTAAAAATTAATTAAAAATTTTTAAACATGCAATTCAAGTTAAAAAGATAATTTAAACAAGATTACTAACTATTCACATATGCATTTTAAAACAAAAATTTATTAAGGCAAGCTAACAACCAAGAGACATATTTACAAACAAAAACAAGCAACCAATCAAAAACAAACTATTCACATATTAACAATAGCCAACAATGTAACACCATTGCAATCCAATTATCATTGATCTCTGTAAGTCTCAACTAAATAAACATAAGGATTATTTTGCTAGAGAGTAAACATCTCTGAAACCCTAACATTCCCATTATCATTGTTTTCTTTCACTACTTTGCTATTTACTTTACCTATGTTCAATGTTTACTTCTCCTACTCAAGGTTTTAGTTTGTCTAATTAGAACAATCAATTAATCATTTCTTGCTCAATCCATTAATCCTCATGAGAATGATAACCCACTTACCATGGTATTACTTGAATTGATGTATTGTACTTGCCGAGTTTTGGAAAATCTCTATCAATGATTAGTGTGGGGATGGTGGTTTCGTTATGACCACAGTGAAGCCGGTAGTTTTGTCCCACTCACAGCTTAATAAGGATGAATGTTCCAATGGAGAATTATAATTATGATTATGATTTAGATATGACCATTGATTGGCAAGGACGTGGGTTTTATCCCGCTTGTGTGATTATGATTGAGATATGACTACCGATTGGCAAGGACATGGGTTTTGTCTCGCTTGCATCACTGATGAGACACCTGCACCTGGTAGGGATGTTGGTTTTGTCCTGTTTGCTCAGTGCTGTGGTGGTGATGTAGAAATGGTCATTTTTCTGGCCCACATTCTTTCTGATCGTAAAGGTGGTAGGGCACGCAATTTTTGGATTAGCCCGCTGATGTGAGAATTATTGTCGGTTTAGAATTAATCACATTAAAAATTACTTTGTTAGTAGCATAGTCCAAACCAACAATGAACTCTCACAATCAATGTTTAAATCAAGAATTATCACAATTCAAATCAAATAATCAAGAGTATTTAAACTCCTAGGTCATTCTCCCTAGGAATTGCAATTAAGTGTCATATTATTGGTTATGAGGGAATTGGGTGTTGTGATTGCAAGGAGCAAGAAACTAAAGTGCAAGAAAGTAAATAAGCATGTAAGGAAATTAAAACTCAAAAGCAAACAATATCAAAAATAATATTCAAGTGACAAAAAGGACTCTTGGCAAGGATTGGAGAATTGAGGATTCCTATCATAATCATAGACCACAAACATGATAATTGCAAGGAATTAATCCCAAATTATTCTATCCTAACATCGAGAATAAGTCAAAAGGGCATAATTAATCTCAGTCCACAAGTCCTAATCAACTCACTAATTAACTTAGTGAAAGATTGGCATTAGTGGAAACCAAACTAACTAACAATCCTAATTACAATATCGAATGGACATCTATGACTCAAGGTCACCCATTTATCCAATTCTAAGCCAAGAGTGTGAAAAGCTAGGCAAAAGCTAAATGAGACATTTTATCAAACACCTAGCATGCATAAAAGGAGAAATATCATAAATTGCAATAAAAATAAATTCTATAACTATCAATTGCAATAAGATGATAATAACAACTCAAATAAGCATCAAAGAAACATAAACATCAAAATTGCATTAAAGAAATTAAAAGTGACAAGAGTGGTCATAAAATGAAAATGACATAAAAGAGAAATTAAGAAGAAGAACTAAGAGAACTAAGATAACAAAGCATGGAAACATAAATGAAACTACATCAAAATAAGAATTAAAGAAAAAAATTAAAGAGAGAATAAAGATAAAAACCCTAATTCTAGAGAGAAGGAAGACCTTCTCTTTCTAGAAAACTAACTAAAACATGTAAAAATCTAAACCTAAGTGCTCCCCATTTCATTCCTCTTCAAATTGGCTTGAAATAGCTTCAGAAATGAGTTGGATTGGGTTTTGAGGGCCCAGAAATTGCCCCCAACAGTTCACAGTTAATGAGTTCACGTGTCAGGACCTGTGCAGACACACAGATGTGTGCGTCTGCACACTTGCTATTTTCTGACTTGTGCATACGCACAAGTTATGTGCGTACGCACACTTCCACTTATGTCCACTATAGCAAATTATATATCATTTCGAAGCTCCAGACATTAGCTTTCTAATGCCGCTGAAATGGTCTCATTTGGATCTCTATAGCTCAAGTTATGATCACTTTAGTACCGAGAGGTTAGGGCTGACAGCTTTAGAAATCCTTCATTTCTTAAATTCTCCCATTTTTCATGCTTTCCTTCCACTTCTTCAATCCATACTTGCCTTGAAAGCCTGAAATTACTCAATAAACACATCAACAAATCAAATGAAATTAAAGTGAATAAAATTTAGCAATTATAAAGCTTAAAAAGCATGTTTTTACTTTCAAGCACAATTTAGGGAGAAATTATGAAACTATGCTATTTCAATGAATAAATGCAAGAAAAGTCAATGAAATCTACCTAATTAAAGCAAATAAATACCATGAAATGTAGATTCATCACTAGCCTCCAAAAAAAGGTGTCAGGGTACTCTTCCTTGGAGACTAATTTATGATACACGGCAGAAAGATGATATCTGTTAGCTACCGGATGTGTCATACTGACAACGTAACTGACACATGAGCTCACGGCCAATAGGACAAGCATACATCATATACATTTGTTTGGGTGTGCATAATTGTTTGGTTTGCCTACTTGTTAATCTATTTGCTACTTGTGCTACCTGAAGTACTTATACCTTGTTGTGATTGATTTTGGATGTATTTCTTGTGTTTGTTTTCCCTAAATGCAAGAGGTAAGATGAGATGATAGTTGAAATTGGTAACTTGTATTGCGACAAAGTTTGACATGTTTGATAACTTTCGAGGGTTAGCATGGTCAATTAATGAGAAATACATTATGGCGGTGTTGGTTTAATACCTATACATAAGTTGTTTGCTCTAGAGTTCTTAGCTTGTGACTTTAAGTGAATTATGATAATAAAGGTTTAGTTAATGAATTGATAAGTAAGAAGGTTAATTAAATTGTAATAAAATTGTAGTACACAGTAGAGGTTCCTTTCCAACAGTTTATGTTAAACCCTAGGCTTTGAAATCCTGTCGAGTCGGAGATTAGGAATGTCTAGAGGTTTCATGTTCCCTTATATAGTCGTTATTTGGTTACCCTACTGAAAACCTCTAGATTTTTACTGATTGTTATTTATTTCTCTTTTTCAGATCTCAATAGACTTCTGTGATAACCAAGTTGATCTGGTGAGTTTCTACTCCTTCAGAGCAACTAGTCTAATCTTGGTGGTCTCTACTCATGACCTATGTAACCATCGTGTGTATTTGTAGTCTGAAAGACAAAAATTTGTTTATTTATGATTTATTTACAAAAATCTTTAGAGTCTGGTGTATGCACTATTATGTATTGAAATATTTGTATTAATTAAATTTAATATTCTTATTTGAAATCTTTTCATTCATCTACTTGTGCCAAATCTATTTTACTTTGATATATATATATATATATATATATATATATATATATATATATATGTATATGTGTGTGTGTGTGTGTGTACATGTTAAAAACAGGCTCACATGCTCCTACGTATGTATCATTAATATTACTGATATGTTAAATTAAGAGTTAGAGTTTAAAGGTTACCATAATATTCTAGCTGATAGCCAATTATTACTGAGGCATAATGGATTCATTAGTTAGGATATTGCAGAATCATATATAATTTAGCTAATTTCTGTCATTTTTAATAGATCCAACTATAACCATTGGGTTGAAGCCATGAGAGGGTTTCTCAAAGGCAATAAATTATGGCATTATGTGACTAGGGATATTGTGCGTCCAACAAAAAATGAGATTGAAGAAGTGATTGAAAAATCTAAAGAAACTTCCTTTGAATCCATTAATGTTGACAAAGCCTTTACCGAGAAATTGGAAATTTGGAATAGTAAGAATCACTAAATGATTACTTGGTTTTGCAACACATCTACATCTGGCATTCACCTTTAATTTGGACATTTTAAAACTGGTAAAAAGGTATGAGATCACTTGGCAAAATGCTACACTAATTCTGATCTTTCACATTAATATCAATTGCTTAAGGAACTTCACAACCTTAAGCAAGATTGTGGTCAGGTTGTTTATGATTTTCTAGCATATATTAAATGCATTTGGAATCAATTGACCTATTGTGAACCTGTTCTTAAAGATGCTACTAATGCTAAAGCTTACGAGGATTATCGCATATCACCTATGTGTCATTGATGAGTCAATATTTGACTATATATTTTAGCATGAATTGGATGGATTTCATCATATAAACTCCCACTTATTCACTAAAATAGCATACTTTTGTGTTTGATCTTAAAATTAAGATTAATTGTGAAAACATGAATTTTTGTGCTTAAATTGAGCAATTTAATCCAACTTTTATTCCATTCAATGTCGTGATATATTTGTTGAGTGATTTCAGGTCCTAGAGGCAAGAATGGTTTGGTAGAAGTGGAAGAAAGCATACAAAAGGGAGAAAACATGAAGAAAACAAAGGAGAAAAGCATCTTAGCCTATGCCCACGCACAGCTTCTATGCCCACGCACAGGGGTCAAAAACAGCACTTGTGCCCACGCACAGCTTCTGTGCATATGCAAAAGGCAGGGCCAAAATTAGCATCTGTGCCCACGCACAGGCTGTGCCCATGCTCAGAATAGAATGGAAATCAGCACCTATGCGTATGCACAGGTCTGTGCCCAGCGTGTGACTCCATTAAAATTGCACGTGGACTCGCGTTTTGAGGGCTTTTTGGCCCATTTTTGAAGACATTGGAGCATATTTGAAGGGGGAAGTAACTATATATCATACCATACATTATCATACTTTATACATCACATTTTAGGAGTAGTTTTAGGGTAGTTAGCTTAGGTTTTCTCTTCAGTTTATTAGGGTTTTAATTAGGTTTTCAATGTAGAATTTTATACTTCAAGTCTTGCTTTTGGATTTTGCAATTTACATTGTAAGTATTTCTTTAATTGTCTCTTTTTATTACATTACTTTGTCTACACTTTCTTATCTTTTAGCTTCCTTTGTTAATATACATAGTGTTGCAATTTTGGATTTCTAGTTGGTTAATTTGATGTTTGATGCTTACTTTATGTTTATTTGAGTTTTCTTTATTGATTTTGATAATTTATGGTTCATAGTTTTTATCATTTTCCCAATTTTGTCATGTTTTATGTTTATGCCCTCTATGTGTTTGATGAAATGCCAATTTTGATTATGGGGTAATTTTCACCCCTTTGCTTGGGAAAATGAGTCTATGTATTACTAGAGCCATAATGTCCAACATTTAGTGATAATTCTTGGGTTGTTAGTTGTTATTGTTTCCACTAACGCTAGCTTTTTACTAAGGTAATTAGTAAGTTAGCTAGGACTTGTGGATTGATAACAATTATGCTCACTTGACTTACTCTCCGATGTGAGGGTTGACTTAGTGAGATTAATCCATCATATTTATCATAGTTGAGGTTATAGCAAGGAAGGGATTCCATAACTCATCCCAAGTCAAGGTTTTATTTATGTTTTGAACCACTTTTCCATTACTTTTTAGCCTTACTTGTTTATATTATATACATTGTTCTTTTATTCCTTTATTGCTTTATTAATTGCAATTTTGTCTACTTCTTTTATCTCTTTATTTGTTTACTTCAATCATTGAAACACCCCCTTGCTTTCCACAACCAAAATTGTTGTATGCACTTTTTGGGTTGTTTTCTTGTTTTTGCTATTAATTAGGATTTTTGTTTCTTTTGTTAATTGATGTCTTTAGTTTTTATTTTCTATTTTCTCTATGAGTTATCACCCTCTTGGTTTGGAGTTTGGTTGTGATCATTTTGTAGGGCTTGATAACTTTAACTTTGGATTGCATCATGGGATGGAGAAATCAATTTTGGAGGGAGCAACCTCCTCTATATTCTAATGAGCCAAACCCTCCCCAATATGCATATACCCAAACCTAAGATATGGTAGATTCCACTATGACTATACACCTCCACCACCATATACCTGTGACCCCTACCCTCAACACAACCCTCAATCATCACATTTTCAAATACCACACCAATACCAACAACCACATTCTTACACACCACTTCAAGATACCTACCAACATGGATTACCTCACACATATACAACCTTCTTCTCAAACTATGAACCTTCTCTTCCTTCACCCCAATGTGAAGCTTTTCCACCCTTGGTCCAAGAACCACAAGACCTTTAAGCCTTTCTTCAAGAGCAAGAAGGATTCCGAAAGATGCAAGGGCAATTCGTGGCTACCATAGCCGAAGCGGTGAACCGCCTAGTCCTACTTCACTCATCCGATTAAGACACTTCTCTTGAAGAATGTGAGGGATCAACTAAAGCTTGTAGTGAAGAGGAGGGAAAGGAGCCACAAGGGAAAGAAAAAGGGTTAGAGCTTGAAGTGCAACAAGATGGAGAAAGTGAAGTATGTGAATCGAAGGAGAAAAAGGAAGATATGAGGGAGATTGATCAAGATGAGGATTCCATCATAAATGATATTTTGTCCTCCTTGATCAATCCTCTTAATGATCCTAATGAGCCTCTTCCCATTGAGTTTGAGAGAGACATGGAGGTAGACTTCTCAAAACCTCCTTGTTATGACTTAAGTGATGGGGAAGAGGAGGAAGAAGTTGGTGAGGAAGAAGTTGACAACCAAGAACATATTGAGTGGGTGACAATTTCACCTATGAGCTTCATTGGCCCCATCAATATGTTATCTTGGAGACGGATTACCAACTCAAGGTCCTTCTTGGTTTGGTACATGGTGGACAAAGGAGTGTTGGTTGCTAAATGAGTCCAAGGCTCTTCAAGAAAATCAATTCAATACTTGGAGGTCAAGCGGGATGCAATGCACAATTGGGTGATTTCCAAAGAGTGTTAGGTTGTTACAAGGGTCAATTAAGAGCTTATCTATCTGACTTGAAGCACAAAGATCAACAAGAAGGTGAGCGGATGCCTAGAATATGGGATCCCGGAGGAGAGTCAAAGTTCAAGCATGGATGGAGGTTCATGGAGGAGTGGAAACACAATCCACCCTAGCTAGAGTCTCCTCAATAAGTCCAACTTAAGGACTATAAACCAAAGTGATGGGTGGGAGACACCCCACCATGGTAACATCTTTCTTACCCTTTTTCCTTTGTTTATAGTCTTAGTTTCTTGCATTTTTGCTTGTTTTAGCTAGCTTCAGATTAGTTTAATTTTGAGTTTAGTAGGTTGATTTTGGTATGGATCATGATTTTATGGATTTTTGAATGATTTCGGGTTGAATTTTGTGTTGAGCGAAGGTAGAGTGCCCTAGAAATTGAAGAAAAATTTTTGGAAAATAGGACATCTGTGCGTGCTCACACACTTGTGCACGCGCACGCAACTTCTATTTTCTGCGTACTGTGCGTACGCACCGACCCATGTGTACGCAAACTCGTATACATGCCCTCTGTTTGGAGCACTCGCACTCCTTGTGCGTGCGCATCCTTGTGTTCTTGCACTTTGTGCTTGCACACGTGGTTGTGCGTACACACGCAACCTTCTATTTGCGCTCTCTGTGCGGCCGCATAGGCTTGTACGTCCACACGCCAACTTACATCCCTTCTGGTGGGAGCGTTGGCATGGCTTGTGTACGTGAACACCCACACCTTTTTGCTCCTGTGCGTGCGCACGGACGCCTGTGCGAACGCACACATGATCCTCACCTTACAAACAAAAAAAAAGCAAAGAAAAGTGTCCTGTGCGTGCGCACACGCTTGTGCGTATGCACACATCTTGATCACCCTTCTATCCAGAGCATTTGCACGCTCTGTGCGAGCACACACCCACCTTGTCCCGCTTGGTGTGCGTATGCACACATACTTGTACGTACGCACAAGTGCTGCTTTGGGCAAAATTTTTAATGCACTTTCAATTAAGCTCTAAGCACTTCTGCCACCTCCATCCCTCTCTTTTCTTTCCTTTTCCATGTTTTTCTACTTGCTTTACTTATTTTTCTTTGCATTTCATCTTCATTTTAGTAATTATATTAGTTTTACTTTAGTTGTTTCTAATTAAATAAGTTGCAAGTGTTTGCTTGATATTGATTGGGTTGCATCTTGGCTAAATACAATGCACTTATGCTTTACCCTATTTTACTAGTACCTAGTGGATTTGATCACTCATGCCTTGACTGTACCACTATGACAAATTATATAAGTGCATTAAATTGAGTGAATTGAGTTGAAATTACTTGTTTATCATGACCAAACTAAATCTCTTTCCCACCCAATCCCACCCAAAATGACCGAACCCCATTCCCTCTCCCTCCACTATATAAACCCATCCATCCTTCTTCATTTTCACACAACACAACCCTCTCTTCTCCCCCTTGACCGAACCCACACATCTCTCCCTCTCCTCCATATCTTCTTCTTCTTTTTCTTCTATTCTTTCTCTTTTTTTGCTCGAGGACGAGCAATATTCTAAGTTTGGTGCGATAAAAGCATCGTTTTTTTGTTTTTCCATAACCATTGATGGCACCTAAGGCCGGAGAAACCTCTAAAAAGAGGAAAGGAAAGACAAAAGCTTCCACCTCCGAGTCATGGGAGATGGAGAGATTCATCTCAAAAGCCCATCAAAACCACTTCCATGAAGTTGGGCCAAGAAGAAGGTGATCCCTAAGGTCCCTTTCATGCTCAAGAAAAATGAGTATCTGGAGATCCGACATGAGATCCAAAGAAGAGGTTGGGAAGTTCTTACCAACCCCATTCAACAAGTCAGAATCTTAATGGTTCAAGAGTTCTATGCCAATGCATGGATCACTAGGAACCATGATCAAAGTATGAACTCGAATCCAAAGAATTATTTTACAAGTTCGGGGGAAATGCTTAGATTTCAGTCTGGAGAATGTAAGGTTGGCATTCAACTTGCCTATGATGCAAGAAGATGCACGCCCCTACACTAGAAGGGTCAACTTTGATCAAAGGTTGGACCAAGTCCTCATGGACATATGTGTGGAAGGAGCTCAATGGAAAAGAGACTCAAAAGGCAAGCCGGTTCAGTTAAGAAGACTGGACCTTAAGCCTGTGGCTAAAGGATGGTTGGAGTTCATCCAACGCTCTATCATCCCCACTAGCAACCGATCTGAAGTTATTGTGGATCCGGCCATCATGATCCATAGCATCATGAGTGGAGAGGAAGTAGAAGTTCATGAAGTCATCTCTCTAGAACTCTACAAAGTAGCCAAAAAGCCCTCCACCGTGGCAAGGCTAGCTTTTCCTCATCTCATTTGCCATCTATGCTACTCAGGTACAGTTGTCATAGAAGGAGACATCCTCATTGAAGAGGACAAGCCCATCACTAAGAAGAGGATGGAGAAAACAAGAGAAGCCATCCATGGATCTCAAGAGACGCATGAGGAAGCTCATTATCAAGAAATCCCTGAGATGCCTCAAGGGATGCATTTTCCTCCAAACAACTATTGGGAACAATTCAACACTTCTCTAGAAGGATTGAGTCATGACATAACCCAATTAAGGGTGGAACACCAAGAGCACTCTATCATTCTCAATGAGATTAGAGAAGATCAAAGAACTACGAGGGAGGAGCAACAAAGGAAAGGAAGAGACATAGAGGAGCTCAAGAACACCATTGGTCCTTCAAGGAGGAGGCGCCACCATCACTAAGGTGGACTCATTCCTTAACTTCCTTGTTCTTATCTCTCTGTTTTTCGGTTTTTGAACTTCATTTTTGCCTATGTTTGTGTCTTTACTACATGATCCTTAGTATTTAGTAACTATGTCTTAAGGCTATGAATAATTCCATGAATCCTTCACCTTTCTTAAATGAAAAATATTTTTAATACAAAAGAACAAGAAGTACATGAGTTTCGAATTCGTCCTTGAAATTAGTTTAATTATATTGATGTGGTGACAATACTTTTTGTTTTCTGAATGAATGGTTGAACAGTGCATATTTTTTATCTTGTTGTTTATGAATGTTAAAATTGTTGGCTTTTGAAAGAATGATGAAAAAGAGAAATGTTATTGATGATATAAAAAATCATAAAATTGATTCTTGAAGCAAGAAAAAGCAGTGAATAACAAAAGCTTTCGAAAAAAAAAAGTGGCAATATATATATATATATATATAAGAAAAAGAAAAAGCAAGCAAAAAAAGCCAATAGCCCTTAAAACCAAAAGGCAAGGGTAAAAAAGGATCCAAGGCTTTGAGCATCAATGGATAGGAGGGCCCAAGGAAATAAAATCCAGGCCTAAGCAGCTAAATCAAGCTGTCCCTAACCATGTGCTTGTGGCATGCAGGTCCAAGTGAAAAGCTTGAGACTGATTGGTTAAAATCGTGATCCAAAGCAAAAGAGTGTACTTAAGAGCTCTAGACATCTCTAACTGGAGACTTTAGCAAAGCTGAGTCACAATCTGAAAAGGTTCACCCAGTCATTTGTTTGTGGCATTTATGTATCCGGTGGTAATACTGGAAAACAAAGTGCTTAAGGCCACGGCCAAGACCTATAAAAGTAGCTGTGTTCAAGAATCAACATATTTAACTAGGAGAATCAATAACACTATCTGAACTCTGAGTTCCTATAGATGCCAATCATTCTGAACTTCAAAGGATAAAGTGAGATGCCAAAATTGTTCAGAAGCAAAAAAGCTACAAGTCCTGCTCATCTAGTTAGAACTAATATTCATTGATATTTTGGAATTTATAGTATATTCTCTTCTTTTTATCCTATTTGATTTTCAGTTGCTTGGGGACAAGCAACAATTTAAGTTTGGTGTTGTGATGAGCGGATAATTTATACGCTTTTTGGCATTATTTTTAGGTAGTTTCTAGTAGGATCTAGCTACTTTTAGGGATGTTTTTATTAGTTTTTATGCAAAATTCACATTTCTGGACTTTACTATGAGTTTGTGTGTTTTTTCTGTGATTTTAGGTATTTTCTGGCTGAAATTGAAGGACCTGAGCAAAAATCTGATTCAGGCTGAAAAATGACTGCTGATGCTGTTGGATTCTGACCTCCCTGAACTCGAGATGGATTTTCTGGAGCTAGAGAACTCCAAATGGAGCAATCTCAACGGCGTTGGAAATTAGACATTTAGATATTTCTATCAATATATAATAGTCCATACTTTGTTCGAGTTTAGACAACACAAACTGGCGTTCAACGCCATTTCCATGCTGCATTCTGGAGTAAAACGCCAAAAACACGTCACAAACCAGAGTTAAACCCCAAAAACACATTACAACTTGGTGTTTAACTCCAAGAGAAGCCTCTGCACGGGTAAATCTCAAGCTCAGCCCAAGCACACACCAAAGTGGGCCCTGGAAGTGGATTTATGCATTTAGACTTATTTTTGTAAACCCTAGTAACTAGTCTAGTATAAATAGGACATTTTACTATTGTATTAGACGTCTTTTGATTGATCTTTAATCAGTGTATGCGATTTTAGACCTTCATGGGGGCTGGCCATTCGGCCATGCCTGGACCATCACTTATGTATTTTCAATAGTGGAGTTTCTACACACCATAGATTAAAGGTGTGGAGCTCTGCTGTACCTCGAGTTTTAATGCCATTACTACTATTTTCTATTCAATTTAGCTTATTCTTGTTCTAAGATATTCGTTGCACTTTAACCTGATGGATGTGATGATCCATAACACTCATCATCATCCATCCTTATGAACGCGTTCTTGACAACCACTTCCATTTTACCTTAGACCGAGTAGGTATCTCTTGGATTCCTTAATCAGAGTCTTCGTGGTATAAGCTAGAATTATTGGTGGCTATTCTTGAGAATCCAGAAAGTCTAAACCTTGTCTGTGGTATTCAGAGTAGGATTCAGGGATTGAATAACTGTGACGAGCTTCAAACTCGCAATTGTTGGGCATAGTGATAGACGCAAAAGAATCAATGGATTCTATTCCGACATGATCGAGAACCGATAGATGATTAGTCATGCTGTGACAAGAGCATTTGGACCATTTTCACTGAGAGGATGGGAAGTAGCCATTGACAACGGTGATGCCCTACATACAGCTTGCCATGGAAAGGAGTAAGAAGGATTGGATGAAGGCAGTAGGAAAGTAGAGATTCAGAAGGAACATAACATCTCCATACACTTATCTGAAATTCCTACCAATGATTTACATAAGTATCTCTATCTCTCTTTTATGCTTTATTTTTCCTTATTTTCGAAAACCATTATACCATTTGAACAAGCCTGACTGAGATTTACAAGATGACCATAGCTTGCTTCATACCAACAATCTCCGTGGGATCGACCCTTACTCACGTAAGGTTTATTACTTGGATGACTCAGGGCACTTGCTGGTTAGTTATGCAAAGTTGTGAAGAATGTGATTGAACCATAGTAGTGTGCACCAAGTTTTTGGAGCCATTACTAAAAATTGTTCGAGTTATAAAAAGTGTAAATCACAATTTTTCCTATCACTTGCTCCTTGTTAATGCTTTGCATTTGTTTGAGTGACTTAACTTGATTTTGTTCAAGCTTATCACTTTTTGTAAGAAGTATCTTTTCCATGTGGCTTTTTCTTTATGTTTCATGATGAAAAAGTGGTTTTCTTTTCATTAATGGATTAGTTGTTGTTTACTGTGCTATTTTATATCAATCTTGCATTTTCACTTGCACAATTTCAATAACCAATAACAAATACTCAATTCACTTTTGTGGTTACCTAGGATTGTTTTTCCCTTAAGTTTTACTTCTTTATGTGCAACCTAGGGCACCTAATTGAGGACGTGCTTTCTCTTGATTGTGCGGATATCGCTTTACCCGACCAATGTGTATGTTCTAAAGTGTGCGCACACTTAGAATACACACATTGTCTTTTACTATACCACACTCATATGATCTTTTCTTCAATAGTTGTTTACTTGTGTGTACAGCAACTCGGAACCCCTGGAGCCCACCAGCTGAAGGTGGAGCCTCATAGCTCCTCACCACCGGATTGTGTTCGTGCACGGATTCACCATTTTTGGGGTGTAAATTCTCTTTTCTGAACACTTTGCACTTTATTTTTGTTTTCTTTTATTATGTTCTTGTAGATATTTGGAATGTTTTTTTATTGTTGCATTGCATTTTCTTTTAGTACATATATCTTAGTTTGTTCATAGTTTATCTCTATTGTATTTTGCATCTTTTTCATGGTATATTTTATAGATAGAAGTTGTGATTGGATGATGTGAATAGTATAGCACCTAGTTCAATTTTGTCCTAATAGTTTTTGCGATGTTGAAAATTAGGAATAGAACTAGGAAAAATTTTGAAATTGCATCTATCACAACATACATACATACATATATAGGAAATAATTTTGGTGAAAAACAACAAGAATTTCCAAGAATTTTGTTATAGGGCACTCTATTGAATTGATTTAGAAAATTGTTTTTAAAACTTGCTTGAATGATTTTTATGGAATATAGAAGAGAGATAGAACAAAGCAACCTTGTGAGTTGTTGAACCTTAATGAGTGGTCACACATTATAACCACAAATTTTGTTCATTGTGTGTTATGCTCCTTCTATGATTGTAATCTTGGTTTTGCTTGATTCTTTATTTCCAATGTTTGATGTTTTGAATGCATTTAGCATGATTGATGCCATTTTTGTATTAAACTCACTCACCCATATGGACCTACCCTTGCATCTACCTTTGTTAACCCATTTTGAGCCTCTTAACCCCCTTTGTTCTAATTGTTAGCACACCACAATCCTAAGCAGAAAACCATGAATTACCTTGAATTGCATCTTTAATTAGCTTAGGTTGAAGAGTGTGTTTCATTTAAGTGTGGGGTAACTTTTGCGAAACATTGGTAGTGAATGAAAAAATTTGTATTGGGTATGCATTGAAAAAAAAATTTTGGAAAATGGGTGCACATTCATGTATCAGTTTTCTTTAACCATATGCATTTGTCATAGAAAAAAGAAAAAGAAACAGAAAAAATATATATGGAAAAATAATAAGAAGGGAAAAAGGTTGTCCTAAAGAAAAAGAAAAGAAAATGACGAATAAGAAGTGCATATGTGGATTTGGATGAAAAAGATGCATGAATGTGTTTAAAAAGTGTGATTATGGGAAGTTAGGTTGCATATTTTGTTATTTAGTTAATATAGGTTGAGTTGGACACTTGAGCTAATCAAAGATCCAATTCCTTAGTCTACTTAGCCATATTTATCCTACCTTAACCCGAACCCCATTACAACCCTCTAAAGACCTCATGATACGTGCATTCACGCATCTCATATTTGTTGATTATTAGATGAAAAGCAAAACCTTGAAAGCATGATTAGGAGGAGACTTAAGTGATTAGACCCTAAAACACCAAGCGTTGAGAGTGTATACACACTTAGTGCGGGTTCGATCACTCAACTCTATGTTTTCACACTTCTTATCATGTATTCTTACAAGTTGCTTCATTTTGATGAGTAAATCAATTCTTTAGATTTTGAGTGCATTGAATTAATTCTTTGCTTAGCCCTATATGTCTATATACTTCCTTGGGAATTTGATTGTTTGTTTTCACCAAATCAATAGGAACTATAGTATATATAATTATATATATATTATATACATACTTGCATGCATATAGATAGTTGCATTCAATAAGTTGTTTCCCTTTAATAATTCTCCTTGTTTGGTTTAGCATGAGAACATGCTATTGTTTAAGTGTGGAGGAATTGATGAGTCCATATTTGACGATATTTTTTAGCTTGAATTGGATGAATTTCATTATATAAACTCCCACTTATTCACTAAAATAGCATACTTTTGTGTTTGATCTCTAAATTGAGCTTAATTATGAAAACATGCATTTTTGTGCTTAAATTAAGCAATATAATCTCACTTTTATTCTATTCGATGCCGTGATAAGTGATTTCAGGTCCTAGAGGCAAGAATGGTTTGGTAGAAGTGGAAGAAAGCATGCAAAAAGGGAGAAAACATGAAGAAAATAAAGGAGAAAACCATCTCAGCATGTGTCCACGCACAGGGGTCAAAAACAGCACCTGTGCCTATGCACAGCTTCTGTGCATACGCATAAGGTAGGGCCAAAATCAGCACCTGTGCCCATGCACAGGCTGTGCCCATGCTCAGAACAGAATGGAAATCAGCACCTGTGCCCATGCACAGGTCTATGCCCACGCACAGGTTGTGCCCATGCACAGACCTGTGCGTACGCACAGGTACCAGCATGTGACTCCATTAAAATTGCACGCGGACTCGCGTTTTGAGGGCTTTTCAGCCCATTTTTGAAGGCTTTGGAGCATATTTGAAGGGGGAAGCAACTAATATCATACCATACAATATCATACTTCATACAACACATTTTAGGAGTAGTTTTAGGGTAGTTAGCTTAGGTTTTCTCTCTTGTTCATTAGGGTTTTAATTAGGTTTTCAATATAGAATTTTATACTTTAAGTCTTGCTTTTGGATTTTTCAATTTACATTGTAAGTATTTCTTTAATTGTCTCTTTTTATTACATTGCTTTGTCTACACTTTCTTATATTTTAGCTTCCTTTGCTAATATACATAGTGTTGCAATTTTGGATTTCTAGTTGGTTAATTTGATGTTTGATGCTTACTTTATGTTTGCTTGAATTGCCTTTATTGATTTTGATCATTTATGGTTCATAGTTTCTATCATTTTCCCAATTTTTCCATGTTTTATGTTTATGTCCTCTATGTGTTTGATGAAATGCCAATTTTGATTATGGGGTAATTTTCACCCCTTGGCTTGGGAAAATGAGTCTATGGATTACTAGAGCCATAATGTCCAACATTTGGTGATAATTCTTGGGTTGTTAGTTGTTATTGTTTCCACTAACGCTAGCTTTTTACTAAGGTAATTAGTAAGTTAGCTAGGACTTGTGGATTGATAACAATTATGCTCACTTGTTTATATTACATACATAGTTCTTTTATTCCTTTATTGCTTTATTAATTGCAATTTTATCTAGTTCTTTTATCTCTTTATTTGTTTACTTCAATCATTGAAAGCCCCCTTACTTTCGACAACCAAAATTGTATGCACTTGTTGTCACTAGTTCCTAGGGAGAACGACCCGGGAGTCTAAATTCTCTCGGTTAATTGTGGTTTGATTGTGACTATCCTTTTGAATTAAATTTGATTGAGAGGATTCATTACCAGTTTGGACTATACTTACAACAAAAATCTATTTAATTCTGAATTGGTATAATTCTCTATTATCAGTCATGTTTTCTCCTCTTTGTCTACCACTACTATCGCACTATCTATTCACACTATTGATGGATCCTTTACGTATGTGAATCAAAATGATCTGCCTCACAGTCTGACCTTTACTTACATAATACTTATTTCATTTCTAAATTAAATTTCAATCTTATCTCTATGGGTTAATTAGTTAAACTTGGTTTTAATGTCCATTTATTTATTTTTGGTTGTTGTGTGCATGATCCTTGGACGGATCATATCATTAGGATTGAATGTAAGGTTAGAAGATTGTTTGAACATAGGAATCTTCATGTTCCCTTTGGCACAAACCTTTGTGATGTTTCTCCTCCATCTACACTTCACTTATGTATTATTGTCTTGCTCACAGTTCATTAGAAAAATTGCGTCCTCACATTTCTAAAGGAGTATTAGGATCGATCAATAATGAGTATTTTGATTGTATTTTTTTTGTCAAACTGCAAAATAACCAGCTTTATCTTTTTATAATATTTTATCTCTTTTTTGTTCTTCTTTTGATCTTATACACTCTGATGTTTGGGACCTGGTCTCACAGCTTCTTTGGGGGGTAGGAGGAGCTCGATATTTTGTTATATTTATTGATAATAGAAATATAAAAAAATGAATCAGAAATGTGTTTATGTATGTTATGCCATTCATTGATACAAGAAGGTTATTTATACAAATATTTTCAATAATAATCTTAACAACTCTACTAACTACTCCACTAATTACCCACTAATATTAACAACTTTACTAACCTATACCTAATTCACTAATCATATTCTAATATCCCCCTCAAACTCAAGTGGGAGTTAAAGAGATCATATTGAGTTTGAACACTATATTTCAAAAACGAGTAGGATAATAAGTCTTGGTAAAGATATCAGTCGTATGATCTATAGCTCCAATAGTGATTAGATGAATAGCACAAATGAGAAGTTGTTGTTGTACAAAATGAGAATTATTCTCAATTTATTTGGTTTGCTCATGAAAGATATTATTATGGACAATATGAATAGAAATTCTATTATCACAATAGAGTTTAGTAGAAAAAGATTCGGTAGTCCCCAAATCTTCAAGAATCCAACAAATTGCAATGACCTTAGTAGAAGGGTCAGTCAGAGCATGATCTTCTGCTTCAATGCTTGATTGAGCTGTAAAAGTTTGTTTCTTGGCACGCCAGGAGATAAGAGAGTCACCAAGAAACATACAGTAACCCATAGTAAAATGGTGATCAGTGGGGTCTCCAGCCCAATCAGTATCAGAATGTTCTTGAAGTATTAAAGACGATTCTGTGAAAAAATAAAAACCTTGAAAAATAGTACCTTTAAGAATCCAAAGAACAACAACATAATGAGTAGTGTGGGGTGCTAATAAGAAATGGCTAGCAACATGAACAAGATAAGCAATCTCTGGTCGAGTTACAGTTAGATAGACAAGACCACCAACCAATTGTCTGTAGAGCGTGAGATTATCCAAAGCAGTGTCGTCCATAGGAGTGAAGCAAGCATTAGTCTCAAGAGGAGTAGATTATGTGTGACTATATATAATCCCAACCTGAGCAAGAAGATCAGATACATACTTTAATTGAGAAAGATGAATGCCATCTTTTGACGAGATAACTTCAAGACCAAGAAAATAACTAAAAGATGCAAGGTCTTTCATCTCAAATAAAGTGGTGGTGAAGGCTTGCTTTGAGATCAGTTATTCCATCAACATCATTGCTAGTAATTTTCATCTCATCAACATATAATAGTAGAAGAATAACACCCTTGTCACTCATGTAAATGAAAAGAGCATTCTCTTAATGACTGCAAGTGAAACCAAGGTTGTAGACAGTATTGGTAAACCTTTCAAACCATTCTCGAGGACTTTGCTTAATACCATAGAGTTCCTTACGAAATAGGTAATCTTTGTTTGAAGAACAAGAATATTCTGGAGGAGGTTTCATGTAGACTTTATTTTCTAAGTCACCATTGAGAAAAGCATTTTTCACATCCATCTGACATAGAGACCATTTGCGGACAGTAGCAATTGCAAGAAGAGCTTAACAGATGTGAGTTGAGCAACATGAACAAAAGTCTCTTCATAATCGATGCCATACTCTAGTACATCCTTGAGCAACCAAACAAGCCTTATACTTGTCAATAGAGCCATCAGAGTAAGTCTTAATTTTGTATATCTATCTATTGCCCATAATATCCTGATCAGAAGGAGAATTAACTAAGTCCCAAGTATGTGCTTTATTTAATGCTTGGATTTCTTCCAGCATTACTTGCTTTCAATTTGGATCTGTGGAGGCCTCTTTGTATGACCTAGGTTCATAAGTGTGAAGGCTAGTAGCAAAACAATGAAAATCAAGAAGACATGGATATGGATTTTTTATCCTAGTACTGCAAGTGGACAGAAGAGGAAGTACCACATGAGTAGGATCATCATTTGGGATTTAATCATCTGGAATAGTAGAAAGGATAGGAATAAGAATCTTAGAAGGTCGTCTTATCACAATTTCTATATTATCATCAACACTAGGGAAAAGATCAACATAAGAATTTGTAAAAAAAATGAATGGGTAGGAGGAATGGAGACTGAAAGGATAGAAACTTGCCAGTATGAGATATTTCCAGAATACAACATGATGAGATATGTAAATTTGTTGAGAGATAGGATTCGAACAATGATAACTTTTAAGTTCAGTTCCATAAACAAAGAAAACAACATAAGCGAGCTTGAGGTTCAAGTTTATTATTCTCATGGGGATGAAGTAGAACAAAACAGACAATCAAAGACTTTAAGCAAATTTTAGTCTAGTGAATTATTATAAAGATGCTCAAAAGGAGTGATGTTACCTAGAACAAAAGAAGAAAGACGATTGATAACATGGACAGCAATGAAAATAACTTCATCCCAAACATGTTCATGATAAGAAGAGGAAAGAACTACTGCTCAAATAGAGTCAAGAATGCGATGATGTTTTCATTCAGCTCTACCATTTTGTTGAAATATTCCAGGGTAAGAGAATTCAGACAAGGTGCCCTTTTCTGGAAGGAAGTTCAAAAGTTTGGAATCACGGTATTTTATTGCATTATCACATTAAAAAACTTTAATGAATTTAGAAAATTATGTTTTAATCATAGTAACAAATTTGATGTGAATATGAGATAATTCATGTCTATTAGACATTAAATAAACTCAAGTAAAATATGAATAATCATCAATAAATATAACAAAATATGTAGCTCCCCACATAGAAGTTGTGGGAATAAGCCTCCAGACATTAGAGTATATAAGATCAAAAGAAGAACAAGTAAGAGATGAACTATTATGAAAAGATAAAGATGGATGTTTTGCAGTTTAACAAGAAATGCAATTAAAAGACTCATTGTTAACTGATCTTAATACTCCCTTAGACATGAGAGGACATGTAAGAACCGGAATTATCGCTCTAATAGAATAATAATTTTTAAATGCCCAGAATAGGTTCAAAAATATAGAAATGATATTTTGAAAATAAAAAGATGAAATTTGAATTCAATGAATTTTTCTGAGTGAAAAAATGTATCTTTTACGAAAAATTTTTGTAAAAATGCGTACCGAAACTTAAACTGGCAGTACTGGCTCTAGCCTGACCGGTACCGTGTATTGAGAAAAATAAGATTTTTAAAATTGAATTTATTGTTTTAAAAGGACAAAAATAATTTAGAATAAAAAACCGGGCACTAATCTTAAAGGTTTTGGCCTAAAGTGGGCCAAACGGGCTAAAAATGCAAACGGGTTGGACAACCCAAGTTGGATCCAAGCCCAACATATATATGACTTTTAATGAGCATTCATCTCATTTTAACCGAATTTTAGAGAGAGGGGCGTTGATTTGAGAAGAGAGAAGAGGGAAATGTTACTATTCATCACCATCTTCCGGGAGCCATAACTTGAGCTATGGTGTTCCGATTGACGAGCCGTTTATAGCCACGTGAAGCTCTTGTCAAGCTCTTCGTTTTTATATAAATAAAGTGGTAAGATTTTCAAAATCCATCCTCCACTTTCCAGCTCTAACATTTTCACATTTTTTGTTATAGTTTTTGAGTAGATTTTGTAATTTTGTTTGTTTATGGGTGATCTAGTATTGGAATATTAATGGGTTTTGTCCCTAATCTCGTTGGGTAATGTAGTCCTAGTGATATTTTTGTATGTTATATGATGTTAGATTGAGTTTTGATGTTTGTTGGAGTTGGTTTGAGGCTTTTGGATCGAGCTTGGTTGCTTCGTTTTGGTGTTTGGTGCATATTGGGAATTGGCCAAGGTATGGTTTCAGTTTTTTCTATGTAATATGTAATATTTCTGGACACTTAGGCTAGTGGCCTTTAAGATAGGTTTGAGTGATGTGGTTGTATGATTATTTGTATGTACATGTTATGCTTGATGGTGGTTTGGATGAGGGTTGAATAAGTTTGCATGTGATGATATATGTATGATCGTAGGTGATGATTATTGATGGGTATGATGACTTTGATGAGTTATGATGGTGGGTGTTGATGTTTGAAGATGAATGTTGATTATGATATTGATTATTGGTTATTCTGTTTCACGTTGAAAACAAATGATTAACGAGGTTTGATGAATTGATTGATGATAACGGGACTAATTGGATGAAAAATATGATATATTGAGCATTGATAATGGTTGGAAATATTGAATGTTGGTATGGAGGAATTTTGATGTGAATTTAGGTTGAATTTAGAGTTGGATGAGGTGAGTATTAAATGGTTCAGATGATTGAATGATTCATATGGTTGAGAAATATTTGGTATGGATTCTTGAGTGATTTTGGTATTGTTGGGTTGTGAATAATTGGTTTTGAATTGAGAGTGTTGGTAAAATTGAGTTTTAAAGGTTTTTAGTAAAAATGAATTTTTGGCTAACTTTGGCAGATCATATCTTAAGCCTCGATTTTTGAAATTGATTGAATTTTGTATCAAATTAAAGATAATTTAAAGAGCTTTAAAATGGTATAGATTTTGTGGAAATCAGAATTTTGTAGAAAAAAGATATGATCATTAGAAGTTGGTGTCATAAATCTGGATTCTGTGATGTAGCAGAAAATTGTAAGTTCTGGTTTCTGTGCCTACGCACCGAGCAGAACGGGTGTTATGACTCGTGCGTACGCATAAGCTAGGAAGAGCATTCTGTTGAGTGCATCTGCACGTATTCATGCGTACTCCCAAGATGGAAAATTTTACTTTGTATGTATACGCACACTTCTATGTGTACGCATAAGCCCTGCTTTTCAAATAAAAATTTTGTTTACAATCGTTTTACCTTTCCGGTAAGCTTGTAAACTTTCGTAACGCTTGTTTAAGATCCCTTAACTTATTTTTAGGATTTAAAACATAGAGAATACAATGAGTGAGTTTAATTTGATATTTTTGGTAAAAAGTTTAGAGCTGATGACTTAGGTTCTGGAAGTTATGGACGAAATTAGTGTAAGTTGAGTTGTGAAGTATGTCTTTGAGGAGAAATTGAGAAAGGAGAATGATTATAATGAAATGGAAAGTTGATGATGGTTTTGATTATACTGGAACTTGAAAATAAAGGATTATGGTTAATGGAATGGGTATAAACGGAATTGTGCTATGAGTTATGTTGTATTATTGAATTGTTGTGTTTGGCAAGTCGCTATGCGCCTTGGGCAAGGGCTGTGGTAGTCTCCCGCTTGTCTGAGGTAGCGGTGCCAGTGTAAGCGCTGAGACAGTCTCCCGCCTACGTTGAGATGTGAGGACTGTGGCAGTCTCCCGCTCACATAACCTTTCTACTGCCAGAGTGAAGTCAGTCACTATAACCTGAAAGAGTGTGTCAGACACTATAACTCACGGGGCACAAGAAAAAGTGCTAGGCACTTGAGATACTGAGCAGGGCACTATATCCCTAGTCATGGCAGAAAGGTGATGAGCGGATAACTTATATGCTTTTTGGCATTGTTTTTACACAGTTTTTAATATGTTTTAGTTACTTTTTAATATATTTTTATTAGTTTTTATGCAAAAATCACATTTCTGGACTTTACTATGAGTTTGTGTGTTTTTCTGTGATTTCAGGTATTTTCTGGCTGAAATTAAGGGACCTGAGCAAAAATCTGATTCAGAGGCTGAGAAAGGACTGAAGATGTTGTTGGATTCTGACCTCTCTGCACTCGAAGTGGATTTTCTGGAGATACAGAAGCCCAATTGGTGCGCTCTCAATTGCGTTGGAAAGTAGACATCTTGAACTTTCCAGAAATGTTTAATAGTCCATACATTTCTTGAGATTTGATGGCCCAAATTGGCGTCAAAACACCCACCAAAGACCCTTTTCTGGCGTAAAACGCCAGAACTGGCACCAAAGCTAGAGTTAAACGCCCAAACTGGCACCAAAATTGGCGTTTAAACTACAAGAAGAGCCTATGCATGTGAAATCTTCAATGCTCAGCCCAAACACACACCAAGTGGGCCCTGGAAGTAGATTTCTACACTATCTACACTTTGTTACTCATTTTCTGTAAACCTAGTTTACTAGTTTAGTATAAATAGCACTTTTTACTAGTGTATTCATATCTTTAGATCAGTTTTGAGACTATCTTTGGATCACTTTTGATCTCTTGATCACTGACGTGGCAGAAATTGGCAAGTTAAGAAATTATTAATAGAAATACGTTGCAAGTACAGTCCTTAACCAGCCGAAAATCCGCTTATCAATTTTAAAAGGGTTGTCACAAAGATTAAAATTAAAATACTGGGAGTATGAATCCCAGGTCATCTCCAACGAGTTGCAGAGAGATGTTCTATTTTATCAATTAGGTGTTTTCAAAAATGGTTGAGTTGATAAACAGGAAATTAAAATAGAGAATTTAATTAATTCTAAATAAAAGCCTTGACTGGGAGTAGATTAGATGGAAGCCCTATTCTTGTTGAAGTACTCTCAAGATTAATTGATAATTGAAGATTGCTCTGTTTATTTATCCCTTACTAGGTAAGGGAGAGTCAAACACGTTGGAATGCTGTTTCTGTTCACAAGTCCCAATCCGCTCATTGAAAAGGATTAGTGTTTGTGAATAGAGGGCATTCCAACAATGAACCCAATTATAATTATCCTTTCAAGCATCCTAACTCAAGGGTTCCTTTCAATCAACTCCCCATCAAGTTAAGGAACTACTCGCTCATTGTGAATGTAGAACTCATAACATATAAAAAGGAATTAAAGGAAGACATGATAAATAAAAGATAAAAAAGGGATTAAATAAAAATATTATTCTATATTAATAACTTGCAAAAATAAGCCAATGTCAACTCTAGGTGGATTAAGAACATGGAAGAATAAGCACAAAGTAAATAGCAAAGTCTAATGACTAGTACCGGAGGTGGCCTCTTCTCAAAAGCTAAAAAGCAAAATCTTCCAAAAATCCTAATTATGAATGTGAAGTGATAAATACCTAGGGGAGGAGTAAATCCCGATCTAAAACTAAAAATTACACAGAATGAATTCTTCTCCTCGTTTCTGCATGTTCCCTGGCTCTAGTCTGTGTTTCTGGGCCAAAAACTGGGTTGAGATTCGGCCCAGAAACTCTGCCAGCGACTTCTAAAATTCTGCAGATCGGGCATGCCACGCGGTCGCGTCATTCATGCGGACGCGTCATTCGGCGTTTTGCTTTCCTATGCGGGCGTGTCATCCATGCCTCCGCGTCACTTATGCTTTTCCAATCTGCACGGTCACGTGAGCCATGCGGCCGCATCACTGCAATTTCCTCTCTTTCGCGCGGTCGCATGAGCCATGCGGCTGCGTCACTTCTCGCTGGTCATCTCCTTAATTTCTTGTATTCCTTCTATTTTTGCAAACTTCCTTTCCAATCTCCAATTCATTCATGCCCCAAACAGCCTGAAACACTTAATACACAGATCACGACATCGAATGGGATAAAGGAGAATTAAAATACCTAATTAAAAGTCTCTAGGAAGTAAGTTTTCAATCATGTGATAATTTTAGGAAGGAAATATAAAAATGCATGCTAATTATATGAATAAGAGGGTAAAGATCATGATAAAACCACACAATTAAACACATTATAAACCATAAAATAGTGGTTTATCAATCACGTTTTGGGGGCTAGCCATTCGGCCATGCCTGGACCTTCATCACTTATGTATTTTCAACGGTGGAGTTTCTACACCTCATAAATTAAGGTGTTGAGCTCTGCTGTTCCTCATGAATTAATGCAAAGTACTATTATTTTTCTATTCAATCACGCTTATTCTTGTTCTAAGATATTCACTCGTACTTCAACCTGATGGATGTGATGATCTGTGACACTCATCATCATCCTCCGTTATGAACGCGTGCTTGACAACCACCTCTGTTCTATTTGCAAGAGCTTGAGTGTGTATCTCTTGGCCTCCTGGTTCACGATGCATGGTTGCCTCTCCTGACAACAGAGCCTTCCATTCCGTGAGATCAGAGTCTTCGTGGTATAAGCTAGAATCAATTGGCAGAATTCTTGAGATCCGGAAAGTTTAAACCTTGTATGTGGTATTCCGAGTAGGATCTGGGATGGGATGATTGTGACGAGCTTCAAACTTGTGACTGTTGGGCGCAGTAACAGTGTGCAAAAGGATCAATGGATCTTATTCCGACACTATCCAAAACCGACAGCTGATTAGCCATGCAAGAAATCGTAGGGGACATGTTTTCACTGAGAGGACGGATGGTAGCCATTGACAACGGTGATCCACCAACATACAGCTTGCAGTAGTACGCAAGATTGGATGAGGACAAAGCAGAGGTTCAGAGGGAACAAAGCATCTCCATACGCTTATCTGAAATTTCCACCAATGAATTGCATAAGTATCTCTATCCTATTTGATGTTTTACTTCTTCTTTTAATCATCAAAACCTCATAACCATTTGAATCCGCCTGACTGAGATTTACAAGATGACCATAGCTTGCTTCAAGCCGACAATCTCCGTGGGATCAACCCTTACTCACGTAAGGTATTACCTGGACGACCCAGTGCACTTGCTAGTCAGCTGCGCGGAGTTGTGAGAGATATGTGAACTCACGATTTCATGTACCAAGTTTTTGGCACCGTTGCTGGGGATTGTTCGAGATTGGACAACTGACGGTTCATCTTGTTGCTCAGATTAGGTAATTTTCTTCTTGTTTCATCCTTTATTTTATTTTCAAAAAGTTTTCAAAAATCTTTCAAAAAAAAATTTCTCCTTTTTCGCTTTTCCAAAAAAAATTTTGAAAAAATTACAAAAAAATAATAAAATCATAAAAACAAAAATAATTTTGTGTTTCTTGTTTGAGTCTAAAGTCAAATTTTAAGTTTGGTGTCAATTGCATATTTTTAATTTTCCTAAAAATTTTTTTTTTCGAAAACTCATGCATGGTGTTCTTCATGATCTTCAAGTTGTTCTAGATGATTGTCTTTGTTTGATCTTGTGATTTTCTTGTTTTGTGTCTTTTCTTATTTTTCATATGCATTTTCAATTTGTTAGTGTCTAAACATTAAAAATTTCTAAGTTTGGTGTCTTGCATATATTTTTTTCTTAAAAAAATTTCAAATATAAGTTCTTGATGTTCATCATGGTCTTCAAAGTATTTTTGGTGTTCATCTTGACATTCAAAGTATTCTTGCATGCATTTTTTGTTTTGATCCTAAATTTTCATGTTTTGAGTCATTTTTGTGTTTTTCTCTCTCCTCATTAAAAATTCAAAAATAAAAAAATATCTTTCCGTTATTTCTCTCATAAATTTCGAAATTTTGGATTGACTCAGTCAAATTTTTTTTAAAAAAATTTAGTTTTTTCTTTTGAGTCAAGTCAAATTTTCAATTTAAAAATCCTATATTTTCAAAACTTTTTCAAAAATAAAATCTTTTTCATTTTTATTTCATATTTTTTGAAAATTTTAAATTTGATTTTCAAAATCTTTTTCTTAATTTCAAACTCATATTTTCGATTACTTTACTAAAAATTAATGTTTTGATTCAAAAATTTTGAGTTTGTTACTTTCTTGTTAAGAAAGGTTCTATCTTTAAATTCTAGAATCATATCTTTTAGTTTCTTGTTAGTCAAGTAATCAACTTTAATTTCAAAAATCAAATCTTTTTAATTTCCTTTTCAAATCTTTTTCAAAATAAATTTTCAATCACATCTTTTTAAAATTCAATTTCAAAATCTTTTCTAACTTCCTATCTTTTCAAAATTGATTTTCAAATCTTTTTCAATTAACTACTTGACTTTTTGTTTGATTTTAAAAAAATTTACTATTTCATATCTTTTTCAAAACCACCTAACTACTTTTTCTCTCTCTCCAATTTTTGAAAACCACTAACAACTTTTTCAAAAATCTTTTTAATTAACTAATTGTTTTAAACTCTAATTTTGTTTTATTCCTTTCTTAATTTTCGAATACTAACTAATATTTAAAATAAAAACAAATTTATTTTTCCCTTTGTTTTATTTAATATTCGAATTCCCTCTCTCTCATCTCTTTCTATTTATTTATTTATTTACTAACATTACTCTCCTTCTTAAAATTCGAACCCTCTCTTCCTCTCTGTGTTCGAATTCTCTTTATTTTCTCTCTACCTCATTCTTCTCTTCTTCTCTTCTTCTACTCACATAAAGGACTCTCTATACTGTAGCATAGAGGATTCTTCTTCTTTTCTGTTCTCTTCTTTTTCACATGAGCAAGAACAAGGATAAGGATATTCTTGTTGAAGCCGATCCTGAACCTGAAAGGACTTTGAAGAGGAAGCTAAGAGAAGCTAAAGCACAACTCTCTGGAGAGGACCTGACAGAAATTTTCAGAAAAGGAGAAGACATGGCAGCCGAAAATAATAACAACAATGCAAGGAAGATGCTTGGTGACTATGCTGCACCAACTTCCAACTTCTATGGAAGAAGCATCTCAATTCCTGCCATTAGAGCAAACAACTTTGAGCTTAAGCCTCAATTAGTTTCTCTAATGTAGTAGAACTGCAAGTTTCATGGACTTTCATCAGAAGATCCTCATTAGTTTTTATCTGAATTCTTACAGATCTGTGATACTGTTAAGACCAATGGGTTGATCCCGAGGTCTACAGACTTATGCTTTTCCCATTTGCTGTGAGAGATAGAGCTAGGACATGGTTGGACTCACAACCTAGAGAAAGCCTGAACTCTTGGGACAAGTTGGTTAATGCTTTCTTGACCAAATTCTTTTCACCTCAAAAGATGAGTAAGCTCAAAGTGGATGTCCAAACCTTCAGACAGAAGGAAAGTGAATCCCTCTATGAAGCTTGGGAAAGATACAAGCAATTAACCAAAAGGTGTCCTTTTGACATGTTTCTAGAATGGAGCATCATATGTATATTCTATGATGGTCTATCTGAGTTATCCAAGATGTCATTGGACCACTCTGCCGGTGGATCCCTTCATCTGAAAATACCTGTAGAAGCCCAGGAACTCATTGAGATGGTTGCAAATAACCAGTTCATGTACACTTCTGAAAGGAATCCTACGAATAATGGGGTGACTCAGAAGAAAAGAGTTCTTGAGATTGATACTCTGAATGCCATATTGGCTCAAAACAAAATATTGACTCAGCAAGTCAATATGATTTCTCAGAATCTGACTGGATTGCAAGCTGCATCTGGCAGTGCTAAAGAAGCCTCCTCTGAAGGAGAAGCTTATGACCCTGAGAATCCTGCAAAGGAAGAGGTGAATTAAATGGGAGAATCCTATGGAAACACCTAAAACCCTTCATGGAGGAATCATCCAAATTTCTCATGGAAGGATCAACAGAAGCCTCAACAAGGCTTCAATAACAATAATGGTGGGAGAAATAGGTTTGGCAATAGCAAACCTTTTCCATCATCCTCTCAGCAACATATACAGAATTTTGAGCAGAGCCTCTCTGGCTTAGCAAACATAGTCTCTGATCTATCTAAGGCCACTCTTAGTTTCATTAATGAAATGAGGTCCTCCATCAGAAATTTGGAGGGACAAGTGGGTCAGCTGAGTAAAAGAGTTACTGAAACTCCTCCTAGCACTCTCCCAAGCAGTACAGAAGAGAACCCAAAAAGAGAGTGCAAGGCCATCTATACATCCAACATGGCCGAACCTGTAGAGGAGGGAAAGCCAGTGATTCCCAGTGAGGAAGACCTTATGGGACGTCCACTGGCCAACAGGGAGTCCCCTATTGAAGAACCACAGGAATCTGAGGCTCATCTAGAGACCATAGAGATTCCACTGAACCTACTATTACCATTCATGAGCTCTGACAAATATTCTTCCTCTGAAGAGGACGAAAATGTTACTGAAGAGCAAGTTGCTCAATATCTAGAAGCAATCATGAAGCTGAATGCCAAATTATTTGGTAATGAGACTAGGGAGGATGAACCTCCATTGCTCATCAATGAACTAAGTGCATTGGTTCAAATGAAGTTACCTCAAAAGAAAGAGGATCCCGGAAGGTTCTTAATACCTTGCAACATAGGAACCATGACCTTTGAGAAGGCTCTGTGTGACCTAGGGTCAAGTGTAAACCTCATGCCACTCTCTGTAATGGAGAAACTAGGGATCTTTGAGGTACAAGATGCAAGAATCTCACTAGAGATGACAGACAAATCAAAGAAACAGGCTTATGGACTTGTAGAGGATGTCTTGGTAAAGGTTGGAGGCCTTTACATCCCTGCTGACTTCATAATCCTAGACACTGAGAAGGATGAGGATGAATCCATCATCCTTGGAAGACCCTTCTTAGCCACATCAAAGGCTGTCATTGATGTGGACAAAGGAGAGTTAGTCCTTCAATTGAATGAGGACTACCTTGTGTTTAAGGCTCAAGGATCTTCTTCTGTAAACATGGAGAAGAAGCATGAAAAGCTTCTCTCAGTATAAAGTCAAACAGAGCCCCCACATTCAAACTCTAAGTTTGGTGTTGGGAGGCCACAATCATGCTCTGAACATCTGTGAAGCTCTAAAAGAGCTCACTGTCAAGCTATTGACATTAAAGAAGTGCTTATTAGGAGGCAACCCAATTTTATTTTATTTATCTATGTTATTTTATGTTTTCTTTAGGATCATGATCATGTGGAGTCACAAAAACAACTGCAAAAATTAAAGAAAAATAAAAAACAGCATAAAAATGGCACACCCTGGAGGACGAGCTTACTGGTGTTTAAACGCCAGTAAGGATACCAAAATGGGCATTTAACGCCCAGCCTGACACCATTCTGGGCATTTAAATGCCAGAACTGGCAGGCAAACTGGCGTTTAGACGCCAGTAAAGGTATAAAAATGGGCGTTTAAATGCCCAGTCTGGCACCTTTCTGGGCGTTTAAACGCCAGAAAGGCACATAGAGGGCGTTTAGCGCTAGCAAGGTGCAGGGATGAAAAAATCCTTGACACCTCAGGATCTGTCGACCCCACAGGATCCCCACCTACCCCACCTCGCTCTCTCTCCTCTTCACACCTTTCCATAACACCCTCTTCAACACTCACATCCATCCACTATTTCCCACCTACACCCACCCACTTAAATTCAAACCATTCCCCTCCCAAAACACTCCCAACCCTATATGGCCGAACCCTTTACACACCTCCATCTCCTTCATTTCTTCTTCTTTTCCTCTTTTCTTTCTTCATTTGCTCAAGGACGAGCAGCCTTTTAAGTTTGGTATGGAAAAAGCATTGCTTTTTGTTTTTCCATAACTATTAATGGCACCTAAGACCGGAGAAACCTCTAGGAAGAGGAAAGGGAAGGCAGTTGCTTCCAACTCTAAGTCATGGAAGATGGAGAGATTCATCTCAAAAACCCATCACTAGAAAGAGGAAGGAGCACCAACAGCACTAAGGATGGAGCACCAAGAGCACTCCATTATCCTCCATGAAATCAGAGAAGACCAAAGAGCCATGAGGGAGGAGCAACAAAGGCAAGAAAGAGACATTGATGAAATCAAGCACTCCATAGGATCTTCAAGAGGAAGAACTAGCCGCCATCACTAAGGTGGACCCGTTCTTTAATTTCCTTATTATTTGTTTTTCTGTTTTCTTATTTTTATGCTTTATGTTTGTCTATGTTTGTGCCATTATTACATGATCATTAGTGTCTAGTGTCCATGCCTTGAAGCTATGAATGACCTATGAATCCTTCAATTTTCTTAAATGAAAAATGTTCCTAATTACAAAAGAACAAGAAGTATATGAATTTCAAATTTTATCTTGAAATTAGTTTAATTATTTTGATGTGGTGGCAATATTTTTTGTTTTCTGAATGAATGCTTAAACAGTGCATATTTTTTATAATGAAGTTTATGAATGTTAAAATTGTTGGCTCTTGAAAGAATAATGAAAAAGGAAAAATGTTATTGATAATCTGAAAAACCATAAATTTGATTCTTGAAGTAAGAAAAAGCAGTGAAAAAGAAAAAGCTTGTAAAAAAAAGAGAGTAGCGAAAAAAAAGAAGCAACCAAAAAAAGCCAGTAGCCCTTTAAACCAAAAGGCAAGGGTAAAGAAGATCCAAGGCTTTGAGCATCAGTGGATAGGAGGGCCCAAAAGAATAAAATCCTGGCCTAAGCGGCTAAATCAAGCTGTCCCTAACCATGTGCTTGTGGCATGAAGGTCCAAGTCAAAAGCTTGAGACTGAGTGGTTAAAGTCGTGATCCAAAGCAAAAAGAGTGTGCTCAAGAACTCTGGACACCTCTAACTGGGAATTTAGCAAAGTTGAGTCACAATCTGAAAAGGTTCACCCAGTTATGTGTCTGTGGCATTTATGTATCCGGTGGTAATACTGGAAAATAAAGTGCTTAGGGCCACGACCAAGACTCATAAAGTAGCTGTGTTCAAGAATCAACATACTAAACTAGGAGAGTCAATAACACTATCTTAATTCTGAGTTCTTATAGATGCCAATCATTCTGAACTTCAAAGGATAAAGTGAGATGCCAAAACTGTTCAGAGGCAAAAAGCTACTAGCCCCGCTCATCTAATTTGAACTAAGCTTCATTGATACTTTCGGATTTATAGAATATTCTCTTCTTTTTATCCTATTTTGTTTTCAGTTGCTTGGGGTCAAGCAACAATTTAAGTTTGGTGTTGTGATGAGTGGATAATTTATACGCTTTTTGGCATTATTTTTACATAGTTTTTAATATGTTTTAGTTACTTTTTAGTATATTTTTTTTAGTTTTTATGCAAAAATCATATTTCTGGACTTTACTATGAGTTTGTGTGTTTTTTTGTGATTTCAGGTATTTTCTGGCTGAAATTGAGGGACCTGAGCAAAAATCTGATTTAGAAGCTGAGAAAGGACTGAAGATGCTGTTGGATTCTGATCTCCCTGCACTCAAAGTAGATTTTCTGGAGCTACAGAAGTACAATTGGTGTGCTCTCAATTGTGTTGGAAAGTAGACATCTTGGGCTTTCCAGCAAAGTGCAATAGTCCATACTTTGTCCGAGATTTGATGACCCAAATTGGTGTCAAAACACCCACCAAGACCCTTTTCTGGTGTAAAACGCAAGAACTGGCACCAAAGCTAGAGTTAAACGCCCAAACAGGCACCAAAACTGGCGTTTAAACTCCAAGAAGAGCCTATGCACGTGAAAGCTTCAATGCTCAGCCCAAACACACACCAAGTGGGCCCCGGAAGTAGATTTCTGCACTATCTACACTTAGTTACTCATTTTCTGTAAACCTAGTTTACTAGTTTAGTATAAATAGCACTTTTTACTATTGTATTCATATCTTTAGATCATTTTTGAGACTATCTTTGGATCAATTTTGATCTCTTGATCACGTTTTGGGGGCTGTCCATTCGGCCATCCCTGGACCTTCATCACTTATGTATTTTCAACGGTGGAGTTTCTACACCTCATAGATTAAGGTGTGGAGCTCTGCTATTCCTCATGAATTAATGCAAAGTACTGTCGTTTTTCTATTCAATTCACACTTATTCTTGTTCTAAGATATTTACTCGTACTTCAACCTGATGGATGTGATGATCCGTGACACTCATCATCATCCTCCCTTATGAACGCGTGCCTGACAACCACCTCCGTTCTATCTGCAAGAGCTTGAGTGTGTATTTCTTGGCCTCATGGTTCACGACGCTTGGTTACCTCTCCTGACAATAGAGCCTTCCATTCCATGAGATCAGAGTCTTCGTGGTATAAGCTAGAATCAATTGGCCGCATTCTTGAGATCCGGAACGTCTAAACCTTGTCTGTGGTATTCCGAGTAGGATCTGGGATGAGATAACCGTGATGAGCTTCAAACTCGTGACGGTTGGCAGTGTGCAAAGGATCATGGATCAGAAGCTGATTAGCCATGCGGGAAACTGTAGCGGACATGTTTTCACAAAGAGGACGGATGGTAGCCATTGACAATGGTGATCCACCAACATACAGCTTACCATGGAAGGGAGTACGCGAGATTGGATGAGGACAATAGGAAAGCAGAGGCTCAGAGGGAACAAAGCATCTCCATACGCTTATCTGAAATTCCCACCAATGAATTGCATAAGTATCTCTATCCTATTTTATGTTTTATTTCCTTTTTTAATCATCAAAACCTCATAACCATTTGAATCCGCCTGACTGAGATTTACAAGATGACTATAGCTTGCTTCAAGCCGACAATCTCCATGGGATCGACCCTTACTCACGTAAGATATTACTTGGATGACCCAGTGCACTTGCTGGTCAGCTGTACGGAGTTGTGAGAGAAGTGTGAACTCACGATTTCGTGTACCAAAAGGCGACATCCCGGGGATGTGTTGGGGGTTGAATTTTGAACCGACAAGTGATATCATGAGCCAAATAGGATAGACATTCATCATATGCATCTTCTATATGCTTCCTTGCTTTGATTACTTGAGTTATGCCTATTTGAATAACATGCCTAAATGCTAGTTGAATTACTTGCTATATATGTATTTTACTTGTGTTTTACGTGCTTGCATTATCTGTGATCGTCTGGTGCTGAGGAGGTTAGGTAGGCGGTGGTGATGGGATCGCGTGGAGGGTAGGTTAGTGAAGGCTGTGGGATGCAGCAGTGTGATTGGTATTAGTTAGAAATCTCCTAATTTTAGATAACCCTGTTTATGATTTAAGTTATTTATTTCATTAAGCTTGAATATCTGTTTGGTGTGAAGTTCTAGAATTACTTTTGGCATCTCGGAACCTTGCATCTTATATATTCGGTACTATTTTTCAGAGCGGATGATCTTTTGTTATCTTTGCATTTTGTTTATTATGTAGTAGTTCTCTCATCTTTTGTATATTTTACTTTGTTGCCTTAGAGGTTTTATTCTGAAAACTTTGAGAGATAGGTTGTTGCCATTTTAAACTTCAAAACTCTTTTGTATTTCAGTTTCACTAGCCGGCCTAAACTCCGCAGGCTATAACTAGTCCTCATTTTGGTATATCATACATATATATATATATATATATCTTGTTAATTTAATTATTATCTTGTGTATCCTGGAACTATCTACAAGGCTTTATATATATTATGTTTTGTTAGGTCCGTACCTACGCGTTTTGTTATCGTGTGTCAACATTTCGCACTTTGTAAATCCGCTTTATGTGAGGTTGAGATTTTATTCCTTCATCAGGCTTCTAGTTATATAAATATTTGATATATATTATATTTATAAGCTTTAGAACTGCCGTAACACTTTGTTATCCTTTGCTTTACGGCTAGAGGTAAGGCTTAGGCTAACGGGGTGTTACATGACACAAATTTTCTAATGAATTGTGAGTAGGACAATGATGCCATAAGTGATGTGTGGTTGGAGGAGAAATAACACATAGGTTTATGGTAGAGGAAACATGAAGATTCCTAAGTTCAAATAGTCTTTCGACCTTACATCCAGTCCCGATGATTTGTCCCGTCCGAGGATCTTGCACACGACAACCAAAAATACAAAAGTGGACATCAAAACCAAGTTCAACTAATTGAACCATAGAGATAAAATTGAAATTCAATTTAAGAATGAAATAAGCATAAATAAGTCAAGGTCAGGTTGTAAGACAGATCCTTTATGATTCACATACAAAAAGGATCTATTAGCAGTGTGAATAAAAAGTGCAGTAGTAGTGGTAGACAAAGAAGATAAAACATGACACATAGGTGACATGTGATTGAAATAGCCAGAATCAAGGTACCATTTTGAGTTACCTAGAGGAGTGAATAGAACAACAGAAGTATTACGAGAGAATGAAATAAGTTATTTAAGAAAAGACTCAATATTAGATGAAAAAAATAAGATGGACTACCAGAAGTAGATGATGCATATATATATCAGCGACAGCAGCTACAGAAACAAGCACGAAATTGGGAGCATTGGAGCGATGATGATACTTGTTCTGATTTGAACGAGTAGGACAAGTATATATCAAGTGGCCTAATTGTTTGCAATAGTGACAATACATGATAGAACAATTGGAGGCAATATGACCTTTCTACTTGCATTTATGACATTCGATGGAGGGACAATGTCAGAAAAGATGACCAGAACGACTACAATTTTGACAAAATTTGTCCCTTTTGTCTGTAATTGCAAAGACAGCGTCAGTTTTGGATCGAGTCAGTCCTAGACGTGCTTTTTTAGACTTAAGATGAGGGAGAGCATATTTAAGTCCACACCAAGGATTTTGATAAAGAATAGAAGCTCTGACTGTCCTATAATCATCTATGTGCCATGAGAAACTGAATTAGACATGTCCGATTGTGATAATCCTCATAAGCTTTATCATTAGTAGCATTTTTAAGAATAGGTTCACAAATGATTCCAAATGCATTCAATCTATGCTAGAAAATCATAAATAGCCTAATCACGTTCTTGCTTAAGGTTGTGAAGTTCCTTAAGTAATTGATATTGATGTGAAAGATCAGAAATATTGTAGCATTTTTCCAAATGATCCGATACCTCTTTAACAATTTCGAAATGCCCAGATGAAAGTGAATGCCAGGCATAAATATGTTGCAAAACTAAGTAATCATTTGGTGATTCTTACTATTCCAATCTTCCAATTTCTTAATAAAGGCTTTGTCAACATTAATGGATTCAAAAGAAGCTTCTTTGGATTTTCAGTCACTTCTTTGAATGTTTTAGCCTTAATTTTAGTTGGACACAAAATATAGTCACATAACGCCTGATTTGTGGCCTTTGAGAAACCCTCTCATGGCTTCAACCGAATGGTTATAGTTGGATCCATTAAGAAGGACAGGAATTGGTTGAAGGATATATAATTTCTCCATGAGAATAGTTAAATATTCTTCAAAAAAAAGTGAAAAAACAACAAGATTAGAGCAGAATTCAGAGAAAGAAAATCGAAATAGGAAAGATCACACCAAAAAACCTTAAGAAAGGGTCCCACTATAACGCATGTCAACTGCTTCATCAGCATGCTTGTGACATATGTCAACGCATAAAAGAGCAAAAGATCCACATGGCACTCAGTCAGCAATGTAATTTGGTGTGAGTTACCACAGGTCAGTCAATGAAATGGTTCTAGATTGGGTTGTAGTGAGGGCGTAGGACAGCAAGGGTCAACACAATCCGGATTGTCGAATGATCAAATGAAATCAACGATTCTGATTAAGTCTAGAAATCATATAAAGAGAAGTAGACAACCGAAGAGAAGGAGTGCAAAAGTGCTGCGGTGAGAAAAATGGAGATAGTGCAGCAACCTCAGCAACAGAGATTTAGGTGGTGCGTGAAAATGCGTGCAATGGCAAATTCGGGTGTTACTTTGTTCTTTCAACATAGAACAATGTAGAGAAGTTTTTGGGATGGTTTGTGATATAATATAACAATTGGAAGGTCACCATAAAAGGAAGAAAAAACTAAGCCGAAGAGTATTGGTTCTTTATCAGAAAAAAAATAAATTTATGTTCAGATACCATGATAGAAATATAAGAAAATGAATAAGAAATGTGTTTATGTATTATGTGTCTTTCATTGATACATGAAAGTTATTTAAATAAATATTTTCAACAATAATCTTAATAACTCTACTAGCCATCTTAACAACTCTACAAACTACTCTACTAATTATCCACTAATATTAATAACTTCTTAACAACTTACTAACCTATATGTAATTCACAATGGTATTCTAATATGTTATTAAGATTATTGTTGAAAATATTTGTATAATAAACCTTCTTGTATTGATGAATGGCATAACATACAAAAACATTTTTTTTATTCTTTTTCTTATATTTCTATCAAAACTAATATTTCCCTTGATGGAATTTATGTGTCTGTGATGACTTTTTTAACTTGAGAAAAGCATGAAGGACGAATGAGGAGTTTTTTGTAGACTACAAAATGAGAAAAAAATTGCTTTTCACAAATTGCGAAAAGCCTTCTAGACCAATGGTTATTTTTCGCAATCTGGGAATTGTATTAGGTGTTAGTATATTTTTTTGTAAGTTGTAAGAAAGTGTAGGCTAATATACAGGTATTTCATATCTTAGTGAAAAACACCAATTTAGGTTATTCTAGTAGTTAGTTCAGTGGTCTGTTTAAGCAAGTGTTAGGAGTTCAAATTTTGCTTTGTACATGCAGCAATTTATTGGCCAGTGAGAAACCCCTGAATGAAGCTCAAATCCATGACAGATTACTTTTTAACCTGTCAGACTAAAGGATACCATGGAAAACTGAAAAAAAAACATCATATAAAAGTGTATAATTTTTTTGAAATATCTTTTTATATAAAAATGACGAATATAAATAAGACTATGCAATGTGTCATATAGTCCTATTGATAAAGTACCCTAAATATGTTCTTTATTTTCTTGTATACTAATTCGTGTCATCACAATGCCAATCTCCTCCCTCTTCTTCTCTACAAAAGTGGTTGAGAATTAGTTAAAAACTTAGTAACTCAATGGAAAAAGGAAAAGAAAAGTAAGAATAATGTGGAAGTGAAATATTTATAGCATAGGAATTTAAGAAAGTGAAATTAGTGTTGTTGAGTTATGTTTACCTCGGACTTAAATAAATTTGTGATAGGAGGAAATGTAATGAATGAGCAAGGCCATTTGTGTTGATCCTTAAGAAAGGTTGTAGAGGAAACCAACAACAGGAACAACAACATTAATAGAATTACAAATAGTATTGTAATATCTGTTGGAGGAAGCAAAAAAAAAAAAGAAGAAGAATTAGCTATGGTAATTAAAAGAAAGAACATGGTGGGTTGGCTAATCGAAGAAAAAGAAGTAGGATAGGACCAAAGATTTCTTAGAAATAGAACAAGAAACGTGGATTACATTCTCAAGAATGTTGAAGTAATATATGGAACTGATGAGCAAGGATTCAAATTCCAAAATTAATGGGAAAAGACAATAAAGAGAGATGATGGAAGATGTAACCAATGGTTTGAATGAAGATAGAAGCCAAAAATTATACCATGATATGAGAAGAGAATTATTATATGCTTAGGTAATATGTGGTGATTGCATTGGTTTATTTCTTTATTTTGAGATTTTAGATTATTGCTATTGAGGAGTATTATGAGTGGCGAGTATATATATTTAGTGTTGGTGTCTGATGTTGTGTAGTCTTATCTTATGAGTGTTGTTTGTACTAAATTTTGTGATTTATAATTATCTTTGATGGCATTATTAAAGAAAATGATTACGAGCCACTAAATTTTCTCCTCGTTTAAGTCGATTTTTCTTTCGAACAAAAAATATTTCCTCTCTCTTCTTGAGGTATAACATATATAATTATTTATTTTAAAACAGAAGGGAAAATAAAAGAGAGAGAAGGGGGAAAAAATACTTGCAATAGAGTACGAATGTATGATAGCTGCACAAGTGAACTCACTTTTACTTCACTCAATTTATACCCTCACATGACGAACATTCATATTCTGCTGCATTTGCTATACATTCATATGTGTTATGTGATAATAATTACAAGCCTGTTATTGTGGGGGTTAGCCGGTGTATAGTTCGTTTGCCGGTGAATACCTGTAAGCTTTCCGTCAGGATGAGGTATACGTCCGCAATGAGAAAACAAGGGGGTGGGTACCTGCATAAGGCATTCTAACGCTCAAGTCAGTAAGTGAGTTATAGTTGCAGAATGCAATAAATTAAATAAATGTTTTACCTCCCTTTTATATTTTGGTATGAAGCATCGACAGTTACATTCTCGAATAATTTGCATTAACGAAGAATAATAGCATATCAAGGCGTTTACCATTTTTGACGGCTGTCATTGAAAACTGATCTATAACCTATACTATTGAGTTATAGTATTAAAGGTGAGTTAGCTTGGCCTGGTTATGTTTTGATAAAGTAGGTTGAGCTTTTTTTAGTTATAACTTGGCGGTATGAGTTATAGGTATAGATCCCCAGGTCAATCTACTTTATTAAAATAAAATAATAATTTGATTTCAGACGTGATTTGATGGTAACATGTATTGGAAAGTGTAGTGGTCTTCTCATTGATTGTCTTTGGTTTTCCCAATGTTATTTTGGACCGTTCAATAAAGAGATGTAATTGTTACCGTTTTTCATGGAACTGAATGGTTTCATTAATTTTGGCACTTGAATTAGTTTAGAATCCTAAAAAGATTCATAAAAGCAACATAGGTTTTTTATTGAAGCGTTTGGAATCATAAAGGCATGAGTAAAAGAGGTTTGTCTTATTGCCACTGTTTTTCCTCCTTCTTTTTGATTTTCTAAAAGAAAAATGGGTAAGAAAAAATATGAAGTTGACGATGATGGTTCTTATAACTGGGTAAGTGATGATGTGAAGGTTAGGGGTTCACTATTTGTGGATGATGGTAGTGATGGTGAGATTGATTTGTCGAAGATAGATAGGAGGGTTTCTGGGGTACGGGTGCAGTTGTTGCCATGCATTAGGCTGATCGCGTTTTCCATAGAAAAATGAATTTTGAATTCTTTTGTATGTATAGTTGTGTTCTTGAAGAACTACAGATAAAATTACCTTTTACTATCTTTGAATGTGATAATTTGACACAATTGAATTGTGTCCTATTGCAACTTTATCCAAATGGTTGGGCTTTTCTAAGGTGTTTTGAGATTTTGATGGAATTTTTGGAAATCAATCCTTCTCTAGATTTTTTTAACATTATTTCAAGCTAAAGGGGTTTGGGTGAATTTGAATAATGCTCCTCATTTTTCTGTTTTCAAACTCTGTAAATCGTCATTCAAAGATTTCAAGGAGATGTATTTGAAGGTCAGTCAGTGGAAGAAGATTTTCCATTCTATGTGGATGAACATTTGGTGAAAAATTCCCTTTCTTTTGGTGTTCAGAACTGAATCATATTTTAGTTCCAGAGGTCATTAGTCCGAGGAATGAGTGTATAATAGGGTACTTGATTGAGGCGGTGGATAGAAAAAGATTGATATCTGTTGTGGGCTTGCTTCCATGGGAAGAAGATAAGTCGTCAGTGTTGAATTATCTTGGTGATGGGTGTTTTCCTTTTTATTCGAAGATGTTTCTTTTGGTTTGTTTTTGATAAGTTTTATTAATTTTGTAGATGGAAAATATTTGGGAAAAATTGATGGAGATGGGGAGGTAAATCAACTAGCCCCCAAGAAGAAGAGTTTTGTTTTCTAGAAAAGGAAGGCTGAGGTTATTAACCTAGGTGATGGCGTTACTGAGAAGGATAAGTAAATTTTGTTGGAGGAGCTGTCAACTTTTGTTGATAAGTAATAGGTTTGTCGAGGAGGGTGACGGGTCCTCGGTATGGGATAAGATATATCCTTTATGGTTGTAGCTGATGAGGTAGTGCAGGCATCTTCCGACGTTGTGTTGATTGATGAGGTTGGGGATGTTGGTGTCGACCAATATCTTCAGGTATAGTAACTAAACTTTGAACTGTTACTGGTGACAAATTGTACATTTTAATCTTGGGTTCTTTCAGGTTTTGGGTTTTCGTCTACCTAGTATAGGTCGGAGTCAAGAAAAGAAGCATAAAAAGGTTTTGTGAAAAAGTAATGAGTTGGTGAGTCTTAAAGAAGAGTTGGACATGAAGGAGATTATCTGAAAAAGAAATTGGTTGAAAAAGGTGAGGAGTTAAAATTGCAGAAGAGTGATCATGACAAAGATGTGGAACATTTGAAGAAGAAAAAATATTATCTTTCTAGACTGAATGACCAAGTGATTGAAATATGGTGAAACTGAAGGGTTTGAGCATACTATTACTCAAGCAAAGTTTTTAGCCTCGGCTACTGACTTTTCAATGATGGATCCGAGTAAAGTGGTTCGAGCTGGAGTTTTGGTTGATGATAAGGATGTTGCCGATGATGAAGATGACACCTGGCAGATTGATGTTGGTATTTTGTTTTCAAAAAACTTTTGAATTGTTTGGATGCATTTGATAGTTGCCAATTTGTCTTGGCTTTTTTGGATTTGTAAGAGGTAGTTCTTGAACTTGACATTATTTTGATAATATTTAATCAATGCTTGATCATGTGATCTTTTGTTTTATGAGATTGGACGCCAATTTGTGTTGGTTTTTTGAAATAGGTATTTAGTTGAGACTGATCTCTTTTTTATATTATTTGATTATTTGAAACTTGATAAGTTAGTAGATAGATACTTGATTTGAATGAATTAGGCAATGACACTGATATATTTGTTCCCATTACTGAGAAGGATATGATTCAATTTGTTTGGGCGAGAATATCTCGTTAGTTTACCTTTTCTTAGTGATTTGATGATTGAGTTTGATTGTGCATGTGTAAATGATGCAACTTTGAATTTGAACAATTATCGCGAAAGGATAAGTGTTTTTACTTGTTTAATATTTGATTTATTGACTGTTGAAAGTCATAGTTCGGAAGATAGTTGATATAGATCGGATGATAGTTGATACAGATCTAATAATGATTGATATAAGTCTGATAATGATTGATGCAAGTCTGATAATGATTAATATAGATCAGAAAACAAGGATAATAGATATAGATCGGCCTTTTCTTGGCCATAATGATTTATTATACGACCTTTTTTTACAAATGTGTAGGTAAACTTGCCTCATTAAAACCTCTCCAAGCAAAATCCTTTTTAGAAAAAATCTTGTGAGTAGAAAAAAGACTACTGGCATGTCCCTGTCTTTTAGCTATAGTATTACTTTAAAGAAGAAATATTCCAAGAGTTGGGTACCATGGTACCATCTAAATATTCGAGCTTATAAGCTCCTTTTTCGAGGACTTCAAGGATTCTGAGTGGGTCTTCCTATTTGGCGGCGAGTTTTCCATGGGATGGAGATCATCTGGCTTACTCCGTTTTCTAAGCACTAAGTTGCCAACTTGAAATGAGCGAGGATGGACTTTTTGATTGTACCGTCGGGCTATATTTTGTTGCATTGCTCGGTGGTGGATAAAGGCTATGTCTAGGATTTCTTTAACTAAATCAAGTTCAGTTCTCTAAGCTTCATCATGATCGGTTCCTCGTGTTCTTAGCGAAGATTGAGAGATTTCCCGCTTTAGACCCGTAGAATAGCTGGAATGGGATTTATTTAGTAGTAGAGTGTGTAGTGATGTTATAACCCCATAGAATTTCTGGAATAAGCTCATCCCAAAGCCCTTTTGCATTATCCAGTTTTTTTCTCAAAGCATGTAAGACGACTTTGTTGGAAGCTTCAGCTAATCCGTTAGTCTGCGGATGTTCAACTGAAGAGAAGTGTTGTTTGATTTTATGTTCTGTAAAAGGATATAAAATTATGGTCGACAAACTAGTGACCATTGTCAGTAATAATATAATGAGGTATACCAAATCTGCACATAATGTGCTTCCAAACAAACGAAATTATTTGTTGTGATGTGATTTTGGCTAGTGGTTGTGCCTCAATCCATTTGGAAAAGTAGTCAATTGCCACAAATAAAAATTTTACTGATGACTTACATCATCTACTCTTTTTCTTGCATAAAAAGGACCATAAAAGAGGCATAATCTCATTTGATCATTGCCTAAATAAAAAAGGATTTTTATTTCGAGGCCCCACGGTAGACTCCAATTGTTCTTGTGGGGGTTGGCCGGTGTATAGCTTGTTTGCCAGTGAATACTTGTAAGCTTTCCGTCAAGATGAGGTATACGTTGGCAATGAGAGAACGAGGGGGTGATTACCTGCAAAAGACACTTTGACGCTCAAGTCAGTAAGTGAGTACTAGGCTTTGCAAAATTCAATGAATCAAATAAATGTTTTACCTCCCTTTTATATTTCGGGATGAAGCATCGGCAGTTACATTCTCGAATAATTTGCATTAACGGAGAATAATAGCATATCAAGGCGTTTACCATTTTTTACGTCTGTCATTGAAAATTGATCTATAATGTATACTGCCGAGTTATAGTATTAAAGGTGAGTTATAATAGTCATATCAAAACCAATCAATTAATACTTAACTAATTTATTCTCATTAGTTGTCTTCTATAAATGAAATAATAATCATAACAGTTATATTGTTATTCATAATAGTTATGCTATTATATATTTGTTATATTGCAATGTATAGTAATTAAAAGTAAATAGATAACTTAGGAATTTTGTATTTTGACTCTAGAAAGAGGAGTTCTAACATTACACACATTTCTTGTATTTGTTTTCTCTAAAATTTCTTCACTTAACTCTTTTTCATCCGCTTCAATGTGATGATAAAATCGGAATAATTTGTGACTTGATTCTTGAACAATTGAAATCATACCTTATTTAGATTTCAAGTGAACTACTAATTCGATTTCTGTTATTTTTTATGAAGGATAATGCGATTTCTGAAAAAAAAAGAACCACTTCACGACTTTTTTGTCAGTTTCGCTGTCAAACACTAACAGAAGTTGCTAATCTAACACATTAAGCTGGTGAGGTGAACGTCAAATACCAACGTGGATGGTTAGAAAAGGCAGAGGTTGATTTATTCCTAAACTCAAATTGGTCATGGGTCTATTTATCTCTATTCATTCAGACAAAACGATGTTTTAACTTCAAATTTGTCAGGGACCTACTTATCGAAGACCTATTTGTCCTAAAAAGAATTTTTATACAATATTTTTTCAAATTAATTTTTATCGTTGTGATATTTATTATATTGTGCTCTTGTGGAGGTTGGTCAGTGTATAGCTTGTTCACCAGTGAGTACTTGTAAGCTTTTCATCAGGATGAAAGAACAAGGGGTGGGTACCTACAAAAGGCACTCCAATTCTCAAGTTAGTAAGTGAGACAACCAACACAAAGGGTGTCCTAAACCAACTCAAGAGAGGAGATCTCAAACCAGTCGCCAGAGGCTGGCTGGACTTCATTGGGCGTTCTATAATGCCCACTAGCAACCGCTCTGAAGTCACCATCAAAAGAGCAGTAATGATCCATTGTATTATGTTGGGAAAAGAAGTGGAAGTTCATCAGCTGATTTCTTGTGAACTTTACACAATTGCAAACAAGAACTCCAAATATGCCAAATTGGCTTATCCAAGCTTAATTTCTATGCTGTGTAAAGATGCTGGGGTAAAGATGGGAGTAAATGAGTATATCTCAGTTGAGCAACCAATCACCAAAAAGTCAATGGAAGGACAACAAGTGCAGGACGATCCCATTAAGAGGAAAGCACGGGAGTTCCTCCCGGAAATCTCTCAAATTGAATACTGGGAGCATCTTGAAGCATCTGTTACCAAGTTGCAAGAAGCTATGGACCAACTAAAGGAAGAACAGCAAAATCAAAATAGCATGCTTTGCAAACTGCTTAGGGAACAAGAAGAGCAAGTGCGTGAACTGAAGGAACTGAAGCATCAGAAGCTATCTCTTGAAGGGCCAAGCACCCCACAGACTAAAGGAGCATCCACCTCCCAAAATAAAGGTTGTTGAGTCCTAATCGAAGCCTTAACTCTGTGATAATTGTTCTTATTAGGAATTTACCTTAGAAGTTATATATGAGTAGTAGTAATTAGTATCTTTATTTTGATTTTATCTCCAATTAAGCTATAATTTATTTTTCTCATCATCATCAAACATGAATAAAATAGCAGATTTTTAGAATAAGGAGGCAATATTTTTTCGAGTTTTTAATAAGAAAAATTCAAATTATTTATATGTGGTGGCAATACTTTTTGTCTTCTGAATGAATGCCTGAACAATGCATAATTTTGATAGTGGAGTTTATGAATGTTAAATCTGTTGGCTCTTGAAGGAATGATGAACAAGAGAAATGTTATTGATGATCTGAAAAATCATGAAATTGATTCTTGAAGCAAGAAAAAGCAGTAAAAAACAAAGCTTGCGAAAAAAAACAAATGAAAAAGAAAAAGCAAGCAGAAAAAGCAAATAGCCCCTTAAACCAAAAGGCAAGGACAAAAAGGATCCAAGGCTTTGAGCATCAATGGAAAGGAGGGCCTAAAGGAATAAAATTCTGGCCTAAGCGGCTAAATCAAGCTGTCCCTAACCATGTGCATGTGTCATGAAGGTCCAGGTGAAGAGCTTGAGACTGAGTGGTTAAAGTCGTGAATTTAGCAAAAAAGTGTGCCTAAGAACTCTGGACACCTCTAACTGGAGACTTTAGCAAAGCTGAGACACAATCTGAAAAGGTTCACCCAGTTATGTGTTTGTGGCATTTATGTATCTGGTGGTAATACTGGAAAAAAATGCTTAGGGTCACAGCCAAGACTCATAAGTAACTGTGTTCAAGAATCAACATGCTGAAATAGGAGAACTAATAACATTATCTAAATTCTGAGTTCCTATGGATGCCAATCAATCTGAATTTCAATGGATAAAGTGAGATGCCAAAACTGTTCGGAAGCAAAAAGCTACTAGTCCCGCTCATCTAATTAGAATCTGAGCTTCACTTAAAACTCTGAGATATTATTGTTTCTTGATTTCTTTTTATCCTATTTTATTCATCTAGTTTCTTGGGGACAAGCAATAGTTTAAGTTTGGTGTTGTGATGAGCGGATATTTTATACGCTTTTCGGGGGTAATTTCATGTAGTTTTTAGTATGTTTTAGTTAATTTTTAGTATTTTTTATTCGTTTTTAGGTAAAATTCATATTTCTGGACTTTACTATGAGTTTGTGTGTTTTTCTATGATTTCAGGTATTTTCTGGCTGAAATTGAAGGATCTGAGCAAAAATCTGATTCAGGCTGAAAAAGGACTGCTGATGCTGTTGGATTCTGACTTCCCTACAATTGGAATGGATTTTCTGGAGCTACAGAAGTCCAATTGGCGCGCTCTCAATTGCGTTAGAAAGTAGACATCTAGGGCTTTCTAGCAATATATAATAGTCTATATTTTGCTCGAAGATAAATGATGTAAACTGGCGTTTGACGCCAATTCCATGTTCTATTCTGGCGTTAAACGCCAGAAACAGGTTACAACCTGGCGTTTAACTCCAGAAATAGCCTATGCACATGTAAAGCTCAAAGCTCAGCCCCAGCACATACCAAGTGGGCTCCAGAAGTGGATTTCTGCACTATCTATCTCAGTTTACTCATTTTCTGTAAACCTAGGTTACTAGTTTAGTATTTAAACAACTTTTAGAGATTTATTTTGTACCTGATGACATTTTTAGATCCAAACTTTGTGTTTTTAACGGCATGAGTCTCTGAACTCCATCGTAGGGGGTGAGGAGCTCTGCTGTGTCTCAATGAATTAATGCAATTACTTCTATTTTCCATTCAAACATGCCTGTTTCTATCTACGATATTTATTCGCACTTAACCTTGGTGAATGTGATGATCCATGACACTCATCACCATTCTCAATCTATGAATGCGTGCCTGACAACCACTTTTGTTCTACCTTAGATTGAATGAGTATCTCTTGGGTTCCCGGCTCACGAGTCTGATTGCCTCTCCTGACAATAAAGCATTCAGATCCGTGAGACTAGAGTCTTCGTGGTAAAAGCTAGAATCAATTGGCAGCATTCTTGAGATCTGGAAAGTCTAAACTTTGTCTGTGGTATTTCGAGTAGGATCTGGGAAGGGATGACTGTGATGAGCTTCAAACTTGCGAGTGCTGGGCGTAGTGACAGACGCAAAAGGATTGATGGATCTTATTCCAACACAAGTGAGAACCGACAGATGATTAGCCATGTACATGGACCTTTTTCACTGAAAGGATGGATGATAGCCATTGACAACGGTGATCCACCAATATACAACTTGCCATGGAAGGAGCCTTGCGTGCGTGAAGAAGATGACAGTAGGAAAGCAAAGATTCAGAAGACAAAGCATCTCCAAAACTCCAACATATTCTCCATTACTGCATAATAAGTACTTATTTCATGCTCTTTTATTCATTTGCAAGTCAAACTGATAATTATAATTGATATCCTGACTAAAAGTTACAAGATAACTATAGCTTGATTCAAGCCAACAATCTCCATGGGATCGACCCTTACTCACGTAAGGTATTACTTGGACGACCCAGTGCACTTACTGGTTAGTGGTACGAGTTGTAAAAAGTGTAATTTACAATTTCGTGCACCACTCACCTGGTTTTGTGATTTTTAAACTTTATAAATTGTCGTTCAAAGATTTCAAAGAAAAAATGAAAGTGAAGTGTGTGGAAGAGGATTTTCCGTTTTATCTGGACGAGCATTTAGGGGCGAAGTTTTCTTTGCTTTGGTGCTCTAAACTGCAATAAATTTTAGGTCCAAAGGAGATAAGTCCGATTAATGAGTGTATAATAGGGTACTTGATTGAGGTTGTGGATAGAGAAAGATTGATATCTGTGGTTGACTTGCTTCCATGGGAAGAAGATAAAATTTCGGTCGTGAATTATATTGGTGAGGGTTTTTTGGGCTGTTTATTTTGAAGTTATATTTTTATTTTGGTTGTATTTTGATACTATTTA